>NC_051190.1:39702465-40033723 GCF_015220075.1 Falco rusticolus
AGTACACGTCATACCGTGGGACTGAAATCTGTGGGACAGCCCAGGAAACAATAAAAGTTTGGAAGTGTGGCTTGTTTCTGTATTGAGCGGTAAGTAAAATTTTTAATGAATACAAGCATTTACCTTAAATTGTCCTAGACTTGTCCTTTACCTGAACAGGTACTAGATATTGCCTCTTTGCCTAAACTGTCAATGCATGTGTTTACCAGCAATTTCTGTCTCTCACCTCTGCTCAGCCTGAAGATGCTGGCTCCTGTGTTACTCCTGCAGCATAAAGCATATCTTTTTATTTCCCCAATGTTTTCCTTAGGTTGTTAATAAGATTAGAGAGAATGAATCACATATTGGAAGGATGATTTAAAATGTAGTTTTCATAGAAGTTCTTCATTAAAGTTGTATTTTCCCAGGGAGTTTGTTTATACCACTATTTTGACTAGAATATTTTGCAAGAAAAGTCAGCTTTTAACAATTAAAACTTGCATTGTTTTAATTTTACATGGAGTTTTCCTCAAATGTAAAGTACAGCTGTAAATTCAATACTGTTTTCATTTTGGAGCATTAATTGCCTTATCAACTTAAATGAGTATCCTGGTTTCGGCTAGGATAGAGTTAATTTTCTTCTTGGTAGCTGGTACAGTGTTGTGTTTTGGATTTGGGATGAAAATAATGTTGATTACACACCGAGGTTGTGGCTAAAGTAGTGCTTACTCTAGGTCAGGGGCTTTTTAAGTTTCCCATGCTCTGCCAGTGAGGAGGGACACAAGAAACCCAGAGGGATAAGGGCCAGGCCAGCTGACCCGAACTGGCCAAAGAGCTATTCCATACCACAGGGCAACATGCCCAGTATATAAACTGGGGGAGCTGGCTGGGGGCTGCCAATTGCTGCTCAGGGACTGGCCGGGCATCGGTCAGTGGGTGGTGAGCAACTGCAGTGTTCACCGCTTGTCTGTCTTGGGGTTTATTCCTCTCCCTCTCCTTTTCGTTGCTGTTGTTGTTATATTTTACTTTATTTCAACTATTAAATCGTTCTTTTCTCAGGAGTTTTACCTTTTTCCCAATTCTTTTCCCCATCCCACTGAGGGAGGCGGGAGGGGGCGGGTTGAGCGGCTGCGTGGTGTTTGGCTGTTGGCTGGGGTTAAACCACACCAATTAGCTACTTTTTAGGTAGTTGTGGTTTTCCAACAAGGGATTATTTTTGGGATTTTTAAAATTTTATTTAATATTTTTCTCCCTCTGGTATTGTAACTTTTTCATTTGATTGTCAAGATATAAGAAATGGTGAGGCCAGGGTTGGAATTATTCCAAAGAGAAAACTACATGTTCAATACAGTAACAGATATTAGGAACTAGGCTTTTTCCCAGTAAGTGAGAATGTAGTAACAATGTTTTATGCTTCTTTTCTCCATGTGAGAACTCTGTTACTGCTGAAAGTGAAGTAGGATTCTAAATGAAATTTCTTGCTGCTGTTTCATGGCACAGAAATAAAAGGATTGGCTATAATGCAGAATTTTCAGGAAGCTTGGGAATCTTCTCTTTGAACAATACTCTTGCCCTTGATTTTTACATTTCATCAAAACTATATATTGATAAAAATCCATCAAGTCAATGGCCCATCAAGGGTAAAAGCAGGTATTTGACAAGAGATTTCAGAAACCTATGGCAAAGTGAATAGGAAGTTCAGCCTTTCCCACTGCACACTAGGCACCTTGAGATGGAATGGTGATTTCTTTTAGTGCTTTTTGGAAGTACCACTAATGCATGTTTTTTGGACAAAGTGTATTCCAGCCTGTGTTCATCCCTGTCATGTGTTATTTCTTATCTGTGATGGTGTGTTTACTCTTGCTGTACGGAAGCACTACATGCACCTGTAGAATTTTTCATGTGATTTGGGGTCAGATATATGGTATTTATTTTATTTGATGGAAGATAAATTACGTGTAGTGTTTTTAATTCTGGTTTTGATAAGCATCCAATGTTTTACTGTATCTGTGACCCTTTTGATGGTGTTTGCCAAGTTTTCATTTGACAAAACCAAAAATGGAATTGATTACAAAACAAGTTTCAGTTGAGCTGAAATTAATGTCTTTTAACATATGATACCAGTTACGGTCTGAAACAAGTACAGAAGTAAGAAGAAAAAAAAGCTAAATAAGTAAATGCTATGATTTGATGAAGAAACAGCTGTCAGAGGAAAACTTCAATTTGTATTCTTTAAATCACAAAGCAGTTTATTGATTTATTAATGGCATGTAATTAACTGGCAATCAGTGAACTATACATTCAGAAACAATTATTCATACTTCAGATAAGCAATACTTGGCAGTTGTGAAACATTAATATGTATCTACAGATTTCTACACACTCCTCTAATTAATCCCTAAAAGTGTCTAATTCTCCTTACATGCTTGTTCTGTTTTGCATACACCTCTCTCTCCATCCTCTTTGTGGGGTATAAGACCCTACCTCCCTCAAGTTTCGTGGAGGTTTTGATGCTCTTGGGGTTACCTCTGGCAAATATCAAGCTAATGTCCAACTGGTAATGTGTTGCCCTCTTCTCCCTCCACTTTGTTATAAATTTTCATGCTGCTTGGATATTTCTTTTTGAGCTGACTTCTTTTTTTAATTTTAGCAATTCCTTTCTTACTGTTTAACCTGGCAACTGATCAAGGGCTTTGGCATTACCAGTTCAGGGGCACGCGCTTTCTCAGTTTTGGGTGTTTAGGCTTTTGTTTCTTTTCTACTTTGTGTAGCCACATGCCGAGGGAGGGAGCCACACACATTCCCCCACCGGAACCAAGATCATTCAAGACAACTAGCAGAAAGGTAGCTAAGGTACAATTGTGGAAATGAGTGCAGGATAGTGCAAATTGGTTTTATTCCCTGCCCCAAACTGCTGTGTTCATCTTTAATTTTCATTTTACAAAAGAAGTTGACTTGATCTGACACCTGCAGAAGTCTATTTGTGTTAACTTCTACAGGCGGCATTGATAAGCAGAAGTTTACTAGTTTTTCCTTTTATTGAAGATTACATTCCTTTTAATGAAGATAAATTCATTGAAGGCTTTGGCAGGGTGAGAACAGCATTCAAGTCAGCTCTATTCCATCAACATCTGTTTCATCTGCTTTTAGTGCTCTACTTTCTGTGTACTTTACTCATGAATAGACCCTGAAATACAAACAATTGCTGATCATGCTGCTGGCTCTGATAACATAACTCATAATGTTGCCCTAATTACTTACATTATAAAACTGTCAGGTCTGGAACGTTTGGTCTCTCAAGGCAGCTCTCCAATTAATCTTTTCCTTTTTTATTAGAGATCTTGTTATGTGATTGTCTTTTGGGGAGGAATGAGAGGGCTTTATGTTATAGTGTGATTTTTTTTTTTTTTTTGAAGCTTTCACTGATAACAGAGCAAGAAGACTTGAGATTTAACAGGAATGTTATGTTAGCTACCTTTTTTTTTTTTTATTGCAGCATCTGAAAGAATGTCATCTGTTTTATTGCTTGCTGGCTTCTGAGGGAAAAAAATGAGGAAATATAGAACAGCTCAGGTTGGAAGGGAATCTTCAAAGATTGTCTGGTCCAGCCTAGATGAGATTACCTAGCACCCTGTCTAGTCACGTTTTCAGAACTCTGGTGATGGGGACTCCACTGTGTCCCTGGGGAGGCTGTTCCAGGGATTGGTGGTTCTCACTGTAAAAAAAGTTCATTCTTGTATCAAGATGAAACCTCTTCTGGTGCAACTTATACCTATTGCCCCTTGTCTTCTCCATGTCTCCTAGGTTTGCCCTAGGCTGTCTCTTCTCCAGGGAGAAAAGTCTTAACTGCTTCAGCCTTTCCTCACTGGGCAGGTTCTCCAGCTCTTTGATCATCTTTGCAGCCTTCCTTGGGACCCTCTCCAGTCTGTCTGCATCTTTCTTGAATCATGCAGACCAGAACTGGACACAGCACTCCAGGTGCAGCCTGATAAGTGCTGAGTGGGACAATCATGTTTCTGTCTCTGCTAACAGTCCCCCTGTGGCTGCAGCCCAGCATCTGATTTGCCTTGTTGCTGCAGCTGTTTGCTGCTGACTCATGTTTAGCTTATTGTCCACCGTGACTGGCATGTCCCTTTCAGCACGGCTGTTCTCCAGCCACACAGATCCAAGCCTGCACTGTGCCTTTTGCTTATCCCAGGTGCAGGACCTTGCTTTTGTCTTTGTTAAACATGCAGTTCTTGCTAACCCACTCTTTCAGGCTGTCCAGGTCTGTAAGACAGCTCTCCCTTCTGATGGGTCCACCTCACCACCCAGTTTAGTGTCATCAGTAAACTTGGTGATGCTGCATTTATAAAGATGTTGAACAGCATGGGGCCCAGTATTGGTCCCTGGAGGACTCAAATTGTGACAGGCTGCAAGCCTGAATAAAAACCATTGATTACCACCCTCTGAATGTGCCCTGTGAGCCAATTTCCTCCCCATCTCACAGACCATAGCTCGCCAGTTTGTCCAGGAGAAGGCTGTGGGAAACTCAAATGCTTTGCTGAATACCAGGTAGACAATATCTACTGCTCCCCCTGTGTCAACAGAAAATGTTTTGTTGTAGAAGGTGATCAGGTTAGTCTGACATGAGTTGTCTTTGGTAAACACATGCTGGCTTTCCCAGTCACCTAATTCACTCCACTGCTGAGGGAATTCAGTTGAGACCTCTTTGCTTTCAGAGTCTTTGCTATCAATGTCTGCTAAAAGCATACTGAGAGTAACCCAGCCCATCATACATCACTGCCCAACTCTTGTCGCAGAGACTTCAGACCTGTGAGCAAGGGGGTTGGTGAGGACATGATTCTCAAGCAGAAAGGGGATTGTGCAAGCCAAGAAGGTTGGAGAGCCCTCCTCTACTGACAAAATCAGAGAGCAGTTCCTTGCTTGAATTTTTGTGAAGGAGGCCAATTTCCTGCTGTCCTTCAGGTCTCTCCTTTTCCTCCTCTTTCAGTTTATAACCTTGATCCTCAGGGTAAATTAATAATCCAGGAACCACTGAAAAGATGAAAGCATGCCCTCAGTGCCCTTTGCATCTCCCCTTTTTCCACCCACATCAATACACGCTCAGAACACCATGAACTTTGTTACATGAACAAATGTTTTTCTCCTGTTGTTTTTTTTCCTTCATTTTGCTCTGTGTTAATGCTGAAAATGGAAAAAAAAATAATGGTTAAAATCAAACTGAAATAATGTTTTCTTCATAATTTTTACAACTCAAAAAGTCTGAAAGAAAGAATTTTTACTCAAATGAGGAATTCTATTTAATAGCATTCTTTTCCCTCCCATGACAAGAGCAAATGTACCTGTGAGCAAAGCAGAGAAAATAAAGGTCTAGATCCTCAAAGCTACTATTGCTGCTGTTCCTTTTGAGGGAAGTCTCTGCTGTGAAATGTGGGGATGTGCAAGGGGCCCAATACTTTCATGCACAAGAGGGCTAGCATGTCTGTCAGTGCACAGAAAGATGTCCTGCTCACAAAATGATCAGATGCAGCATGAAGGAACCGTTTCCTTCAGTCTCTGTTGCTAATATTGTTTAACTTTATATGAAAAGGAGGATCATGTTTAAACATCTGCTTAATTTAGAGATTTGAACTAAGGTTTGTTACTTCCAAAAACTTGCAGTAGCCTGGATTGTTATACTATGATCTCTCTCAGTCTTTTAGAAGCAAATGCTTCATTTTTCTTTTAAATAATGAGATGTTCGCTGAAAAAAATAAATAAAAAAAAAGGTGGAAAATCATTGTGCTTTATTCCAGGTGAGTGTATAAGCCATCAAAATATGAAGTTAACCTTCTCTATCTAGTTCAGTGATTTTTAAACTATTTTATGTAAAATAGAGTTTCTGATATAATCAAATTTTGCCAGGATCTGGTTCTGTAGGTATAATGCCTGTGCCTCTAGATGTCAAGTAGTGGTTCAAGACTGACCAATTCTTTTTCACTCTGAAAGTCTTGATATTCTTAAGAATATCTTACAGAGAAAAATTAATAAGAATATCTTGGCAGTAATGCAGAATGATAATACTAGGGTTTTTCTTGTGTAAATCGAATATATACAAGATGACAATGATAAAAATGTCGCTATATGTTGTGGATTCAAGAATGTGTCTGCAATATACTGTCTTTTTTGGTGCAGCTCTAATGCTTTAATTCACCTTGTTTATAACTATACTTTCCTTTATAAATTATCATAAACCTGAAAAGGTGGGCTATTTTTTAAGCTTAATATAACCAGTATTGCCTTATCCAAAGTCTAATACAATTATGAATACACCATAACATGTGGATAATTAAATTACAAATTGTGGGTGTCCACCGGGCAGCTAGATATATTACATTTGTACACCTTCATTACTCACCCTCACGTACACTGTATATTTTCCAGGATCACGCAAAGATGTGCTTGTTCTGTCTGAGGTACATTCTATAGTATTTATGGTTTATCAGATGTACAGAATAGCTTCTTCAAGGAGACACTCATACATCATTTGAACTTCAGTAGTCATTACATTGTTTTAATGGAAAAATGTTATAAATGAATGAGTTTTATTCTGCCCGCAACATTTATATTTTTGCACATGGCTTTCTTAATGCTGTTATTTTTTTGTTCTATGAGAACATGAAATTCTTATCACTCACTGATTTTATAAAGATATTTCATGTTCTCCTTGGAGAGCTGTAAAGAAAAAAAGGTCAAAAGACAGAAGATACGTAATCAGAATGTAATTTCACAGAAGTTTTGTGGAATAACGATGACACCTGCTAAAAAGCTAAGATCAAAGTAATCAAGACAAACTATCTCTTAGTTGGCACTGTAATTGAATGAGGAATATAATCTATACCAAAGTTTATTAAAAATGGGGGTTCGATCTACAGCTGTAAACTAAGCGATACCTGTCTTAATCCACATAGAAAATACCTGCAGTTGTTATGAACTTTGACTGTGAGCTCATTAAATACAAAGGCTAACTCTATTTACCTTGTAAACAGACAGAAGATCCCCAAGAAACTGATATTTCAGTGTTGTCTGATATAGCCAAGAGCTGTTTTCCTGTAACTCTGTACTGAACTTGTTTCTGTGATATTGGTACCATCTGAGTTATAACGGTTAAGGTGCCAGGCTCACCTTGCTAATTTGAGGTGCCTCGTTTGTATCAGTTTCCTTTTCTATGTACCATTATATTTGTGATTCCTGACCACGCCCTCAGAGCCCTATGTAAGGCAATAATCCTCAGGTGTGCATGGTGTAGGGATGTTTTTACCAAAGAATTTTCTTGTGAATTTTACCTGTCTTCTGGGGCACAGCATTCCTGATGCAAAATGTCAGCTTCCCCATACTGCCCCAAGGCAGCGGCACTGCAGGTGTGGAGGAACGTTCTCTGTGTATATGGTGGAATCCTGTGACCCATGAAGTTCGCCGTTTGCTTCTCTCCGTGCCTACAATAGCAATTCTAACACTATGAGCAGCTGAAGAAGCATTGAAGGATTTAAGGCTTCTGGCAAGTGACAGAGACAGATTTATTTCTGCATGTAATTTTTTAAAAAAGTATTGTAGTCCAACATAACGGCAAAAACCCCAAATGCACATTAAATCCCCATTGTTAAGCTACAGTGTGTTACCCAAACTGGTAGTTCTCACAGGGAAGTGTTATTTGAATTAGGAATGTTGGTAGCAGAGAGAAGCAGAAACGTCCACAGAGTGCTTGTGACCTAGCAGAAGCTGTGAGTTGATAGATCCTGAGATTATCTGCAGGTGAAGTGGAACCACTGCTGCATAGATTGGGACAGAAATAAGTCAGAGTAGCACTGGCCTTGTTTCTTTCCCATTACAGGTTGCAGAGGTGAGGATATTTTTAATGTCTTCTCCAGAGAACTTGATATTTGCTTCTATCTTTTGTTTGTCTTTTATATAATTGCGCTGGATAATATTGCAAAGTCGTATAAAATTAAAATTAAGTTTGAAATAGGTTTGTTAATTACAGTATTTAACTGTTGTGGTTATTGTTTCCTAGGAGATTAATGAGGTGAATTATTGTAACATAATTAAACTACAGTATATCTAATCTCTTACATACCCTTGTGGTTTACTGTTATTCAAGTATCACTTGAAGGTTAATTTCACTTAGCTGGTATATGTTTGACTTTGGCAATACAGTTTATATCAAAATATGTTTTTAATTATATTTGAAAGTCATTAGGCAACAGCTCTGCCAAAATTATCACTGTAAGCTTTACTAGTGAAGGTAAGGACATAATAAACAGTAAAATCAGCAGACTCACATACATACACAACCTGAATATTCACATAAAAGCAAAAAGCTGCCACTTGGATGTTAATGGTGTCTGCTGGAGGTTAAGCTTTCTCTTCTGATTGTCCACTCTAATACATGGCAATTATTGAATGAATCAGTTGAATGGCACAAGGATTTCATTAACATGAAAGTTATAATTATATGTGCAAAGTTGCAAATCCAGTAATCCAAAATCTCCCCTAAAATGTTTTTGGATGGAAGTCTTTTACTAGCAGTTAATGAATTCCTCACTTCACAGTCAGAGGCTGTGCCTCCAGCCGGTCAAATGAGCTCGCTGGCTGTTTTCTGTGGTACTTTGGCAGGAAATCCTATTGTCTTGCCATGTGAAAATCAGAAACATATAGTAATATCTCTATAGGACAAGAAAATACTATAGATTCATCAAAGCATGCCTTTTCCGCCACAGAGGCAGTTTGGTTTATATACCAATTTTTTTTATTCCCAAAACCATCATTCCTCCTCCTCCAGCCACAAACTCAGCTTCATCTTAAATTCACTAAATTCACTCATTTGTTCTCATGCTGGATTTATTTAAAGGATGGGTTCTCGGCATGTTATACTACAACAGAAAAGCTGCCATAGTTTTTATTTTTTCTGTATTAGTTCCAGTCACAGTTTTTTACATCAATTTTTTGCTTTCTCTTCAGTAATCCTAAGAAATTATCTTCCTCTAAGCTACGGTGCTAAAGACTTGAATCTATTATTTTGTCTCGCTTATCTCTCATCTCATACCTGTATAAATTGGGCAAACCTAAAATTTTCTCCCCAGAATTGTGGCTCAGTATAGAATCAAACCAAATATGAGACCTTTTAAAAAACTTAGAATTCAGCAGCATGTAATTTAATAATCGTAATTTTCATCCAAAGTATGGAAGTTGAAGTATTAGTGTGTATAATTTCAAGTACAAAGGTTGGCGGATTTCTGGACAGAATTCACAAATCCTTGATGTCCAGAAAGCACATAACTCTTGAGCATTTAATCTAAGTTGTATTTTATTTTTACAGGTTTATCAGCCAGTATTGGTACAGGGAAACAGCTCAATAACTTTCTTGGTCATTTCTCAACGTGGATATGATCCTCTCAAATGACACCCCACTGTACATTTCTAGAATAATTTCCACTTCTTTTCTGTATGCTTTTGATGGTAAAAAACCCACAACTTGTTTGCTTTTTTTCTGTAATCAGTTAGAAGATGATTTTTTTTTTTTTTGTGTTAAGCACAATACTTTCTTGGGTTTCCTACTTATATTTATTCTTTGTGGTCACTTTCCAGTATTATGGAATTAGTTTAGGTGGCTGCTCTCACTGTATTTTAGAGTGGACTATGTCAGCCATGAATAAGACTGTAACCTAAATTATCCACGTCATTCTGAAATTGTTTTCTCTTTCTCCTCTTTGTTGCCTTTAGAAATAG
The DNA here is from genome assembly GCF_015220075.1 of Falco rusticolus. Lineage (NCBI taxonomy): Eukaryota > Metazoa > Chordata > Aves > Falconiformes > Falconidae > Falco > Falco rusticolus. The sequence continues at coordinate 39,712,213 of NC_051190.1, forward strand.
TGTGCCATTAGCAAACGTAGTAATTTTGAACATAACATTTCCAAGGTCACAGCTCTAGAAAATAATCTAAACTTGTCAGTTATAATGTTCCCAGCAGCTCCAGTTCTCTTCTCACACTCAACAGCTGGCCTGTTTCTTTCTGATATGTGTCTTTGAATCTATTTGAATTTATTTTGTCAGCTCTTCTCAAAAACACGCCACCTTTTCAAATCAATCTGCTTTGTGATGTGGTATGAAACACTTTTCTGAATTCCAGATAAATTGTCTATTACATTGCTGTTGTCTCCAGGTAGGTAACATAATAAAAGAATTTGAGTAAATTTGTCTGTCATGACCTCCTTTTTGTACGTATTCAGCCTGCTGTCATGGTCTTGCAAGTCATGCATTTCTAAGTGTGGTTTAATAATTTTTTGTCTCCTGCATAACTGAGTCCAGGATAAGAAGCTTGGGCTTTCTAGGGTCTCAGAACCTTTTAAAATAAAAAGAATGATATTAACTGCCACTGCAGTTCTCTTATACTCCCTTCCTTACTAAGTTATCACAAATCCTGCCGTGGGCTTTCCTTTTCCCCTTACCACTCTTCTACAGATTTCTTGGTTGTAATTCATCTAGGCCTGGAGCTTTGTCAATGTTTAATAGTTATAATTGCCTAATTAAGGTATCAGCTCTTGTAGACCAGAAGCCTTCTTTCTCTGCTGTGTTTCCAGTTTTCAGGAATGTGTTCTCTATTTCTGTCAGATTCTCTCTTCCTTTGTGTATTCGTTACAGTCTATAAAGATAGGAGTAATCTGCTGCTTTATTTTTAAAATTGCTTTGCTTGAAGATATTTGCCTCTCTCATTCCTGTCAGACTGCAAGTGGATGAACAAAAAAACCCCAAAGTCACACACAAAAATTGATATTACCATGGAACAGTGGAAAGCTCAGTCATCTTTGCTTTTCCAGGGAAAATATACACCATGTAATAATGGCAGATGTATACCTGAGAGATGAAACTATACATTTGGGACTGAGCGTCACCTGTGGTGATAAGAGGGGGGAGAGATAATTTATGTTAATTGGCAATAAATTAAGTCAAATTCTGCAAGGTGAGTGTGTTTTGCCTGCAACCTCAACTGGTGAGTGATTTCCCTGTCTTTATTTCAGCCCATGAGTTTTCTTGCTCTCATTCCTCCTGTTTGCTGCCCTGTGTGGTGGGGGCCGGCCGGGGGACTGGCTGAACAGCTGGTGGGTGCTTGGCTGCCAGCTGGGGCCAACCCACCACAATTATTTATCTCAAAGTGTTAAACAGCGGCAGGCAACTGAAAGTAAATTATTGGGTGTACTCTATGGACCATGTATTGCTTAGCTTGCAGTGCATATAGGAAGATGAAGTTGTGTTTTATTGAATTAGTATATAGCTAAGCAGTTCAGTTTTGTGATGGGTGGGTGTTCCTTATCCAACGTCAGGTAACCATTTCTTGGTCAAGGGAACTGGTAACACTTGTTTACAGCTGCACCCATACTGGGAAATGTAGCTTTAGACTTAAATGTGTGGTCAGCCTTTTAAAAAGTTGACATGAATACTATATTTACATAGTGTCTCCTGTTCTTGAATCTTGCAGTATTTTCCAAACCTGACTGCACAAAAATGAGCTAAACTATTATTTTAAGAACTGTTTTAAACCTGAGCTCTTTCAGGATGGTGTTTGTCCTTTTGAGTTCTTTTACAGTGTAGTGGAGGATTCCTTCTTACAGAGTTAGGAAGATGACTTCCTGAGTGGGCATGGCAAGTCTGCAATTAAGCACTTAAGGGATGTGTATCCAAAAGGCAGTTCCCGAAAACAACTGACAGCCAGTAGCAGAAACAGGAGAGTAAACTGCTGATCTGCTCCAATATGACATTTTTTTTTGGTATTTCTGCATCTTGTATTTGGTTTCAATTTAGCTTGAAATCTATTCCTGTAAATATCATACTGTTTACTTTCAGAGGGGATGGTTAAAAACCTATAAAGAATTTGTACTCTTTTTTGCCTGTTTCACCATCTGAGGTGCTTATACAGATCCTGCGTTTCCTCTGTAGGAGGAAAAACGTCATTGAGTCATATGTCATTTCATACATAAGACTTTGGTCTGCAACATTGTGCCACCTCCTGCATTAAACTGATGGTGATAAATTGTGTCAAAATGACCTTTACATCACTTAGCCCTGGTAATTGTCCAAGTATTATATTTACAGTTTCCAGCATATACAGTGGCTTTGCAAGGCACGTAGTGGATCAGGAAGAGTTTCAGAGTGTTATAGTCAGTATAATTTTTGCAAGAATGTCATCTCTTAGCACCTGATTTTTTTTAGTTAATGCTGGGGAAATGCATTTTTTTCAGAAGTAGGAACATAGACTGCATTAACACCACCTATAAATAATACAAAGAGAATAAAACAGTGACATAAAACGGCAATGGAATTTGAGGCTAATAAAATTTTCAGGTAGAAACTAGAATCTCATAAAATTAAAATGACAGAAGGAGAGGGGCCTGATCTCACCAAAACAGTCTGTTCTGGACAGAAGTCAGTTGAGACTGGAATGTATGGAGAAGGGCTTTCTACCTTTCCAGTGGGCACAGTAGGGATGACCAAAACAAGTGGTAAAATGGAGGTCCATTGGAGTGGGTTATAGGAGGTGCCTACTGGTAAAGGCAGTGGGTTTAAGGAGGAAGGTACTGTCATAACTTAGGTATTAGAACGTTCTTGGAGACTTCAGTGGCAATATTAATGTGCTTGCATATGATCACATACCTAAGATATATATATGAGATTTCATATATTTCATACTCATATATGATATATATATGAGTAAGCAGTGTTTGCACAGGAGCAGAGACTTTATTGCCGGGCTGAGGTGTCCCTTTAGAGCTGGAGGATCCAATGAGAGCAGGGCAGAGGAGGAGGCTTATGGCAACTGTTGTAGGGCAGGCACTTGGCAGGATAATTCTATTGTTATTACATCTGTCTTGTGTTGATTCATTTCTTGTGGGTGTTGAAGGAATAACAATACTTGTGACACAATTTACTAATGTTGCTATAAAAGACAAATCGTTTACGGTTCTGACCATCTTCAGGAAACTTGTTTCATGAGATGGACAGTGGTTACAGTAGACAAGAAGCAGCAGCAAGGCTCTTACCTCAGCTGCACCTGCCTTATTCTCAGTGTTTTCAAAACGCTGTATCAGTTTTGCACCACACAGACAGTTCTGGGATCAGGGCTTTCCATGTGAAAGGTGTCTTATGGCTGGAAGGCAAGAACAATAGCTAGCGGATAGAAAGGTATGGCAGTACCACTTTTCAGACGCTGCCTCTCCACCTTACTTTCAGGTTCCTCTAAACATAACTACCAAGCAGTGTAAGTGGATGTAGCATCTCCGGTTTTAATGCCAAAATTGTTAATGATATTATCTGTAAATGTTTCTGAGGAAAAATGCTTGTATGGGTAACTTAAGAAACACTTAAAATAATAGTATCTAAAAATATTCTAAAGCAACCATTACATTTTTAAGAAATACATCTTGCCCTTTAGAACAAAATATACTGGTCTCATCAGACCCAGATACCTTTCCTTTTTTTCTACCGTTGTTGGATAATCAACGTTGCTGGTTGCTATTTATTTGCTTCTTAAACTTTAACAAGTAATTCTGCTTATAATTGTGACACTTCATGATTTTGTAAAAATTGGCACCTGCTGTGTGTAGGATAATAGCACAATTCAACGTGCACTGTAGGAAGAACTGATTTTCTGCTCATTTTATCTGGAAATGTCTGAATTTCCAGCAAGTGGAGTTGCCCTCCTGTTAAAATTCAAAATTAGTGTGGATGTAGGTAGATAAATGGGAGTAGAGATTTTTACTTCTATAACAAGAAGAAAACCCAAAATAGATGTGATTTTCTTTGTCACGAATGCAGGGAAGAGTATTAAAGATTAATTTGAAAAAGGAGTTGTCTTACTAGATTTTATCTGTGATGTCAGTCAGGAGGAAGCTGGGGTAAGAGCTCTGAGCAGATATAAATGGCTACTTTTCACCTATGATGCAACTTGCCATTTGGAGGAAAGAAATGGAATATATGGCAGCTATTCATCCAGTTAGCAAATGAATGTAGCTTTGGTAATTCCGTATGTACACAGTACACCGTATTTCCTTCTTCCTAAAATGAAGACTAGATCCCAACTTTCTTGATCTGACATTTAGCCGGGCTTTTGCAAACCAGGAGCAGAAAGGATAACAGTTATTCCCGTAGTTCCTGAGGTTGACATCTGTGGTGGGCAGATGGATATACACTGTTAAACCTGTATTCTGTGTTACCATTGTAAGCTTAGAGTTTAGAACAGAGCATGGACAGGGTAAAGGCTGTCCTTACCCTGTTGATTTCATCAACAGATGAAATTTTGTCATCTCTTGTGGGGGACTTGGTGGAGCCACAGAGCTGCAAATTGCAGTTGACTGATGAAGGGAATTAGAGAACTTGGAGACAGCAAAGAGGGAGAAACCTCCCCCTTTTGCTCTGAAAAAAAGATCAGAGGAAGGCTGTTCTATGCCATTTTTCTGCAGGGCAATTTGAGAGCCCAGGACTGTGTTCAATAGCTAGAGCAGGGCCTCAGCAGGCGGTTTAGCCTGAGGAAAGGGGATTTCTTTCCCCAGCTTGCTCCAGGGCTTTTTTTACGGATGTCTGTGGATGATGAGCTGGAATCCTTCCTCATGCCAGAGGAACCGGCACACTGGTGAAAATGCATGACATTGGACCCACTGCTCAGCCCATGCTACAGAAGAGGAAAACTTTTTGTGGTGGACTTGGCAGCCCCATGGCTGGGAAAGCAAAGGCTTTGCCTTGCCGAGGAGCACTCGGGAGGAAGACGACAAGGGAACACATTTCCCAGTAAGTGTTAAAATGAGCACAATCACAGCAACTTTAGTTGTTGCTTATTTACTGTTTATCTGCTTGAGACCCAGGCAAATTAGCAGCAGCCATCTCATTTTTGTTTCTTGCAGATTATTCTCCTGTGACTTTTAATTAAAACTTCCCTTAGGCACAGAGAAACCATTGGTGATCTTTTTTTTTTTTCCTTTTTTCTTTTTTTCCTGGACTGTCTCAGCTTTAATTACTTTTTAGGATTTGAAATAAGCCTTATGTTTCCACCAGATCATGTTTACTACAGATGGAAGCAACAAAGGGATCAGCAGAGATATTTGCTATAAAATCAAAACTTCACATAAAATGTATTTTAAATGTAGTCAAGTAAATATTCCCTTCTCTCTCCTGAAAATCCTTATGGCCAAGTTTAATAGTGTTTCATATATTTTGAACTGAATAACTTGTGTCAAAATCTCCCATTCCTGCACTATCCAATTTTTACTGGGAATATGATTACATTGAAATGAGACTCCATCAGAGTAATAAGATATTGGATGGGCAGTAGACCAAGGCGAATTTCTGAGCAGTTTGCATAAATGTTTTCCCAACCATAATAGCAGCTTCAGAACTTGAGCAAAAGAGCTAACCTGTCGGATTGCAATATCTTTTCATTGTTGGTTGAAACACCTTGTTTGTCAGAGAATCATTAGGTTTGTTTCATGTTTACCTGCAAATAAATGTGATATAAAAAGAGCTCAAATGGGTATAATGTCATTCTATCTGGAGGGAGGGAAGGTTTTTAGCTACTAATAGATATGTTTATACATATACAATGTATTCATACACTATTTAAACATCCTGACACCAGCAGAAAGTGTCCCAAATTAGCTAATGTGCTGAGCTTCCCGGGACATGCCATCGGTGGCGCGGGCTGGTGTGTAGCACACGGTCAGGAGGACAGTCCTGGTAATCCCCTGGTGTCAACTCAAGCTGTGCTGGTAGGTCCATTAAGAACAGCCACACTGCATAGGCCTTTGCGGGTAGCGCTTTGCTGCAGATTCCACTGCGGTTGGAGACGTACTGCTGAAGAGCTAGGTCACAGTCAAAGTATATTTTATTTGGTTTTAGTGCATGTAGATATACACGTTAAAACTGTGTGTGTACACATCTCCAATGGGCACAATCCAGGCTTATCCCAGCTTACTGGCATGGACTGTGCAGTTGAAGATGCTCTTTCTCATTTTACATTTTTGCATAGAACTGAAGAAGTCTGTGAGGGGAATAAGTTTTCCAGTACCTTACTGAATTAATATTTTCTAGCTGTTCTTAATCAGGTAGTAATATTAATATTACTGTTGGCTTCAGTCCAATATTCTTTCTGAGTATCACTGAATGTTTCAGACAAACAGGAAATAGGGTTTAAAAAAAAAATAAATTAGCTTTTCTTTCTTTTACTTATTCCTGAGCAGAATGTATTCTCACCAAATCCCCAAATAATAGCCTTAGATAGTCTTGCTTTTCAGGTGTTTTAGCCATTGATGAACTGCACAGGCAAATTGTACTTCCATACTCAAAAAAGGACTTGAATTTGAAGTTCTCTTTCCACTTCTACATAATGGGTATTCCTTCACACAAATTGTTTTTTTGGAGATGAATCTTTTGTGCATTTGATTAAGTCTGCATATAGGCAGTGTGCATTAGAGCTACTTAGTATAAAAAAGAGATAAGAGACAGAATGGAAGATGTACTTTTAAAATGAACAGTGTAAAGTGAAATAGTGTGCTGCTGTTTACCCTTTCTAACAATATAAGAAGCCAAGGACATTCATCAAGAAGAAAGGCCATAATTAATTAAGGAAATACTATGCAGTGCATAATTAACATGTGTTACAGCTTGTCAGAATACTAATGCCAATAAAATAGTAATATTCACAAAAGGATTTGACATTTATGTGGATAATGAAATATTGACAGTTACACTAGATATTTTTAAAACTTGCTTTCTAAAAGAAACTCTCTTGCTTAAAACCATATACCAACTATTGTGAGGAAGACAGCCCCTCCTGGCAGTCTGATCTGTAATAATTCTGTTGGAGCTGGGCAGTTAAATACTTTATAAAAAAATCTGGCATTAAGTTATTGAGAACTCTCACTGTATTTGGTATAGAAAATACTGCTGTGTAAACCAGTTTCTTCCATTGTAATTAATGAACTGCTTAAATTCATATAAATGATGTCTGCATTCAAATGAGAGGTCACTGGATTATAAAAAATTAGTTATCAGCTGAGTTCTGACCAGTATTGTTCCTTCTGTCCCATTTGCTTCCTAACTGGTGTGTACACATCTCACTACGCAGAATCTTTTGATTAGGAAACCTCATTTAGGATACATTTTCAATTAGGAAACCTCTGTATGGTGCTGTTAGGATTCTGTGGTTGTCCACGAGACACAGCATACTGTGATCCCCACATTATTTTATTCATGACAGACAAAATGTAGGCATATCAGTCATAAATTCAGATATAGCCTGCAGAAAAGCTTGAAGAGAAGGTTATATTTTCTTTTGTTTATTGCATTACTGATTGCTTAGAGGAAAAACACCACATGAAAATCACTTTTTTGTCAGAAAATCTTGGACTTGTTATTTCTACAAATAACCTTAAGATTAATGAAACTGAAAGCAGCAGTCTTGCACTTATTTGTGCTACAAATAACCTTAATATTGATGAAAATGAAAGGAGCTGGTCAGTGCAAAAAGGCTTTTTCTTCCTATTTTTTCTTCATTTTGGTTAGACTGTTCAACTAGTAGTGCTTTCTGTAGCATTTTTCTGTATTAAAGGAGAAGCTCACAGAAAAGGCTTTTAAGAACACCCACAGGTGAACAGACGGAAACCCTTGTGTCTTTCTGTACCACTTTTTCAAGGGAATTTTTGGACAGAATTTCTTAACTACCCATTGTTTTTTGGTGTATCAAGATAAATGGACAGCCATTTTAAAGCATTTACCCTTAAAGAGGAGCTACAGGGCATCTTGAAAATCTATGCTGTAATAATTTGAAGGAGCCAGTGTCAGAAAATTGATTTGCTTGAAAGTGTTTTATTTCAATTTGAATATTTTGAAATTGTGCTCAATACCTAAGGCAGCATGCCTGAAGCAAGATGATCCTGTTACCATGGTTTCAGGCAGAAATTTGGGTTACTATGGTGTCAGCCTTTACTTCTTGCTGTGAAGGAAAGTGTTTTGTGACCCGGGCAAGGTCATGTAGACTCAAATCCTCAAAAAGGTTGCTGGAGCAACAAAACTTAGTCATTGCAGTGAAGGTCTTTTATGCACCTGCTGCCTGAAGGAGAGACTCAAGCCCTATGTCTGCTTTCTTATAAAGTACCTGGTATTCGATTCCTATCTACAGAAGTTAGTGGTCTCATCTGAGAGATGGGGCCCGGCAGTTTATGGGAAATCACAGCCCTTTTTTGTCCAACTTTTGTTAATACCTAGGTACCAGGAAGCATACTCTTCTTTTCAAAAGCCGTGATGATTACATTCTGTCCTGGAGACGGGCATCAAAACTGAAGCCTCTCATTTGAAGTGGGACACTTACAGAGAGATCAAATTTTATTCAGTAATTTAGTAATGTTTTTGAGGATGTTCATGAGGAGGCTCAGTGTTTCTGTTTTTGCTGGGAGCTGCATGTATGGGTGTAAGGGGGTGATAGGGAAGGTCACAGGAGCACCTTTGGGTTATAGAGAAGAGACCCAGTTGGGCTAGGACAGGCAGGAGGGCAGCAGATGAGAGACACTGGTAGGTTTGCAGTTTGCAGAGGGGAGGGCTGGAGCTGCAGTCCCTGTTCCAGTCTGTGTGTGGATTTTATACCCAGTGGGTCAAATACATAAACAGTCTTTGGAGCAAGAGCTGTTATCATGAAGATTGAAATGTGTTTTGACACTTCTTGTAGTTTAACCCCACGTGGCATCTAAGCCCCACGCAGCTGCTTGCTTGCTCCCGCCCCAGTGGGATGGGGGAGAGGATCAGAAGGGTGAAAGTGAGCGAACTCGTGTGCTGAGATAAAGAAGCTTTAGTTGGTAGGGAAAGCAAAGGCCGCGCGCATAAGCAAAGCAAAACAGGGGTTCATTCCCCACTCCCCACAGCAGGCAGGGGTTCAGCCATCCCCGGGAAAGCCGGGCTCCATCGCACGTAAGGGTGACTTGGGAAGGGAACCGCCATCACTGCAAACATCCCCCCTTCCTCCTTCTTCCCCCAGCTGCATATGCTAAGCATGACGCCATATGGTATGGAGCATCCCTTTGGCCAGTGGGGGTCGGCTGTGCCCCCTCCCAACTTCTTGTGCCCCCCATGCTGCTGGTGGGTGGGGTGGGGTGGGGCGGGGTGAGGAGCAGAAGAGCCTTTGGCCGTGTGTAAGCCCTGCTCAGCAATAACGAAAGCATCCCTGTGATAGCAACAGTTTTCAGCACAAATCCAAACCACAGCCCCGTACCAGCCCCTGTGAAGAAAATTAGCTCCCTCCCAGCCAAGAGCAGCACAACACTTTTGTACACCTTGTGTCTTGATTGGGTTCCCAGTAGTTTAAAGGGCTGGCACATTAAAGTGGTGGGATATAGCTGAGGGGCTCAAACTGGGAACAGGTATCACAGTTGTTGGGGTTGGGTCATGGTGAGCTAGAAAATCCCTATGAACATTCTTGTGAGAGAAAGCAGTGACATGTATAGGAAACCTAGATTGTGGATCAAAACAGGAGTTAGGTTTGGGATAGAGCACATCTCTTCAGCGTCAAGAAACAAAATCAGACCCAACACACAACTGTTCTCCAGGCCTAGAGAACCTTACAGCAAAACCAGCGAAAATTTAGGTATTAAAAGGGTATTTTTCATTATTTAATTGATTAGTTATTGGGATTTTTTTGTTTGTACTTATCGTCGGGTTTTGTTGGTGTTTTTTTTTTTTCTTTTTTTTTTTTTTTTTTCTTTCACCCCTCCCCCCTTTGGGTAGGGATTTTAAGCTTGCATCCTGAGACTTAAGTATGTAAATTCCATTTAAGTCTTATTCCAGGTTCTTAAATCCTATTGCAGTTTTTTCCTTTTGAGTTTCAATTTTGGTCTTCTATCTATAATCTAGGAATACAGTTACATCAGAGGGCTGCTACAATGATGATGATATCACAGGATTTTGATGCTATGGTAATAGATGCAGATTTAGTATCGTATCTCTTGATTGCACACTCAGTAGTGCCAATTTATCTATTTCATCATGGTGAAGCAGCTCTTCCCTCCTGAGTGTACAGTTCTAAGTGTTATTCCAAAGTAATAACGTTATCTCTTCAGCTTATACCTGGAGGGGAATTACATGAAGTATCAGTATAGTATAATTATTTCAGTGAAAAGCTGAAGCCCTGACAAAAAAAAAAAAAAAAGTAGGGTTTTATACACATGCAGACATATACAATGATCAGATACACAACAGTGATTTCAATTATTGTAAATCAATCTGAATGGCAATGATCTGAATGGCATTTTGAAATGCATTAAGTACGTCATTCCTGACTGAAATTGTGTTACTTGGAATGAAACAATTTTTTAATGTTCTGGTTGCTATCGCTTGTAAAAAACAAACGCTTTGTTTTCTCGCAGGTGTGCACTGTCTGTTCTCCCCAGTTTTCTCATGGCTTTTAGGCCAAATCTATCCTTTAGCCTTGTCCTGGGTATTATCTTTCAAAGTAGGGAAAGCAAATTAAAGAATGAAGGAAACTGCAGTATTGGGAATGGGCTGCTCCTTAGTGCTTTTTTCTTGGTAATATAGCAGGCAAGGATATGGTCTTGCCATAGTATTGATTGCATTCTTACTCAAGAGGAGGACATTTGTAGAAGGATTCATTGGTTTCAGTCTTGCCTTCCTACTTCCTTTTTTTTTATTCCACTTTACTCTTTACTTTTTTGTTTCTGTGCATTACCACGTTCCTTTCACATTTTTGATTTTATGATACCCTGAAAATCCGTCTCTGGAAAAAGAAGTGGAGTAGCTGGAGTAAGTATAGCAATGGTCAATATCTGTGCTGGATTATCTTGTTCTGTTGGCACTTACTGGGTACAATCAAACCCTTTAGGGCCCACCAAAGTGTAGGCTGCCCAGGGAACTTGGCTGTGAGCACTGTTGTGTCTGGGCAGTGTCTGAGACGGCTTTTTCAAAGGCTCAGTTGGCAGCAGGATTCAGGCATAAGGATGGGGATAGTGTTGAGAAGCAGCTGTGCAAATATGAATTTTACTTTATCTCAGAAAAAGGAAAAGTACTTCCTGAAAAATCAGAAGAATCTATAGGTTTGTTAAATGGAAGTTGTCATTGTTTTATTTTGTTATCATGCTTAAATTTAGGATTTGTCAGATACTTGCCCGCTAGAGAGAAGAAAATCAATAACACAGTTGAATGTGCAATGAATCAAACCCAGTTCTGATACCTAGACTAGATGATGATTGCTGTTTAATTCTTCTTATGGTCATTGTTATCTAAATAGTAACCAGGAATGAAAAAGGCACATAAATAAAATTCAATTTCAGCCTATAATTTTTCCCCAGTAAAATTTGAACTTTTTTTTTTTTTTAATACAGTAAATTTTAAAAACAAACTTGCAAGTTTAAAGAACAGAAAATGTAGCTGACTGGATTTCAACTTTAGGAACCTCGGTGATGAGTTGATGCATAACTTCAGGTAGATTATTTTATAGTAGCACTCTGCAAACTGAGAAGAGTACACCACTGACTCTAAAGACAGACCTGAAAATTGGTTTCTTTGTATTTAAGTATACAATTTTACAATCATTTAAATCATTAAGGGATACTGGCACAAAACAGTTTGGAGTCCAGGTAGGAGGGATCCTAAATGTGCCAGTAAATTTATGCATATTGACCTCAAACTCTCTCTTGTGTAATCGAGTCAAGGGGCACCATCTGTAGCTTGCCTTTGAAGCTGTTTGTCATGTATAGCTTAGTATTGAATGCTAACACATTATTTATGGAATAAAATAGAAACTTTACATGTGCACACTTTTAAATGAAATATTCCAGGCTTGATGGGTTTTATGACAGTTAAACATCCAAGCAACATCGTGCTTATTTTCAGATGCTTAGGCACGTGATTAAAGTACTGTAAACATCAAACTAAATTATATTACAAACATAAGTGTTTCCTAGGTAACATGTGTGTAAGCATGTACTTATGTACTTTGCTAATCATATATTCTTTGCTGCAAGTGCTTCATCATGAAGAATATTTTTTTCAAACAAGTGCAAATAGTGTAAATAATATCCAAGACTGGATGCTCAGCAAATAGATTTTGGTAGAATCTTCTAGTTGGTTTTTTTGGAGGGAGTTTGGGGGTTTGGGTTTTTTTTGTGTGTAAAGAATTAAAATTAGGAAAGAAGGATTGATAGTGCCCTTGTAAATCTGAAAAGGTACTTTAAAGAATGGTTTTGCAACTGTGTTGTCCCATCTAGCAAGCAATTTTGAAAGGATCCTATTCTAAACAAAGCTGACTTTATGATGCTGAGTCTTGAGGTTTTAGATTTATATAGTTCAATCACATTGCTAGAAGGATTTTTTTGGATAACTTAGAGTCATCACCTCATAAATCGTCTGTTTTCACAGGAAGGAGTGAACCACTCTTCCTTCAGTTCATTATCACACAGGGCAAGCACTGTATAACTCAGGGAATCACCAGAAAAGTGGAAAGGATATCATGATATAATGGTCCATCAGCTGGTAGGTCAGGTCTTGAGGTCATTAGTGTCAGTGAAGGACTCACGATCAGTTCTTGTAGATTCATTTGGGAAAGGACTATACACTAGGGCTCAGCTTTCTAGCAGAATTAACCAGATTTGAACATCAGCATGTGGATTACAAAAAAACCTCAAAAATCTTCATATTGCTGAAGAATCAAGTGATTCACTAACCTCTGATTAAGGGAAAAAGGAAACTCTTTCAATAAAAGCCTACCGAAGTATTCTGCCTTGAAAGCAGCAGTTATCAGAAACTTATCAGATATGTGAGATCAGACGGTTGTTCTTTTGGAAATACGCTTATTATGAGAGGAGCGCTGTGTCCCCTGATTCACATCCAGGCTGTTTGCCCCCAGACACATGATAAATAAACCCACCTGAGGGGGCTTGCAGACTCCAGTCAGAATAGGGCTGTGTACCACCCTGTTGTACGTGTTGTGGTGGGAAAACTGGAGATGCCTGTGTACAATAGTGCTGGTCAGCTGGTATGAAGTAACTTAAAACCCACAGGTCTTACGTACGTTTAATTGCATTTTATTTTCTGTTTTGTTATCAGTTGTACCATGTACTGCTCTGCAGTGAGTAGGCATACAGCATTGTAGACCTGCCAGAATGATCTCCATGCTGCAAAAAATGATAAATGATATTTCAATATATCCCACTGGGCCTGTCTCTAACTTTCTGACTGATCTAGGCAGCTGGAAGTGCATTAAATAATCCCAGAGTGTGTGTTTTCAATCATACCTCTCTCCTTTTACTTTTTTTTTTTTTAATAACTGGGCTTTTTTTTTCTCCTTTCTTCTCTTCCTTTAGATCACATTACTGTATTCCCTCATTGATTACTGAATTTTTATTGTATATCTACTGCTTACTCTTGTTTTGTGGCTTGTGTCATTCTTCACTTTAATGCAGTAACACTTGTTAGGTCATTGTACGTAAGAACCAAATACCATTGTCCAGAAGAAAAAAAAAACAGTTTGAGAGATCAGGAAGTCTCATGTTATTCATGTCTATTTAGATTGAGATCTGTTTTATGAAAGGGATCTCTCATAAAACATGCAGCATTAGGCACAGTTGGGCTGCAGTTTCTGCTGACGTGTACAGATTTAGCATAGTCTGTTGATTAAAATAAACCAGTGATCTCACAGTTAATCTTTATTTCATGAATCTAAGTACTATGACTGTGGTTTTTTTACTTTACATTTCCTGAATTAAAAGTAGACTTTTTGAAATGTCATAACAGTAAAAAAACTGCACACAGCAGGACTGAGAAGACTGCCATTGAAATCATTGTCATGTATTTAGTTATTATATCAAATGATCATGATTTTCACTACTCTGACGGGTGAACTTTTCTAAATTATTCACTTCTTGTGGTTGGTTTTTTTCCTTCCCCAAGATGGAAACCCCAAAATTGAGGTAGCAAACTTTACAGTTATTTTTGAGGAATATTGAGGTAGTGGGGAGACAGCTATGATATTGCTAAAACTGATTGCTTATTGGAAGTCATGGAGGTGTAATTAATCTCATTTTTCACTTTAATAAGTGTGGCTTCTAACCATCTCAAAATATAGGTGAAATGACTTTGTTCATGCAAAATACCATGTAGGTGCACCATCTGAGTACCCCATGGGGTCGCATGTGGTTCTCTTAACATCGGTAATACGTTTCCCTTTTCTTCCTTGCTCAAAAGATACTGCCTTGTCTCACACAGTAAGCACACCTGTAGATTATGTGTAGGGCTGTGTGGATAATGGTGATTCTTGTAGCTAGTAGGTCAGAGGATATGAGGCTATAATCTTGCTTTGCTACATGCTTGAAAAGTGTGAATCCCTTGTGTTTCTCCTTGAGTGACTACTCAGGTTGTTCTTACAGCAAAGGTTAATTGAAAGAAACAGTCTTTTCCTGATGTTAACATACGTCATATGTTAGCCCCATCTGTAGAACACCAGATACAATTTGAATAGCGTTTACAGTGTTGCTATAGCTTGTTCTAGGGCTGAAAAAAAGGAACTTTACTAGCCTAAAGAGAATACATAAACTGACCTTTTAAAATCAATGTTGAAAAAAATCATTGTACTTTAGTAGTGATATATTTTTTAGTACATCAGGCTGAATTCAGCTATGAGTAACTTCAAAAACTCTTTCGAGGCTGTAGTTAAATCACCAATCAAACTAAAATCCATTGACTTACCATTGGAGATAATCCTGGGTGTTTTGTATGTGGTGATAACAACACTGTATTATTAAGCACTGAAATTCCTCATAGGTGTATTTTTAGCCAGCTCACAAATTGTGATCATTACTCCATGGAGAAAAGAACAAAAACAACTTGGGAAACCTGTCTGTTGGAAGACATTTGAGTTCAGCTGCTTTCAAACACAAAGTACTTTCTGAAAAGTTTTGCATTAGTAAGGGAAATAATATGGAATGCCTTGCACATAGGAAAAGATTATCTGACTTATTTTAATGAAGCAATCCATATTTCATGTCAATACCGATAGGCTGACAAGCGTATTTGTGGCATGTATCCCCAGCTGTATCCAAAACAAAGCCATGAGCTGTCTGAGTCTGACTCTAACTCTATGGACCTTTAATCCTGTCGTAAGCGGCAAAGGGGCTTTCCTACAACTGAAGCCCATGCTCTGCAGCATAGTGGAACTGCAGCCCCTGCCACAGCACTCTTTAAGGCCAAGGTGGTATTTTGTCCTCTGTCTCTTTTGAGAGTCTCTGGATCACATTCTGACACCTGCTGCTCTCTTCCCTCAAGACTTTCCATTTTGTAAATGATCTCATCATGAGCACTTCCTGTTTTTTTCCTTGTGCGTTTGTGTTTCAGCGATAATTCATGCATCTATTCCTGTAGCCTCCTTATGGAATTAGCACTTGGCTTGTCGGTCCTTAGATACTTTTGGAGCCTGTCAGGACTCGGAGGGATGATAGTATGGGTATTCCCTTTAAACAGTGGACCACTTGTTCATTTTCTTCTGTGCTATTTTCACTTTAGTCATACCTCTTGCAACTTGTCAGAAGTTTCTCTGAGTTTCTTTATTTCTCTATTCATGCATTGCTTCTGTATCTTGGTATAACTAAACACAGGACCTATCACCGGGCTGATGGCTATATCATGACTGTACCAGCATAGTTCACTTCTCCAGCCTGTATCAGTCCACTTTCTGACTGCTGCTGTATGTGGCACAGTGTCTGAGCAGTATTACTAAGAATTTAGGAAATAGTGTTCTGTGCTGTATTTTTTTCTCAATCTTTTTCTGAGGGAAGGTGCAGAACCCAGAGCTCTTGATCCAGGATGGTTCATCTGTCTTTTTGTGCCTTGTGGAAAGGAGTACAGTTAAGTCTTCTCTGTTTTGACCTTTTGGTGTTTCTGTGACTTCTGACCAAGAGGGCATTCTAGTTTGAGACAAAACTGCAAATAGCACTCATTGTGGTCATGTGGCTTTGGTCATGTGCCCTCCAAAATTTTGATTTTCAAAGTGCCACTTAAGAATTTCTATTTCTGCTGCTTAGGAATTTATATTTCAGACACTGCTGAAACTAGCAGTCCAAGAGTATCTATGTATAGCTATCATCACACACTCTCTTGAAATGGCAAAATTTTATAATGTTGAGCACATTTTAGGAAAACAATAACAAAAATCACAAATCAGTGTGAGCACTATTTAGTTCAGTGTAATAGATGAATAACACTGTGGATAATTTTAACACTTCTATATTTAGGGAAACAAGACCTTGTAGTATGTTGGTAACAGCGAAACTTGATCAGTGTGAAGTACCAGATGGTGTTCTATAAATGCAGATCTTAGGGCAAGCATCCGAAGAACTCTTGTGCTATGTGAGTACCAGAGAAATTATTGTAACTGCCATCAAATGGGTCACTTTATAATCAATTTTGAGTCTGTAGCATAACTGATGAAAGAGACATTTTCAAGTATGGTTTATTTAGTGTTTTACCTGAAAATGTTTCCCAAAATGAAAATCTAGATCCTTCTTGTGGACTCTTTGTAGGTGGACTTTTCATAGTTACTTACTGATTTGTCACTTTACAAAGCTATAACGGTGTGTCCAGCTGTGGGGGATTTTGTATTTAGGGTTTGTTTGTTGGTTTTTTTTGAGATTTTACAGCTTAGAGCTTTGTTTTTTGCTCCCACTGTTTTGACTCAATAAATGCTCAAGCATAAAGCAATTGAAAAACAGTCACATAGAATGAGCAGATACAGATGAAGCTGATGCACATACACCTGTGTCAGTGCCACAGTTTTCTGGAAGGTTAGCAGTCAGTGTCAGTTATGGATTTAACCTACTGAAAACTGTATAGTTTTCTTTAAGCTTAATGCAAGATAAATGCCCTTTCTTTAGTTTGTACAAGCAGTTGGTTCAGGAAATTGGTCTAGCTAAATTGACACCTGCCTATTCATATGGAAAAAAGATCCTTGTTTCTTAGGGATTCCTGCCAAGAACTGCTCTTGCAAACCTACTACCTTCCTTTTCTTAAAGGAAACTGAGAGCACGGTGACTTGACCTTTTTCCTTTGTGAAGCACAGGTCGGTGTGGCAGGGGAAGTAAAATGTGTCAAATGTGGACATGTGCAGAACGTTTCTCTTGAAATTAAGAGAGAAATTGAATCAGGTAAAGGCTCTGAAACAAAGACAGTTTCTGGTCTTTCTTCATGCAAATATGTCCCCCTTGTTTAGATCTTGCAGTAAATCTTCTGGTAAGCACTTAATTGCAGCCACTGTGAGAATATGGTAGTAACTCTTGTTGCATCCTGTTTAAAGATTGATTTTTTTAAAAAAGTCTTTTGCTGTTGCACAGGAAAGGCAAAACTAATTATCTTAAACTTTCTTTGTTTATAATTTTACCATGTATTCATAATACTTGGGAACAAACCAGCACTCTTGATGTAAGTTGTTAGACAGATTCCTAGCAACTGAATGAGAATATATATATGTAGATTTTGACAAAAATTAAAGATGTGCATACATAAATTTCTACACACCTGTTCTTAGGCTTGCAAACTATGATGTTAGCTAACAGTAGTAAAAAATATAATTACATCTGAATGCAGACGAATTAAAAGTTAAAATGTCATCTGTGCATGCTCTATCTAGACCACATCTTTAAACATTCTATCAAAATGCTTGGGCTGTCTTCATGGAGCAATTGAGATCCTGACCACAAAAATTATCTAAAATCCTTACTCATCCCCCCACCGCCAGCCCCCATGCCTTTTTTTTTAAGGGTAGTTTTTAAAGTAGGATAAGTTTGGTTCTGTAACACAGGTCATGTCCCATTATTTGACTATCCACTTGTAATGGTTTTGGCTGGGATGGAGTTAATTTTCTTCATAATAGCTGCTAACAGGTTTTGGATTTGTTACCAAAGCAGTGTAGATAATACAGGGATGTTTTATTTACTGCTGAATGGTCCTCATAGAGCCGCAAGGGCTTTGGTGCCTCTGGGGTTGCCCCCCAGGCAGGGGCTGGGGCTCCCAGCAAGAAGCTGGGAGGACACACCACTGGGACGGCTGGTGCCAGCCACCAGAGGGATTTGCCAGGCCATTTGGTGTTGTGCTCAGCAGTGGCAGCTGGGGAAAGAGAGAGGAAGGGGGGATGTTTGCAGTTATGGTGTCTGTCTTCCCAAGTAATGGCTACATGTGATAAAGCACTGCTTTCCTGGAAATGACAAAACACCTGCCTGCAGATGGGAAGTAGTGAATTAATTCCTTCTGTTGCTTTGCTTGGTGTGCTCTTTTGCTTCAGTTATTAAATTGTCCTTTATCTCAAGCCACAAGTTATTCTCAGTTTTGCCTGTCTGATTCTCCCTCACCCCACTGCAGGGGACTGAGTGAGGAGCTGGGTGGTGCTTAGCTGTCTACAGGGGCTGATCTACAACACCAGTTTATTTAAAAGCTCTAGCAGGAACCTTAGCACATTGCTTTACATCAAGATGCATCAGCTTGGTTAATGGCAGCAGGTGGTTCAAATGCATCACTACAATGACTGTCCTACCCAAACTGACTGCTGCTTTGTGCCATGCATAAACTTAGATGGCAGCAATTTATTGGCTTAGAATTGCAGGAAAAACTCCCTGTTCACTCTTTTGACAGTGATGCTGATATTTTTTGTCTGTGATCTCAATTACTTTGGGTAAAGCTACAGTTCCCATCTGTTGCTATTTATGGCAAAACTTAATAGTAGTTTTGGATAGATTTTCTTTTTCACCTTTAGTTTTTTGGTGTTCTTTTTCATGTTGGTTTATTTTTTTTTTGGTTGTTTGTTTGTTTTCCTGTGATGGAATGGAAGATCTTGTAATCATTTCCAAGTGGCTGTATCTTGTAGAAAGTTTTACTGACAATGTGCATTTAAAAAAAACAAACCAACCAGTTCTTATGTTGTATTAAAAAAAACTTTGTGCATGTAAGGATAACAGTTTATACTTTATCCATTTCTCTGACAATGACCATTTCCATCTCCCTCCCTGGATGTGTTTCATCTTGCGTGACTAGACCCTTCTTGTCTTTTATGTAAAGTGCATGTGTGTGGAAATATTAATGTGTTCAAGAAAACAAAATTTGATGAAAGTGTGAACAAAATGAAATAGGTTACTGAAATAAGAAAATCCTATATTATCACCTTTTTCTACATCTTTAAAGAAATAATAGCAAGGCCATGATTGTGATGTAATATTTCATATTTGCATGAGCTTTCTTCAAGCACAGGGAGAGATTTTTCAAAGATCTTGCACTCTTGGTTTGGAATTCTTATGCATGAAGGAAGAACCTAGTTTAAGGAGAAGCTACTGTGTTTGAAATACTCATGTGATAACTTTGTGAGAAAAGTTCACCTCTCAGCATGGAAATGATGCCTATTTAGCAGTGAAAGGTGATGTGTGCCATCTGCGGTGTGTTAATAAAACATTCCATATGCCCAGATATCCATTTCTCTTTACCTGTAATAAGAATATGTCTGTATCTCATACTGATAAAATTAAATCTAAGTTATTAATAACATAAGTTGTATCCTGTTCATGAAAAAAAATGCACTAAGAAGCTGAATGGTGCAGGGAAATGTTTGGTTTTAAAATGTAACAAACGGTTAAAATCATTTCTTATAGGAGTATACTAATTAAAACTTTGCTATCTGTCAAGAAAATGTTTTGTCATTCCAAGACAAAAGACCCCAAGCAGTGGAAACCAAAGAAAATGCTTAAATAATAACCATAGATAAGAATTTAATAAAGTAAGGGCAAAAAAACCCCCAAAAGCCCAAGAAAGCTAATGTGCCCAGGTGTTTTGCACCATATTGCAATTGAATGACTCTGTAAGCTGAATACTTATATAATGAATAACATCCCATGCTGAGTTCAGAGGTGTCTGATGGAAACAGGGAGGCCACACCAGCCTGCTGAGAGGTGAGCAGCAAAAAACAAAGGAGCAGATAAATGGTGGATATTTCTTTCAGGTTTTCTACATAGCCGTTTCCCCGGAGAAAATGTGTAATGTTAATATTTATAGTATGCCCTGAGCATCAATTAGAATGGGTAAGACAAGGAAATACATAATATAAAAATTTTCCCAAATACAAATTTCTCAGTTGTATAACGAGTCTTGAAGTGATATGATTGCTTTCCTTTTCCTGAAAGGGATGGAAAAGAAATAAGAAGTGTAAGAGGCAAGGAGATTATGATTGACATGGAAAATGAGTATGTGGTGTTCTACATGTACTGAGCTCTTTCTGTTGCAATGAGGTTGCAGAAAGTATGCAGCACCAGATGCCCACACGAGAATGAAGAGTATGCAGTGTAAATAACAGTCATTTGAACTCAATATCTGCAGACTTTTCAGTAAGTCCACAACTTGTTTTTACTAGAGAGTATTTGTTAAAAAGTTTAAGCTTGCTCTTTCCTACATGTTTTCTTTGAACCTCTGTTTTATTACCTTCATGCTTTTTTAACCGGTACCTTTACCCACTGGTCAGCAATGATCTTTGTTGTGAGACTGTACCTGTCATAAGTTGACTGCAGGTCTCTGTCTCAATGATCACTGTTTTTAGGGGTAGAAACAACCAAAGCAAAATTTTAAAAAGTGCTTTGCATTTGTTACATTGTGCTTTCCTAATTTTCTTAAGACTAAAGTTAAATCAGCCCTGAATATCTCATCCTAAAGATATAACATGAAGATACTATCATTCATTCAGTTCCAGGGATTCCTCAAAATTATCTGTGTAATTCCCATAAGAAGCATGCTGGAGAACAAAAATTATACTTCAGGCTTAGAAAGTTTTCAAATAACCTCCATCACATGGAAGGCTTGTGGCTTGCAAGTACATGTTCACGACGTCACTCACAGTTTCCTTTCTTCTGTAAAGTGTTCGTATAATCTTGTAGTCTTTGCATGCATATAACAGCCATTGTCCTCACGGACACACATCAAGTTGTACAACCTGTTGTTGATGCTAGTGTATACTGGTGGCCTTGGACAGATTTGGCAATTTATCAGCTCTTGCAGATTCAACATCATCACTAGTCTCCAGAGATTATCTCTTCTTGGGAGACTTTCACAGATACTTTTCCAGTGCCATTTTCTGGCAGCTCTTTCTCCATCCACATCCATAGGTATCTGCAGAATCCACTTGCACAGAAGGTGCTTTTACAACACTGTGAGGTGAGCACAGTCCTTAGTCCAAAATTCCTACTGCTTCATCCTCCTGGCTGTGATTGCTGCACTGCAGGAATACCCTTTACCAAGTTCTTTGCAACCCTGCACCTGGTGACAGCTGACAATGCTGCGTCAGGTGCTAGAGTTTTCATTTGCAGCTCTTTATTTTGCTGGCAACATTTAGACTACTTCCATTCATTGTGCACTTAGGTCTTGCTTATGTATGTTAAACAGAAGTGTCACCGATAATCAGGTCATGGACAGTTTAATCTCGTTAGTCCCTGCTTTTGTTTTAGGCATAATGAAGGGAAAGGCAGGGATCAGGTTTACAATTTGTGCTGCTGGAAGTATTCTGATACCCCGTTATCTACAGCTGCTTCTACCTCAGATCTCCTTGTGCAAAATGGATGTAATACATGGACTCAGATTCATCCAGTCATTACAAATCTCTGTTCATGTAAATTATAGCAACATTGCTTAATCTTCCAGGTCAGCTTTCATATCTCAGGGACTTCAGTGAGTTATTAAGATATCTTACTACTGCAATCCAGAGAAAAACTGATTCTTGCATTTAAAGTGACTGTAATATATATATAAAATAAACAAAATTTTCTTGTGACTTCCCCCTACCTACCCCACTGCCCCAGCCTAGAGTGTTTACTGGGATTTCTGTTGTTTGCCTGGCAAGTATTCATTCCTGAACAAACTCCATTTGTGTGTGGGGTTTTGTTTGTTTGTTTTGTTTGTTTGTTTTGTTGTTTGTTTCCTATCCCCCGTTGATATTCCTGGATGGACAGGTTTTATTGATGTCAACTTCAGTGACTGTCAAGGAGCAATCTCATAACTTCTGGCTGCCCCCTTTTTAAGAAAATAAATCAAGAACATAAAGGTTTTTAAGGCAGTGAATTAATGGAAGTGTAGACTGATCATTCATTATATCAAGCACTACTTCTGACCTACACAGAGAAAATACTGTCTATTCTTCTGCAGGTCTATGAATTTTTTTTTTTTTTCAAGTTTCCCTTTTACCATAATGTGAAAATACCTTTGTCCTATGAACAGTTCTCCTCAACTAAAATGAGATGAGCTGTGGTGAATAATGGGGAGCTGTGTGAGGGAAGGGACCAGGCAGGAAGCATTACTAACCACTGATGCTAAATTCCATAAATTTCCCTTTCATAGCAGGCATGGCTTCAGTAACGAGGGTCATTAATATCAGTATTTCAGTGATCCTTAATGTCAATGAGATTTTCTTCAAGTCAACAAAAGAATCATCTAGATTGTCCTTGTTAAAGTTGGTGCAATTTCTGATCAAGGAATTATATCTGTATGTTGTAAATGTGAAACAGCATGTAAAATAGAACAGCAGTTTTCAGTGATTTATAACTTCTAGTTTTCTATGATTTTTAATCATTAAAGAGTATGTAAAAACATATTTTATACACAATCTTTTATCTTACATTTATTTTTATATTTCTTCATAGCAATTTATTGCAATAGATATATCACCATTACTATAGACATTTATAGTGCCATTAAAATTCAATGCCACCATAAATTCATGCTCCTTAAAGTGTTGACATTTGTAACAGCTTCCACAAGGACATATTTTATACTGAAAGTGAAACTTAGAGTAGAAACTTTTGTTAAATTTAAGATGTAGGCAAGGAAATAAACAGCTCTTACCTGCTTTCAATAAATTCAATAACCTGGGTGAGACAAACTGTTATGCCCCGCTTTTGGGTTTCATTTGCTCAGACCACTTCTAACATGTTCAAAGTAAAGCACAATATATGGAACAAAATTATAAAGTGATTATTTACTGGCTGACACACAAAATATAGACGGTACGTAATGAGTTATTCAAGTAAAAATTAATATCCTTATCTTCCTAAAGCACCTGAAGGGTCTTTGCTGTCCCAACAGGCACCAGTCAGGAGAGGAGAGGCTGGTCTCCACTGCTCTCTGGGACAGTCAGTGCTGCCAAGCTGCTCTCTGCCACAAGGTCAGTCGAAACTGATGGTGCTGACAGCTCAACATGATTACCCAACTCTTCCTGTCCTAACTGGTCTGACTGGCCTTCATGTTTTATTCCCCGCCCCCCACACACACACATTGGGATTTTATACTTTTCTATGTTGACATTTTTCCTCTTGAATCTGTGAATATGCCTCAGCCATACCATCTCTCTTGATTTTTACCTTCCTTATCTCTCTACAGACTTTCTTACAGCTCTTTCTCGGTGGTCTCAGTGGAGATGAGGCAGGTGTGTAGGGTCAGAGCTGGGCTGTGCAGTCATGACACACTCACTGCCTGCTAAACTGCCGGGGGGCAGGGAGCATACAGCAGAGATTACAGAGATGTTACACCTGAAGATCTTTGGTTTATGTCTTGGCAGATGTCTTAATATTACACTTCATAGGGTGGGAATATAAGATTTAAGTAGAAAATTGAAAAATGACAGTTCTGAATCCTGAATGTTTAAGATTATTTCAAGATCATTTAGTCTTCAGGTTTTACTGTGTTGAGTGAGATGGAGTTGCTAGTTACTTGTAAACGTCAGCTTTCACCTATGGGGTGGACTTTTCCTTATGTAATCCCCTCATAACATAGAGCCTCTCTTGCAGTCTTTACCCAGAAAAGCTATCAGAATACAGCGCCAAAATAGCTCCTGGTAAAAGTGCACATAAGTTTTTTAACCTGTATGTCTATCCCTCTTGAATCCAGAATAGGGCCTGATCCATAGGGTAGCATATTATGAGCTTTCCAAAGTGAAAGAGCTACTGGTGTAGTTCATACCTTCATGAAGGTTTCCTTCACCCTGAATTCTTTGTAAGGGCTTCAGTTACATGGAATGCTTTCCCAAACCTTTTGCCATCATTTCTGTGGGTACTAAAGCCCACTTAGGCTTTGAAATAAACCAGCATAAAATCATCACTGAAACAAAAATGTTTTCCCTCCTCCACATCATTGCAGAATCAGGCAGGAACCTCTCTCTCTGTGTCTCATATTAGTTTCTTTATTCATGGAAAAAATAGACTGCTGAGTAAGTATCAGCGTGGAGTTGAATGTAAAGCACAAGTGAATAGCAAGTTGATTTTCCTGTTGCTAGTGTTTTTTAATAGAAATTAAAAAATAAAAGTATGTTTTGGCAGTTCAAAGTATCTTTGATAATGTTCAAAATTACAGTTAACCTTTACCTTGCATCACCTTAGATTCCACATAGGTAACTTATTTTGACATGGGAAGGAGTGGAAAAGACTAGTGATGTAGGAAAGATTGCAAAGAAATTGCCGAAGAGGTGTCTGCTTGGAAATCCCAGCCCCTCCAAAGGGTTGAAAACCATCAAAACCATCCCTCATGGCAATGCAACAGGGGGTAGGACTGTAGACTTAGATGGTGTCTGGAACTTGGTGAAACATCTACCAGTACTGGCTGCTATAGCAGTTCACCCTGGAAGGAAGTGCCTGCCTTCTGACCTGAGCTGTTTTACATTTGAAGGTTCAGTAGGATCCAGCACAAACACATACTTCTTGGATCCAAACAGAGAGTGAACTAATCATGACTACAGTCAAGGAGGAAAATAATCCTGTGGGGATTACAGTTGTTGATCAGGAGAGTTATCAAGGAATTGCTGGCTTTCATGAGCAATCATGGTATCCAATGGGAATTCTAGAAATGTTTTTATTATCAATCTATTACTAACTGCAGACATAACAAAATGCAAAATATATTTTTTTATATAGATAAGGCGTACAATTGATTTATACATAGTATGTGAGGAGTGTGCAAGTGTCAGCATTGGAGGATTTCCAAAAGCTACACCAGTGACATCTAGGAAAACCTCAATGAGTTACAAGATTTCCTGTGTAGTATCAAGTAATCAAGCTGAATTAACAATCATCTTTCATTATATTTACCAATAGTGGTATTTCTATATACCTGTGGACAAATTTGATAGTCAATGAGAGAAAGGTGAGAGAGTTGCAACAGTGAAGCAAAGGGAAAGACTGAAAAAGTAAAATATTCACAAAGACAGTCATAAGCAGATTTTATCATCTTTATTTCATGCTACGGTTTGAGATGAGCTGTTCTGAAAATAGAGATTGCAGTGTGGTGATAAAGCATGCTACAAAGCGACAAATGTACTGTAAAACTACTTTAATATTTCAATGTCAAGAACCTGGTATTGCGTTTGTCATCATAGTTTGACTGTGTGGTTTTTTAAACATTCACCCAGCTACGCAACTTGGAAGCTTCATAAGCTAAAGAGAAAGGCAGATCAGTCAAGTGCTTCTGGCAAAGTCAAAAGTAAAGCTGGATTTCAGGAAAGGGAACTTTTTTTGTCACAAAATTAGAGAGTAATACACCTGTGTCCCAGTACAGTTCACAGAGGTGCTGCGCTACTCAAAGCTCTCCTGAGTCAAAGAGACCTAGAGGGCTTGTGGTCATTAATGATGCCAAGGACTTTCCATACAAAGTGGCTTGTTAGTGCTATGGTTCTGACTAACCAATGTAATTACTTTCAGCCAACTTAAATTACCCTTCAGTTTCAATTGTAGTGAGAGATTCCGGGAGAAAAATCTGATGAAGTTAACCAGGAGGAGGTTATAGGATCACAAATCATAAGTAACATCAGGAACAAAACTTTGCTAATAGAGGTTTTCCAGCCTACCAGAATAAAGTTTTGCAAAAGCTGTTGACAGGAAGTTGGAACAGGAAGAGTTCATTTTGGAGAAAAAAAGTAATTTTTCCGGTTTTAAATGTGATTAGTAATTTGGGAGAATATTCCAAGAAATCTTATAGAGAGTTCTTTATTTGTTAGAAATGCTAAAATCAGATTTGGATCTCTTTTACAGCCAAGTGTGGGCACTTTTTAAAGGGCAATTCTAAGCGTTTTGAGGGAGTATTTGTTATATGGAAGATAAAGCTTGTACAACACTAATTTCATTACCTTCTATTATATTAATGATAGCATTTTCCTGCCCTCTTGCCCCTTAAATCCTGATGTGTGTGTTCAGCGACGGATATGACCTTTTCAACTCAGGCAGTGCGGATGCAAGTGGTGAATGAAATCATTTTTCATTGGCAGTAGATGAGGGGTCCTGTAGGTTTGTCAGTGGCTTCTCTTGCTTTCTGCTGCAACTATGATGTGTATCTTGTTTAGAAATGCTTTCTCATCACGGCCTACTGATTTTATATCATGTGGCTCTAAAGCCGTTTGAACATAATTCACAATATTAGGATGAATAAACCGATCATTTTATTTCCATATTGCATATAGAATATCTAATCAGTATTTATGATATGTAAGATTAATCCCACTCATGAGGAGAGGCCTTTATAATTTATTAGTGCCAATACCTTGCTTGAGTCATAAACTGTTCACTTCATTCAAGACAGAAAAAATCATGTCTTAGGAATGTTCATCGCACCTCTTATTTATGAATTTATTAGTCATAATGGGAAAAATTTGAATGATAAAGGTGTTTTTCAGCAAATTATTGCATGAAGACATTGACCATTTCCATGAAAATGAGGCTGCTTGGGCAGAAAATGGCCTGGTCCTTTCGGTCTAAAAGGCTTTGGAAACATTTCAAAATTGGTGAAAGTGTAGATTTGGCTTTCGTGAAAGGGAGAGAAGCAACTGTTGTTTGAAATGTGTGTTTTGGGTGGTATTTGATATGCCTTCACCATAACTGTGATAAGCATTGCCTCTAATGAACCCTGGTGCTTGTGATCTGCAGCAATATCAGTTATTTTGCACTTTTCCTGGACATAGCTTGCTTATTTATTTTCTTTGTGAGCAGGAATACAAGGACTTTTGGAATTGGACATGAAAGCTAATATGATTGTTCAATTTGGTTAACAATTCACATACGCTATCTTTTTGTAGCTTGCTTTTCTCATTGGCTGCTTTTGTTCCTCTCGGCTTTAGGACATGTCTTCATCTAGTTCCCAACTGAGAGTGTAAAGGCTGGCAAAGACACTGGTATTAGTGGGTTTGCATTGAAAAAAAGAAAAGTAGAGCATCTTTAATACTCTGAAACTCAGCACTTTTCTTTTTACTCTTGTAAAAGAGCATCAACCTTAAATTCCAGGCTTTGGAGATATTTGAAATGGACTGAAAGTGTACAGCGCTCTGAAATCAGCTGGTATTTTTCTTTGTACTTATTTTGATCAGACTTTTCTTTCACTGCAAACAATCCAGTATATTATCCCTTCAAGAGCTGCTGTCTTGCATATACTGAACTTATGTTTAACAACTCATCAGAAATTCTGAGGGGACATCTAGTGTTTTGATCAATTTTCACTCCAATGGACTATGCTTAAAAATTTTAAACTTTCATGATTATTTTTTTAAGAAACTAAATATTTTAAATTATTTTATATGTTTCATGGTGAGCTGATTTCCCATGAGTTTAACTGTCCAAGTTTGCAGCTTGCTTTCCTCTTGTATAATCTTACAGTTGGGAGTTTAATTTTGTAGATCATCTTGCAGTGGGTTGTAGGCTGCCAGGGAAGAAATTTTGGCTGATGTTGAGGAGCAATATGTAGAAAAAGGGGTTTGCATGCCTTCCTGAACTTTTCCGATGTCCTTTGCACTGTTTATTATGAGCAGGAGACCAGATTCAATAATCAAGGGGACTCTGACACTCGTATGTTCCTATCTGCTGCTGGACGTTTGAGTCCAATGGGTCATGCTCAGTCTGTGATCACATTCAGTTAAAAATCACATTCAATCTGTGATCACAAGATACTCTGCAAAATCCCCAGTGGTTTTAATGTGGCTGTCTGCAACACTTACTCATTGTCTTAATGTGCTTTTTCACTCTATTGCTGATACATATGGGCAGAGAGGATTTACGGCAGAAAGCTATGCAAGCAGATCTTTCTACAGTTATCTGTTTTTTTGAAAAGTTGTGTATGGAACTGCCAAATTACTCTTTGCACGTTTGTGTGAAAAGGATTGTATCTGGCAAGTGCAATAGCTGACCATAGTGAAGCTGATGTCTGTCTGTCAGTGTATTTTTTCGTGTGGAAAAACAGTAATGTTATTTTCAAAGAGCCTTGAGTTTGCCTTAGGGTGAAACTCCCCTCTTTGCAGAGGATCAAGAGTGATGCAAACTGACTAGACAAATGCAGATAAAATGCAACAAAACCTAACAATCGGAATTACTGTAATGGTGGCCATCTTGTACTGTTTGTACCATTAGTATGTGGAGAATCATTTTTGGTTCCATAATAACATGGATGATTCATCCATGGCAAATTCCTTACCACAAGTTTACTGTGATTTCTGATACAACCTCCAGTTTCTATTACTTTGAGATCCCTCTTCCGTAAATATTAATCTAAACTAAACCTCAGTTAAACACTGCGATAATAATATACTTTTTTCCAGCCTCCCTGTTCTATGTAAATTTTACTTTATTAGTGTAGGAGGTGTGGTAAGAGTCATAGCATTTACACTGTGTGAAATACAAAGATGAAATTCAGGTTGGTCCTGTAGTGACACTCGTGGTGTGCCTGGGTATCAGGGTTGTGCACGTGTGCATTTGGCGCTCTTTAGTCCTCAGTTCCTTGTGCGGTCCAGGAACTCCCCAGCGTAGTCATCAGTGGGTGAGAACATGGAATGGTTTGAGAGGTCGGGGTGACTTGATTGACTGAACACCATGGCACCTTTCCAGTAAAGCAAATGACTAACTGCTGCAGGACCCCTCCTGATGGGAATTTTGGACAGTCTCAGGTTCCTTCGGGCAGCTCCTGCAGTGCATACACCAACTTGGTGCTTCAGTGTGTGATTAATTCCCCGGCGGGGAGTCTAGCAGTCCCAGAGCCTCTTCTTAGGAGTTCCTGCTGCAGAAGTGACCCAAGCTGTATACGTAAGATACCAGTACACAGCCAGTAGAAACTGGTCCTGCAGATGCAGGAATGGTGACATTAGGACAGTTCTTTTGTACATAATTAGGATAGCTGGATGTTTTGTATATAGTTTAAGATCATGCGGGTACTGGAGTGGTCACACAGGACCATGGACCCAGCAGCACCTAAGAATTCAGCAGAATAGTGTTCTGTGGGCTCCAGTCCACCTGGAGATGCAGCTGCAGCATGCTTGCAGTGGAGACTCCGTTCATGACACAGATCACTGGTCTTGTTCAAGCAATCTGGCTCCCCAGGCAAGCATTGCCCTATGCAGAGCTCCCAACAAGCAGGTCTGTTGTTATTTTGGTTTGGTTTTAAACAGTCCGCGAGTGTCTGTGCCACAGTAACAACATTCTGCAATTGAGTTTAAAGCAGGATTCCCCCTCAGGGTATTCAGTCCCAGAAAAGAATGATTCTTGTTGGAACCAGACGTGTAACAAGGCATTTGGCAACGTCTTGTCAGCCTGTCTGGAATCAGCTGGGGCAAGAGGCAGGATCAGGGGCCCAAGCTGGATGGGAGCTCCTGGGCCCCCGGGTGTTAGTCCCAGGTGGGGTTGCTCAGGGCTGGTAAAACCTATTGATGCCCTCAAGGCGTGTAACATGTTTTTCCATCAATTTAGCACTGTCAGTCATGACCTTCTGACAAATGAGATCATAACACTAGTGCAACTAGAAGATCTTGTTTATTCGGTGTAGCCCTGATTACTCAGAGAAGACAGAATGCTGCACCAAAACTAGCTAGTGGTTTTGAATATAAATAACAATCCACCAAGGCTTCTAAATAAATAATGCCGCTAATCCAGAGTGTGCTCATATTTTTTGTTTTATTTGTTGAAAGGAAACAGAAGAAATACTGTTATTTAGTCCCAGAATAATGTTACTATAGTAACCGTTGTACCTCATTGTTACAGGACTTGTAAAGTTACTTGGGGGGAGAGAAGAAATTTGTCCAGTAATTGGGCATTTTCAATAAAAGAGGTGTTTGCTTTCCTTGAGAGGCTGTTTATATCGAGAAATCTGAGAGCTTTATAAAGCGCAGGGAGGGGAGATGAAAGGAGGGGAAAGATTGTTAGATGTGCAGTGACTTGTATTACGCTAAGTTGGCTCATTTTTATCATTGTTTTATTGTGGCAGTTTTGAAATGTGGACTGTGTGGGTAACCATGGAAACAGAAACTCTACAAACTGAGGACCTAAACACAGTGTTGTAAGAATCCTTCAGATGTGATTAACTTGATTATTAGAGCTAAAATGCTATGCAAACCTCATACAGGGTTTGCCCCCGATTCCCAAAGGCCCGAGTGCTCAGAAGGTGCAGGGCGCCTGCCTCGCAGCTGCCAAGGTGCAAGATCTACTTGGATAGTGGGGTGGCTGCTGAGGAACTCCTTGAGCTGCTGCGAGTCAGTCGGCTCGTTGGAAAGCAACTGCTAGTACTTGGGAAGATAACTGTTGCTTTACCTCCTCCGGCCTTGTGGGATTATTGGAAAGAAGAGAGGACAGGACCTCTCCCTCCTACAAAAGCCAGTCATGTTGTTAGATTAAAGAATGTCCTGAACAGGTATGAGGAGAGCTGGGAGGAACCTGCTTAGCATTAATTCCTTTTTTTGTTATTCTAGCTCAGTTTTTCAGGGTCCTTGATGTGTTTTCCTGCACTTTCTGAGACCGTGGGTGCGCTTGCATGCAAAAATTTTGAAAATTTTTAGCATTATCTATTTCCATAATTGCTGTTCGTTCTAAAATTATATTTAGCAGCATAGTAGCATCCAAATTCTTAGAAGACTCTATTTCATGTGCAGGTTTGCTTTAACACTGTGGTTAGTGATGTGATACAATTTTTTCCCTGTCCTACTCCTTATTTTAGCAGAATTCTAAAGTAAATCCAGGCAATTTGTTAACTACAAAATTGGGGGAAAAAATCCCAAGCCAAACATAAGCTTATTCTGGGATAAGAAGAAAACAAATTGTTTTGATTTTTTAAATTTATTTTTAACTTCTGTAAGATAATGGTGAAGAGTAATTCTGAATTAAAGATTAAGAAGTTTAGGCATTTAGAAAATTACTATGATATGCTGAATTTCTTGAAGTGTCTCAGGTTTATTAGGGATATGGAAAAAGATTATTCAAACAACTTGGAAACATTAGTACACTTCAGTGAAACTTTCTGTTGCCAGCGACTGTGCCTTTTTTTGTCAGAAAAAAGATTTGGTTAATTAATCTATCCTGATTCCTTTTAAAGTGCAATATGTGGTAGGTAATATGCAAGCCGGTTATTACCTTAGATTCATTTTTATGTCATTCTGAATTATTAAAGCAATTATAATTCACCATTCAAAGGACTGAAGGAAGTAATATATGTTTTAAATTTCATGAAACACTTTACTCATGAAAATCCCCAATGATGTTGAGTCGTGTTAATGTGCATAAGGTGAGCAGGTTTTTAGCTAGTGTGATAAAATAAAGTTGTGACAGTGAAAACGTGGAAGTATGCTTTATGAACAAGATCTTGAATCTGTATATCTCTAAACACTTTTACATATAATATGCAACATAATGTGGTATATAGCACTCACCTACAGCATTTATTGACATATTTCAAGTATTGTTACAGCAAACATCTAAATGTAATGTAAATACTTTAGAAGTTTTGAATTACAATAAGCTACTTCCATATGTGAAGACAGACATTGACAACAGTTTCATCAAGACTAGGTCCTTTTAAGTACATCAGCGTTTCCTTTTTATTTCACTATACAATGTATAACTTGAAAACTAGAAGTCAGAAAAATAACAGTAGCAATCTGAATTTGATTCTAGACTAATAAATGTGATTCAAGGATAAAATGACATGGAACTAAATGTGGAACAAACAAACAAAAAATACTGAATTTCATTCTTTGCAGTACATCAGTTTTGCACAAGACTGAGTGCTGTTGCCCCCATTATTCAAACCACTTAAGCAAATATTTTACTTAATAAAACCATAAGTCATGTTATTTGGAGCTTTATAAAAGTCTTTGAATGGCACAAAAAAGGAAAGGAATGTAAAACAGAATTATACAGGCATTTGTGTCTCAAACATACATGTTCTGTGAATTTATTTTATCAACGACAATATATTTTGAAAAATAAACTTCAGCAGCATGCCAGCAGAGTCAATGTACTATCATTGTTTCGTTGTTTTAGCTATTACACACCACCTTGGTGTGGGGGTGTCTTGGTGGGCAGAGCAGCATTATGTGTTCTATCAGTCTGCATCTAATTTGCAACAGATGGTTGATGATTTATCATAACAGTGTTAGACAAATGTAGAATGCTTCTCCTCTGGAACTGTAATTGAATGTACAGACAGACACAAGTATATACAAAAGTTTCCCAAAAGTGCCATTTTATTTCTACAGCTACTTTGCTCCAAGTGGACTTTAACCAGAATTGTATAATGCGCATTCTAATGTACACAGGCCTTTCACTCTCCTTCTTCTACGCTGTTAAGCCCTGAAGGTAAAATTTCGTACAGCATATGATAATTGACTCCTAAAATAAATATCTGCATGTACAAGCAGTATAATTAATCTGACAAAGTTCTAACTAAGACAAGTATATTGCTGGAAAATTTTATTTGCAGATTGTCACTTAGAATTGCCAACAATGTGCAGGTATATTTGTATTCTCAGCTGCAAGCGTGGATAATTTTTTTCATTGTTTGAGGTGACTGTGCACTGCAGCTGCAAAGTACACTGCAGAAATAATGGTTGTCGTACAAAAGCTTCCTGTGTGCTGTCAATACAAATGGCTTGCAGATAGTTTTTCAATTGCCTCTCATTATGACATTGCAGTTCCGAAGCTGTTGAAATCAGCTTGCAATGGTCTACCTACCAGGGCAAATTTTGTCCTCCACCTAACCCTGACAGCAAGGCTAATAGCTGTTCAAGAGGCCAATGGATCTTAATAAAAAATGGAAATGGTTTTGCCCCTTCATTTTAATTAACATTATGTCTACATTTCTATGATAATGGATAATTAAGTGAGTTACCTTGACATTGGAATGTTCTTGGAAATAATTTACTATGCAATTTCATTAGGTTAAAGACATTTGTCTGTTTTATTTTGAATGGAAGCTTCATCATAAATATTTCTGAAGATGATTTATGCATAAACCAATTATTTTTCAGAGTCAGGATTTTACAAACCACAAAATTCATTACGTGCATTTAAAAAATCTTTTTGTGATCATACATATAACCCATCTCATCTATTTCTTCAAAGAATTATTCCTTTCTTTTTTTTTTTTTTTTTTTTTTCCTGGAGCCTCTGATCATCTGTTATTCTATAAACACATCAAGAGGCAGACAAGCATTCTCATGCAATATTATTATTTTGAGGATAGCAAAGCAAAAAGTTTTCTTCCATAAGGATTTGCTTATTGCACTTCAGAGAAAAATGTTAATCAATCAAAAGTGTTCTTCAATAAAATCTGAAAGGATTATAAAGAGGCAATTTTTGCCTGTGTTTATTCACTAAAACAGCAAAGCATACGCCTTTCAAGAAAACTGCGGTATTTCCAAGTAGTATCCTTGTTCAAGCACAGCTGTGTTGTAGAATACATTCCCTTTAAAAAAAAAAAACAAAACAAAACTTTCCAAATCTAGTAAGAATCATGTCTTGTTCTTTAAACTTCTTTCATATCAATTTATAAAGAAACGGAGGATGCGTGCAGGCATGTTAGGTCCTTTTTGCTGTGATGTACTGTCAGAGCAATACTTGAGCAGCAGTTCTGTCCCTCAGCTTCTCCCAGGGTCGTGATCTCGATTCAGGGAAATGCTCAGCTGTGTTATCTCTGTCCTGCGGAGGTGCTGCAAACTCCACTGCAGAACTTCTGTATTTTGAGAAGTGCCCATAGCTGACATAAATAATGATAGAATTGCAAAATGGTGTGCTATTTTTCATTTAATAGGCATAATTCTATCAAAATATAAATTTCAAATACCCCATGAAAGGGGTCATGAAAATTAAAGACAATCATTTATTCATAGTTTCTGATAGCAGTGTCTGCTATGTGAGAACTAATTGGAGGCCATCATTTCCTTTGAAGGGGTTGTCAGTCCAACTAGTCCTCAAATATACTGCAAAGAGCATTTTTAATGTCAGATTTGTAGAAAAAATTTTGAGATTTACTACTTTTGTGATGCAAATTACCAACTGCATCATGGAAACAAATTACACATTTGTTTATTTTAAAGTATAATAAACTATCCTGTTCCAGGACTGCTGGTTCGCATACTATGGACAAGGAGCAGGGCAAGTGATGAGAAGGGGAAGTGAATAACATTTTGAGAATAAGTATTTGAGAACAATGTTTAAATATATGATGTGATACAGTGATCTGGGAAAGAACGTTGCATGTGGTGTTACTGCAGGAAAAATGGTAGCAGTAGTAATCAGACTATTAAATGATACAAGAATATCAGATGTCTCTTGGAAACTCTGTGGGGTATTGTTTAGTAACATTTTTCTGCCTGTTAGACTTTCTGAAGTCTAATCCTGGAGGTGATTCTCTCGCTGAAACTCAAAATTCAGGACCTGGGGGTAGTTGGGCTACACTTTGTCATTGACTGAATCATCTGTTGGGTCCATGGGAACAAAAGGGCAATTTAAATTTTCATAAAGCAGATGAATTCATGTGTTAATACTTGAGATGGACTAATCTCTAATATTCAGTGACGTAGTTATGTTTTATGGTGTGTCCTGGCTAAAATTGGGACATGTCTTTATATGTGTATATATAGTTCCTTGTTATTTTCAGTCAGTAGAAAACATATTTTAAATTGTAAGTGAAAATGTCTTGCACACTAGGTAAGTGTTCCTTTATAGATATATATCATGGGCTGAAGAGCCATTTTCAGCTTCCAGTTGTTTCATTGTTCTGAGCCTGATGAAGAATTCAATAGGCAGCAAATCTGCTTTTTCTTTAGAAATAATAGTTTCAGATATGGTAAAAATAGATTAAGAAATGGAATTTTTTTTTCTGGAACAGGGGGATACAGCTTTCTGAGGAGGTTCTATGCCAGAAAATACTCCTGTCGTATTTTAGACTTTCATAGTATATCTAGAACATAAGAAATGGAATTGGAAACACAAGTCAAAAGTTGTTGAAAAAGATTTGTTCTTAATAAAAAGAATGAATTCTAACTTCATGCTAAAAAGTGTTGTTTTTTTTTTTTTCTGATGCATTACAGTAAAAGCTCAGTGATGCCATGTTTCTATATGGCACCATAATCTGTAGTCCTGTCATATGGATTCCAGGAGATGGCCTAATATATTATCTGCAAGGTACATGGCTCTTAATTTTAGACAGATTTAATGCTTTGGAAACTCAATATAATATACAGAAAGAAAAAAACCCCTCTTTTCCTTAGTGAAAACATAATTTTTCCATTACTACAAGTGAGTATTTGGGGTATGAGTGGGGCATGGACTGTGTGGTGGCCCATGGATTAGTCTTTCAGTGGCAAAAATTTTGCACTAGTTAATTAATAGACCTATTGCATTATTTAAAATGCAGTATGCAAGAATTTGTTGTGATCATGCTGTCCTCACAGACACCTGAAACCGGAAAATATTTTCATTTGTAAAACAAAAGCAGATATGAAAATCTTTCTGCATTTAGCTAAATACAATCAGTGATTCTAAGTCATCATGTGCAATTAGAATCTAGCCTTGGTAAAGCTGCTTTGCTGAATTAATGCCCAATAACAATATTTCTTTCTCAGCAGTCAATAATGATGGCAAGACGTTTTCTTCAGTGGAGCATAACATCTCTTCTATGCCAAAGGCTGAACTGCTCTCCTTGACCATCACCTGGCCCTGCTGTGAAAGTAGTTTGGCCCCAACCAAATTCTTGTTCCAGCCATTGCTCAAGCGTGTAATAAATGAATTCCAATAACTTTCACCTCCCTGTTCAGGGTGCTGCTGCAGCAAGTCTTTTTCTGCGGCAGCTGCTGATGTAGCAGTGGTGCCCGTTCGCGCTGCAGGGTGCTGGAAGCAGCAGGTCCAGCTATGCCAGTTAGTCAGGGGCCGGGCAAAATGGCCTTGAATGGCTTACAGCAACGTGTGCTGTTCTGTAATATCACTGAGTCCTGCTCTGTCTTAGAGGCCATCAGCCATAAGATGCAATGATGATTAGTAGTGCTGTTAATCAGATACTAGAGCTGAGAAGGTGTTTCTACTAAAACATTTCAGAGAAACCATACAGGCAAATAGTTTGCTGCTTTATCATCTCCCTTGCTTTGTCCAGTTCCATTCCCCTCCTGCATTAGCCAATAAAGATTTTAGAATAAACCCTGCATCTCGCGTGAAGGGCTCCTGGCAGCCTGTCTCCCAGCCAAACACCTATTATCCTCCGTAGCTGCTCAGTTTGGAGAGCTTAGGGAGCCTGATGTAGACTTTGTGGGATTCTTCATTGGCTGGGTCTGGGGTGCTGCTGGTAGTCCAATACCTGTATGAGAAGCAGCTGAGGGCACCAAGGTGCTAGAAAGCTCGGTGGTTTGTCCACATAACGGTTACATAGATAATTGCAAAGCTGTCATCTTCGGTTCTGCAAAATGGGCATTCAGACCTCTCAATGCCACTGAGCCCTGCGGTGAGAGGGGAGCACCAGGGGGAAGGAAGGGGAGTAAGGACACGGTTCCAGTCTGGGGTGACAGAATGCTCAAAATTTAAACCTCAGTTTGTTCACAGAACTAGAAATCTAATTTCTACAAGCCTGTACTGTGCTGCTAGTCTTATATTTACAAAGCCTTGGTAATTGGGTGAGTAATTTTTCCAGGGAATTTGTTTTAAAATGATCATAAATTTAAGATCTCCTTTAAGCTCCTTCTGCCCACACCGATAAGACATCTCAGGCAGCAGCCAGAAAAATAGTACCTATTTGTGCTTGGCGCTCCGCAATCATTATCCTTTTATTGCAGAGGGACTCACTAAAGAACAATTCTTATACCCTTTTGTTGTTTGTTTTTTCCCCTCGTGGTCCCTTGGCAAGGAAATACTTCAGGTTTCAATTTTTTTTCTCCTTTTAAATATTGAATCATACATTGACTTTAATGGGAGTGGAGATGGATAATGCTAATTAATTAATAATTAATACTAAATAATTACTAGCCTAACATAAGATAAGAATATGCAGTACATCAAGAACCACCTCACATTGGTAGGGCTATTTAATAGATGCAAACTAAAATGATGCGCAATATTTAAGTTTCTCTCTAAAAACTTTCTAGATTTTTCCTTCTATCACTGTTTCTGATTTGTCATTTGGCCATCTAACTGAAATGGATATCAAGAACTTATATTTTCATGGGGGAGTCAGGCTTGCCAAACCTAAATAAAATGGAAGATTTTTAGAAAGGTGAATCATTGAATCGGTTCGTTAATATGCATGCTGAATAAAGAAATAAGATTCAAGATAGAATTATAGTAGGATATTTTTTCTACTGCAACAATTTATTATATACTTTGGATACTATATAACCTGTTTAAAAAAAACCCTAAAAATTAAAATATTTATGCAATGTTAACTGCATTGCAGTGTCATAGAAGTGCTTTATTAACATAGACACTGATACTGAAAATACTACGGTGCATTATACACTACCATTATAAGAAGAGAAATTTTTATGGAAAAATGTTTAAAGGATGTCTCACAATATCATGAATAAGAATCAGTTTTATAAACTCATCTTTCACACTTTGTGTTCTATATGCTGCTGCTAATACGATGTACGCAAAGATAACCCGTGACTCTTAGATCCATTTAAATATTTATATTTATAGCTTTAATTATTGCTGAATAGCCTTATTTCATATGGAAAATACAAAATATAAACTATTCTTGAGATCATAAAGGAAAGTATTTTTAGATTTTTTTTTGGGAAAGAAGTTTGTTTTGCCCTTGTGAGTATCTGGATGATGCAAAATAGGGGAGGTTGGAAATGCATGGTTTGCCAGCTTTTTGAAAGGGAGTTCTGTCCATGCTCTCTCTGTCTCTCTCTATAATAGAAGCCTCATTTTTGAGCCTGCACCCTCACTCCTGCTTTGTGGAAAACGTCAGCATTGGCAGTTGACAAGTTGTTTGACTCCAGGTCTAACATTAATGTGATAGATAAGTCTGCCATGTTAACAAAAAGTTTATCAGAGTCCTAGAGTCCTTGTTTAAAAGCGTCTTTTGTTTCTTTCTTTCTTGTCTGTCTGTCTCACCTTTTTTTTAATAGAACGCAAAGTATGAAAGCTCATCTAAGTAGGAAAGATTCATCAAAATCTCTAATTAAATACATGACAGCTAGTGAATTAAAGCATTTTGTCTTAGCACTGCCATCCTATAATACTTCATAATCCTGAGAGTCCAAAGTATGAATTAATTATGCCTTGTAAGTATCCTCATACCCAACTAAAGGGGGAAAATAATCAAAAGCAACTCTAAAAGGTCTAAGAGAAAGTAGGCAGCACTGCTTATAATGAGTGACTAGGACCAAATTATTTACAGATTACTAGACTTTCCTTTGGACATTCTTTGCTATGGAATGTGCTTGTATTATAAGACTAATTGCTTAAAAAACCTGCCTGTTTTTAAAATAATGTGTTAAAGAAGTATTCTTATGTCATGGTTTAACCCCACGTGGCATCTAAGCCCCACGCAGCTGCTTGCTCGCTCCCCCCCAGTGGGATGGGGGAGAGGATCAGAAGGGTGAAAGTGAGCGAACTCGTGTGCTGAGATAAAGAAGCTTTAGTTGGTAGGGAAAGCAAAGGCCGCGCGCATAAGCAAAGCAAAACAGGGGTTCATTCTCCACTCCCCACAGCAGGCAGGGGTTCAGCCATCCCCGGGAAAGCCAGGCTCCATCGCACGTAAGGGTGACTTGGGAAGGGAACCGCCATCACTGCAAACATCCCCCCTTCCTCCTTCTTCCCCCAGCTGCATATGCTAAGCATGACGCCATATGGTATGGAGCATCCCTTTGGCCAGTGGGGGTCGGCTGTGCCCCCTCCCAACTTCTTGTGCCCCCCATGCTGCTGGTGGGTGGGGTGGGGTGGGGCGGGGTGAGGAGCAGAAGAGCCTTTGGCTGTGTGTAAGCCCTGCTCAGCAATAACGAAAGCATCCCTGTGATAGCAACAGTTTTCAGCACAAATCCAAACCACAGCCCCGTACCAGCCCCTGTGAAGAAAATTAGCTCCCTCCCAGCCCAGTCCAGCAGAAACAGCCATGTGTTAGGTATCAGTTCCTAACAGCTAGTGCAATCAAATGTTATAATCGTTAAGCTTGCAAAGATAAATATGATACAAAAAAATAAGACTTGTAGTTTTAGAGTAGTCCTATTGTCTTCAAGAAATGGAATTTTAGAGGCAAATTTGTGTAGGTGCTCATGTCTTTTCAGTTTGTTTAGATTTGCTAGTGAAGTGGTTGCTTGTTGTTACGTTGGAGGAAAAGGAACAGAACTGATGTAGGAATTCTCATGCTAGGGAGTTGAGGGGATTTAGAATATAGTTAAACTGAAATATTTCAGGTTTCTGGCATTTCGTTTTTGAACATCAATAACCAAAGACTTAATGTTCCACTGAAAGTAAATACTTTAAAAATTTTTGCTCCATCTGTAATCCAGATCTGGGAAAGATATTTCGAAGGAAAATCTTTTTAGCAGCCCTTGTGGTTTGTATTAATCTTGTTCTCAGTTTATTTTTCTTCCTATCAAGACAAGGTTTTTCGATATTTTTTTTTTCCTAAGGCTTTCTAACTCCAAGTCTTCTAATTAAAATATATTTTTCAAAACATGAAGCATGTATAATTACATTTGTATTCTCGTATATTTTGAACAAAATTTGACTTGTATGATGGGTCTACCAGGCATTTCAGCAGCCATCTTTTGTAGCTTTTCTGGTTTCCAGTGTGAGCACAAAATGTTTCCTTTCTTTACAGTTTACCTTTCTGCCTGTTGATTCATTGATTTTATTGGTGATTAAGAGGCCATGCAGTTACACTGAAAGCTTGTGTGTTCTTGATGCTTTGGATGCCCTCAAGATTTACAGAGACAGAATTCCTCTTGTGTGAGATTTTTCATTGTGATCAGCAGATGGTAAGATGTTAGTGTCATGGCTGAGAATGAGGAGGTTATTAATTTCGGACAAACTTTGCCTAAAATTCCTGAGAGTTCACATACTGCTGAGTCAAGAACACTTCTTTGGAAGTATGTTATAGCTGTCTTTTGAAGTTGCTTTGTTTCAAACCACTGAAATTACTATTTGTTTACCATAGTTGCAAACTGACATAGTAACTAGCACCTGATTACCTTTGGCAATCAAGAAGCTTGAGTAAAAGTACAGTTCCTGAAACTCTAGTGTTGGATGCTTTACACCTAGTTAATAGATGTACTTTGTATGGAACCAGAGAGGAGAAAGGTACCAAACATTTCCCATGATTAAGACCACTTTAAAGAAATCAACATATTTATTAAATTCTATTTGTAACAAATACAGTGTTACTGAGAAAGGCACCCATTCAGTGGTATGCTGGAATGGAGGAGGAACCACTGAGTATCTTTTAAGTAAACTAATTTCGCTCTTGAAGGGTTTTGCTTTTTTCCCCTAATCCATCTGTTAATCTGCCATTTTGATATAAGAAATTGTGGAAAAGACTGCTGGTCATGGATGAGCTTACACACAGGAAAGACTTTCACTAAATAAGACATCTTCATCATCCTGGTGGGCTGAATAATATCTTGTCATAATCCTGAGAAATGCTTGGCAGGAGGTTCTCCACTGCATTCTCCAGTTACTGCTAGTCAGAAAATTACTCAGATAGGTCCTTTTTTGTGAGCTTTGAAAAATCCTTTTTTTTTCCCATTTAAAAACAGTGAAGGTATTTGTGGGTTGTTTTGTTCTTTGAGGGTTAGTTGTTGGTTTGGGGTTTTTTGTTGTTCTTTGTGTGTGTGTTTTCTCATGGTGGTAGTTTTGTTTTGTTTTATTATTTATTTATTTACCTTACAGCGTGCTTTCTAAAAAAATACTTTTTTTTCTTTCATCTGAAAAACAACATTTCTAAAAAATGTATTATCATGGAATTATTCAGGTTGGAAGGAATTGTGGTAAGTCCCTAGTCCAACTCCCTAGTCATTTTAGCTCAGAATGCAGTCAGTGTGGTCAGGTATGATTTATCTTTGTGCATCCACAGCAACTGTTCCTGGTTTTGGCTTTCCTGCCACCCTCCCTGCATGCTTGAGCAATGAGCTCATCTATCTTCCTCCTTGTAGCCTGTCTCTGCTTCTACCTCCAGTGTACATCCTATTTTGTTGGAGATCAGTCATGACTTCCCTGCTTAGCCAGTGTCCTGCTACCTCTATTCCTTTTCCTGAATACCAGGATGGACTGTTGTGCTTGGAGGGCTTTGTCCTAAAAGATCTGCCAGCTGCTTTGAGCTCTTTTGCCCCTCAGAAATGCCTGAGATCCTCTCTACCAATTCCTGAATAAGGTATATGTTATTTGCCTAAATATTAGTCCACAGGGATTGCAATTTCTACTATTCTTATCTCCATTTGACTCCCTTGGCTCCTAATCTGCACTATGCTTTACAAAAAACATCAAACCGTCCCCTAAAAATGTTGTCGTGACCCATCATGGTGTACACAGGCCCAGTGGAGAATGGTGGTTTATATAAGAGGATGGGCAAACAATTCACTTCCATAAGGCACCAAATCAGTGCAGCCAGACATATTTCAGTCTTGAATGCAGACAAAGTAAAATGTTTCACTTGATTTTGACATTGAGATGTATGTCTGACTAGATAACGTCGTAACATTTCTTTTCCAGTGAATACAGCAAAATGTGGGGAAAAGTATGCATCAAAATCTGTCTAAACTTCATATGGGATGACGTGGAATGAAAATGAATATACATGTATCAGAAATTTTGATGAGGAACTTAAAATTTTGTTAGGTTTAGTTAACAGTTAAAGTGCCAGTAGATGGCACTCAGGAGTCTATAATGTTGTTACATATGGGGCTTTCTCTGACCAATGCAGCCTGGTGCTTTGCAGTGCTGTGTGCAGCTTTTACCACACACCAGTGCTTTTATGGCTTGTAATGGATAGAAATGTTGGTATGTAATGGGAACAGTCGACTGAATCCAGAGATGACTGCTTTGTGGCATGGTGTTACTCATATATGACTGGGTAGGTAGCGAGACCTGGTTTGAATGTTCCAAACTATTTACTGTAAAGAGAGCTGTAATATTGTTTGTATATTAAATATTGGATTGGTTTAGTGTCTTTTGCACTGGGATCTAATAATACTGCCTGTGGTGACGCAAGACGAGGCGGACTTAAACACTGTGTCTGCGTGGCTGGATTCGGACAAAATGGCCTTTATTGTTTATACAAACCATTTATATATCTTAGACAGTGCAGGTGTTAGACCCTGATAGGTTTTTGTGTCCTTCTTCTTGCTTGCTATTTGCTGTTGCTGTAGGTGCCCGTATGCTGTGGTTCTAAGTTCCGATTCTTCACACCCTGTTTATATACCTGACAATTTGTGGCTGTCTTAAAGGTACAAGGCTAAGTCTTTGAAGTCAACTAACTTGTCTGCACACCCGCTGCAGACCCCAACAACTGCCCAGTGGCATAGATTGCATCATTTAATCAGTTTGCAGTTTTGATTACAGCTACCAGCAGGAGA
The DNA here is from genome assembly GCF_015220075.1 of Falco rusticolus. Lineage (NCBI taxonomy): Eukaryota > Metazoa > Chordata > Aves > Falconiformes > Falconidae > Falco > Falco rusticolus. The sequence continues at coordinate 39,755,183 of NC_051190.1, forward strand.
CACTCGGTTGCCAACTGTAATTAAAATGTAAAAAAACCCAGCCCCAAAACAAGAAACAAAAAACAGTTCAGAGATAATTAAGGCTGCAAAACATTTATTTTCCAGTGAACTTTTGTACTACTGTGCCGAGGAAAGCTGAATATTATGTCTCCAAACATCTATTTCCTTGAGTTGTTTGGATCTGGGGTTAGATCATCATTTCCATCTTAGTACAGATTTGTCTCGATGAATAACACAGATAACATTTGAATAATTTGTATTAATACTTATAGGATTTTTCAGTGTTGCAGTATGTCACAGGAATACTTTATTCTGATTCTGCTCATGTTTGAAGGAACCTAGGTGCTTTGCAAGCAAAGATCAAAATTTTGCAGTGGTCTCTTTAGAGGTACCATTGGACTTTTCTCTCACTACGTGTGCATTTGGGACCAGTTGTACTGCTGTCTTGTACAGCTAGCAGATTTACATCCCTGGCTTCTACTGCCTTGGATTTGTGTGTTACCATCTTTAGAAACTGATCTGAAATGAAAAGAGTGTTAAGAAGGGTCTAGCCCTGTAGTCTCAGGTAAAGGTCATATATTTATAAACTCGGGAAACGCCACCATTTGCTGCTTTGGAAGGCCATGTCAGAGGCTTGCTCATTCGGTGCTCGGAAAACTGAACGTATTCAAGAATCCTGAACTTATTCTTGGACTGTCTATCTGTTTTTACACAATGTTATTTAGTTTAAATAGCTTTTCCCCTTCTCTGGTCTGCACTTTTCTTGGGTATTTTCCAGGTATATCTTCTCAGTAGACATTGTCCCACTGTGTTTTTGTTTTGTGAACAAGCTAAATTCATGATGATGTCACAAGGAAGTGGTCCTTCCCCTGATGATTCTAGGTCATGATGATGATATTTTTTCCTCTGTATTGCCACTTCAGAAGTAGCACAAACCACTAAATAACAATGTATATTTGCAATCCTTTTTCATGGATGCAGTTGTTACTTCAGTCCGATGCTATATAAATGTTGAGAAAAAATCAGCTGGGTGGATAACTTCTCTTGTATACATTGGATTGGATTGCCTTTTTCCATAGTCAAACCAGAAGTAGCTTTTCCATAAATAAAATTTTCCTTGAGGTACAGGTCTAAAACAGGTCAGGTGAATTGCTCTTTACATATCCCCCTTCTTTTTTGAGTATGAAGAGATGCAAACCACCGTAGAAGTCTTAAGTCAGCAGAAGAGAATCTTTTTTGTGACTGAGCACTGCTCTGTGCTCCGGGTGGTACTGTACCTGCAGGCCATTCAGCTGGGCAGGGTAGAACAGAGTTTGATTTTAGCAAAGGTTAAGCCTTATTGGGTCCAAAGATGAAAAAATCTTTGAAGTTATTTATATGTCCAAATAAACTAATGGACTGTAATCGTAGTCCAGAAAGTACATGCATATAAGAGACTTTCCAACAGTGGTAACATTTTTTATGTTTCAAAAGTCCTGATGAAGCAGGACTGAGAAGGCCTGCGCAGACCAAACTTTAGGATCATTCCCATTTTAAAAGCCTGTACGGAAGAGAAATGAAAATTTATTTTAATTTTTTTTTGATGTAGATGATGATTTCCTTGAAATATTCCGAACCATCAGCTTGGCAGGATCTTCGCACACTTTTGTTAGCTAATCAAAGACAGATTGCAGTCAGAAGCCATATCTAAATTTATTAAGAAAATTAATAGACCATTTAAATTTTACTAGAATTAGGCTAAGATACAATAAGCATTTGCACCAGCAGATATTCATTAACTGTAACATTGACCTGGCCCCTGTGTGTGTAATGAGAAATTGACATCTAGATTTGAATGGAGACAATAATGCTAATAATATGAATACCAATCATTAGGAAAAAAGCTAATATTTTATATGTGTCAGATTTTATTTTTCATCTTAATCTCTCTGTGTATATTATGGACTGCAAAGTCAAGGTTGGGAGGGTTACATTTGCCTAATCCAAGAGTTTTACTTCCTTCTCTGTTCTGTAAATCTCTGTACGCTCTTGCTATGAGTGTGATTTTTATTTATTAATCTATATATATATAATATATATAATTTAATTTATGTAAAGTGATAAGCTTATTGAGTATTGTGATGCTAATTGTGTTTTCCCTAAATGTATCATTCTTTCTGAGTTCATGATTGCCATGAAAACAGATCCTTGCAAAATTTCAGCACATTGTTCATGGGTTTTAGCACAATTAAGGCTTCACGATAATCTGTGTCTGCCTTATGTTGATACTTTTAAATGTCATGAAAATTACACCCACCCCACTCCCCTTTTTTTTTTTTTCTTTTTTTTTAATGTGAGATTTAAACATCTCCATGGAGCTTATGGCAGGATATGATACTTTCTCGAGGTTAGTTTTCACTTTCAGAGAAGCTACCTGAGCAATCTTAACTAGGAATAAATGTATGGAGTTGAGATTAGTTCTCCCAAGAGTACTGTTCAGCACTTTGAGGAATATTATATAATTGAAGTATAATTATTTTAAAACTATTTTTCCTGTCTGAAATAGCAAGCATAATCAGCAGTGAATTCTGTATAGGACTTGCAATATACAAGAATTCTGAATACTGGAGAAGAAGATGACCTGTATTTGAAAACCTGATATTTTGTGTCATTCACAAATGTATGCAATGCCAAATTTATATACTGTAATTGATAAATAATTTTAGGAATGGCATTGGTGATTTGTTGCTCTGTGGTCTAAAGGACAAGAATAAGGATTAAAACATTCTTGGTACAGTTTGTGCTTTTAGTTACATATGGCCCAATATACATGCAGTTAAAAAATTAAATTCCTCGGCCAGTTTAGATGAAGTAAGCAATTACAAATAAGTTGTACAGCACTGAGATGTTTTCTGCTGCTATTGTCCAAATACATTTAATTTCCAGCACATTAGTATACTGGCCATTGACATCAGCTTCAACCCCTTTTGCATATTAACTATCTTGCAATGCAGGCAGCAACCAAAAATATTTGGCTTAGGGAAAATGAGCCATTACTATGAGCATCAACTTTCTGCTGCCTACTAGCCGTAGGTCCTCCGTGCTGCTGATTCTTTCCAGTAGCTGTCTGATTCTCTGTCTGAATTAGGATTAGAGGAGAATTTCATTAAGGTGCATGGATTCGAGATTCTCCATGTCCATGCATCATGCAGTGGTGGTGGCAACTATATGTAACTACTGCCGCAGTTCTGATGCAGAGGCAAGACGGGTCCTCGGCTGAGGTTAATGGAGTGGATGGCTTTCATGGTCTGGGGTAGCAGGCTTTGCTCCCAGCCTTCCTGTGGATCTCCTGGGAACATCCCCTTCTCTGCAATAGTGCCGAGCTCTCCGTGTCTTTGAAAGTGCAAGCCATGAAGCTGAACTATTTTGGGTTTGGGCCATCTGGCTTCAATATCCCTTCATTTCTTTGTGGAATCCAAATGAGTTTGGTCCCCTGGTAGATGCTGGACGCCAACAGGAAGCGATATGGTTGACGGAACTGCCAGCAATTCAGGACAGACATTTCAAAGCAAGCCAGTGTTTATCTGCCAGCTGTAATACAATATTTAGTGTTACATTAGAGTGGCAAAGCAAAACTTAAGTGAGCGAATGTCAGTTCTCTCCCTGCTCCACAGCTCCCGAGATTTCTTATCTTCCTCTCTTGGTGCTCTGCAAACACAGTCCTTGTAGTATATTCTGTTCACACTCTATTGCCAATTCACATGTTCTGCATTCATGGCTGCCAGTTCTCAAAAGTTTGTGTCCAACTCGCTGGCCATCTGAGCCAGCCCTGTCCCGTAGGCAGGCAGGTTTTCTAATAGCTGAGTCCCAGCAGGCCGAGCAAGCCTGCAGCCCTGCCATTTTTTGTCATTCTTTTATTTCAGAAAAGACTTCCACCCCATAGGTAAAAGCAGAAAGAGAAATGAATCATTTCTGTTCTATTACAAAACTATTAGAGATATGTCCACAGGACCCGGTGACTGCTTTACAACTGGTGGGAGAGGTTATAATAGAAAGGAATGAATGTTTTTTGTTTTTACATAAGTTTCAGTCTACTTACACTGTATGCCTCGTAGCTTGTTTTCTTTCCAATGATGTTCAGGCCAATAAATAGTGATTACAGACACTGACCGACCTTTATGGCTGGTACGAAGCAACAAATCTTCGAAAACTTCAGTGTTCCATCCTGAGAAGAAGCAATCATTCTTGCGGTTTTCCTTCTTATTAAAGATTGAGGTAACTTTTCTTCTGGTTGAAGACAGAGCTGACATTCACTAATTTATTATTCCAGTGATTATTCCAAAACTTGAAAGTTATGTTACTAGTAGAGAGACAAAAGCTGGAATAACAGTGTATGTATAACACTCAAGTCTGCCCTCCCTTTTTTGTTTCCCTTAGATTTTGCTCAGGCCTATCACAGGAGTATGTGTAAAACTCAGCAAGGCAGAGATCTGTAATCTTACTGAGTAATCATTCTGCTGCTAGAAGGATGTTAATGATGTTTTACCACCTAAGAGGGTGATGAAAGGAGAGCATTTGAACACCTGAGCATGTGTAATTTAAATGTAATAAAATCACAATATGAGTTCTAAGTAGAAAAAATTATAATCACTAATTATTGCTTGCTGATTATTGCTGTAAGCTCTTCCAAAAAAATATTTTATTTTTTTTTTAAATACATGCTGCTAGTGGATTCAGGTGTTGGGGTAAATACCTAACATCACATATACTCAAATTTCTGACTGGCACAAACTTCAGATCTTTCTCTGTTTGTCCATTATATGTGGTATAATTTGATTCAGGGCCGCTAAGAGGGAAAGACTGGGCAGCAGGTGGGCATCTAGGAGCCCTCATTATAAAGGGAGCCAACCTGTTTTTATTTATTAGTCTGTCATGCAAAAGTACAATATGAAATGGACTAAGCCATCATAATTAGCATGTTGTTCTGATAGGGTGAGAGATTAGAAGACTCCCATTACATGTGCTACTCATACAGTTATGGCTTTTCTGTTGAAGACAAAAGTTATAAATAACAGAAGTACAAAAAACTCCTTTGCTGCTGCAGAAAGGCCTCAAGGTTACTAAGCGCATGTGTGACATAAATGCAGTAGAGCATTTTAATTAGATTCTTTCACCAGAACTCCTGACCTTCTGTGTAGCACATTAATGTATTTTACTAATTATAAATGCAATTAAAAAGTACTGAAATAAAATTAGGCTGATCTATCTAATTTACATTAAGCACTTTCAAATTATGCAGATTTTCAAAGTCTTTTTCTTTCTTTCTCTCTCTTTTTTTTTTTTTCCCCCAATTTGTGTTTCAGGAAAAAATTGTCTGCGTTAAAACAGCTGGAAAACAACCTTGTAGCAAAACAAATTTCTTTTCTGTGATTATTCACAGTGTGTGAGTTAATTTTCTAGGCAGTAATATGCTTAGCTATCATTAGGGTAGTGACTCATACAATAGAACCCATATGTGCATTGGATGCAGTGGTTGTTAGTATACTGGGTGTGTACTTCTCAATTTTTTTCTGATGGGAATTGGGTTCAGGGGCTAACTAGGAAAGAAATACTGATATAATGGTCAAAACCAACAGGGATTTATAAACAGTAAAGAAAACAGCAAAAGCAGTGAGCGAATAATACAGGCAAAACATCTGGAGTGTTTGTGTTCAGTCATTAAAACAGGCTGTTATCTCTGCCATCTACATTATTTGGGTAATACTTTCGTAGTACTTTAGAGTTTTAGACAAGAAAGTGGAAAAATAACATTTCAATATTATTTTTGTCAAGCATCTAAATGACAGTAGGCACTGTGCAAAGAACATATCACAATCCTTACCCTGAAGAGTTTATGATCTAATTTTAGATGGGCTGCAGAAACAGAGGGTAATGTTAAGTACTGAACATGGACAGAAAAAAAAACCCAAGCCTGAAGTAGGAAAATTTGTAGAGCTACTCAGGCATTTTAGTTCATGTTGTTTATCCTTAAACCTTTTCCACAATAAAGGATTATTTTCTCATACATGTGTGTTTTAATGAAAACTTTCTAGCTTTTTACAAAACAAAAGTAAACAAAGCTGCCTTAGTTTTTTTGTCCTGTTCTATCCCTTCCCTAAAGAAGTAATATAAAAAAGTAGTGGAGAGGAGAGGAGCTAAAACTGAAATATAAATAGAGTAAATGAATGAACTCAGTGTTCATTTCATGCCAAGTATCATGCATTAAGAGCACACTATTTTTCTGTTAATATTTTGTGTGTATTTATTGAGGCTGGGTCTCACACCTCACCTCTTACATGAAGGCAGAAAAGTGAGAATAATGCTTTGCTCATTATTGGTGGTTATTTTTTAAACATCTAAGATGTGGTACCACAAGAAGCACAGTGATGGTGCTTTCTTAGAGGTTATCGGTTAGATCTACAAAACCCAAAGGATTTAAAGGAACAGGAAGACATGAACTAGTTTGTTTATAAAATTTAAATTGTAAGAGTTTCTTCTTCATGTCTTTGTCTCCCCATCCCAACATTTTATTGCTGGACACATGGGAAGTTTCCTTGCTCTTGTCTGGATGCAGCAAACCTGTGCTAGATAAAGCAGTGCTCAGTTATTCCAGCCTTCACCATGTAACAGAGTGCCACCATCTTCTTTCTGTTTCCATGAAAGTACCATGGATGATTTCCAAGAGGAATTTGGGCCACTAAAATTCTAAGTTTCTCCCCTTACTATAGCAGCATATGTAGCTCATTAAGTTATTATCTACTAGCTGTTTTGAAGCCAAGCAAACAGTTTACTATAGGAGAGTTCCAATATTTGACTTTAGACATTTTGCTCAATGCCTGTGCTATAAATCTAGGTTCTCGGTACTAGTAAGTGGGGGAAGGAGTGTATCAAATTTTGTCACCCTCTGAGAGGAAAAGTGTCCAGTACACTTGGGATAATGATCATGTGGGAATTGGAACACAGGGGAGTTAGGAGCTCTTGCCTCTCTCAGACAGAATGTTGGTTTTGGGAAAGCAGCAGCTCCTGTCCTGGAGCATGGCCACTACTAGACCTTACAGAACATCCTTGCTCTGGTTTCTATAAGTAGCCACTTACCAGGAGTCAGAAAATATTGCTATGTACTACAGCAACAACTCTCTTGAAAGAAAGTGACAACAGGTCCCAAATCCTATTTAGTTCAGACAAATGTTTATGTTTGAACCCCTTACTTAAAAAACTTGCAGTCACTTCTCTCAGCAGTGTTACTGTCTTAATTAATTGTTTCATACCATGGCCAGAAGAAACATTTTGCAAGCCATCCTTACCCCATGGTTCCTGTAGGTGTTATAAATCTAGTTACTATCCCCAAAAATATTCACTGGTACCACTTTTCTGTTTGAAGCATTAGAACAGAAAATCATTTTGGTGTCCTTTTGCCAAAGGACTATGTATGGAAGCAGGAATTGCTGGAGGATTTTGCAAATTCCTGCTCAGCGCTTAGGATTGCATGAATGGACCTGAAATATTTGAAATATTTTGCTTTAAGCTTTTTCCTCCCCCAAAACCAAATATCTGTATTTAGTAAAATGTTTATGTACTGACATGTTACAGTTAAAAACTAAAAACTTTGGAAGTGTATATATTCCCATTAAAATAAATACTGATTGTACAACAATATGTAAGTGAAAGTTTTATCTGGAAAAAAACCCAAAATCTATTAAGCATAATCTGGACTGTTGTCAGGAGCAGTTAGCTGGTAAAAGTGATCAAGCAAAGAATTATGGATAAAGTTTACATGGTTCATAATTTTTTAAAAAATATTTTAAGATTTAGTTGTGTGTATTTCAGAGCATGGTTATTTTAATTGCAAAATGTGATATAGGTGAGATCTAATTTTTCCATCAAGAGCTAATATAAGGTAGTGCTCCAGACTGAATAACATAGCTTTGGTAGGAGACCTCCAATGCACCTGATCTCTGGTCAAAATGCAGTGATGCATACCAGCACTTCTAATTATGAAATGAAATTCTACCAAAGTACTGTTTTTTTCTGTTGGCATGTGCTGTTGATATGAGATGGATTTAGGCATTGGGTTCAGTCCTTTGCTGAACAGAAATCTTTTTAATTGTGAAGTTCTTAATGGGGAAATAGATTAATCAGATTTAAATATTAGGGAAAACAAGGTTTAGAGTCTTTATTTGGGTGGGTGCCTGCAAAAACATCATATGAATTGAATACTTAAAAACTGCCCTCCTTTAATAAGTTATATTTTGGTTAAATATAACCATTCTTGTTCTTTGTAGGCATTTTTGTAAACTTTTGTCCTGTAGCATGGTCCAAAAAAATTTGCTTTTTGTTTCTCCCCATGAGAATGTTTGCAAAAAAGTAGTTGTGACATCTAATTTTTACAAATTTTTAAATCCTACTTTTCTTCCAGAAATACCAGGTCAGTGTGCAAGTAGGATGGACAGCAGTCATGTGCTAAACTGTCTTCTGCACTGACTAGAAAAAAGATGACATTGATCCTATTAGAGAGACTGTTAAAATAGGCAACAAGAAAAAAAAAAGATAAGATTTAGATAATCTAAATGAAGTCTATTTAAAAGCAAATTAATCTGTTTTCTATTTGAAATGTCGTGTGCAAAAGCTTTTAAGGCACCCAGCTAAACAGTAAGTTACACTTTACAGGCTCTGCAGTGAAATATGATAGCCAAAGTGTGCTCTAATAACTCACACAAGCCTTGATAATGGAATTTTTTACTGAGAGAACAAGTGTGTTGGCTAAGACTGGAGTTATCCTTCTCAGTATCTCAAAAACGAGATGTATGATCATTAACTCCTGCTTGGTGGAAAGGCAAGGAGGAGTTGGATAGTTTGAGAGCAACAACTCTGCAGTAACAGCTGCGCTGGAGGCTGACTTTACACTTTGCGAGAATTTGAACCCTTGGGATCTGGTATCAGCTGGTATTAATTGACACAACTCTATTCATTTCAATTAAGTCACACCAATCTACACAAACTGAAGATATGGCCCATTATTTCTTCATGCCTTCTCTAGCAGTGAATCGGAGTATGTGATTAAGAATACAAGAACACTCATTACGGTTAATGCTATGTGCTTAAAGCCCTGAGCTTAAAGTTAAGCAGATATTTAAGTGCCTTGTGGTGTCAGCATCAGAATGCAGACCTGCCTGGTGCCAGCCGAGATGTTGTTATAGCAATTGCTTTGAAAGGAAACTTGATTCATGGTGGGCAACTTTGCTGTTTGTCAGCATATGGCCAGCTGGATCAACTGTTGTTTACAGTGTTTTCTTCTACCTCAAAGTATTTTCTCAACTTGTGTCATGGATGTAGGAATAAGGAGAGAAGTCGTTGAATAGTTTCCTTAATGGCAACCTTTCTTACTGAATATGATTTGTCTTAATACAAAAGAGAAGTCTGAAATCCTCTTCCAAACCCTGCCTTTGAAACACAGGAAGACTTTTCACAAATGGTATCATCTTTGGTAGCTCACATAATTCCATGGCTACAATATTGACATATTTTTTGGTTTTGGTTGGGGATGGGGTGGGGTGGGGGGGTAGGGTTGTGTTGTGTTTTTTTGTTTTTTGTTTCTGTTTTGTTTTGTTTTGTTTTTTTTAAAGACTGACAGCAGCTACCATTTCAGTTTTGTCTATATCTATATATACAAGAATGTGTAGTGAGGCATAGGATAAATTTGTTCTCTATGTGCTATTTAAAAGCAGAGCACAGCTTGCAGCGCTCTATGCCTATCTAGCAGTAGCAGGCAAGGCACTGCATCCTGAGGTTCACGTAGGTTGAAAGAGCTTTTTGGAAATTTGTGTGTGCCTGTGACGATTGTGCTTGCAGCTTGGCTGCCCTGACCTCCACCTAGCTGTAGCAGTACTGCTAGAAGCAGCCAAACTCGCTTGGTGTGTCCTTAGGAGCTACAGTCGCACTTTGACAGCAACCAACATCTGTAGTGTAACATGAACTGTATAGTATTTCTCATACGGATTATACCTGGAGTTTGCAAACAAAATGAATGACTAAGAACCTGATCTCTCCAAACATGTAATTTTACCTAATACATTAGATTCGCGTTATCTTTCATCAGTTATACCTTACTGCTTTCTCTGTAACCCACCTTTAACGAGCCCCAGCGCAGGATAAAGATAGGTTGTTTGTCTTTAGCTAAGTGTGAAAAAATGTTTCCTGCTCCACTTTGCTCACTGATCTGAGTGGCGTTCACCCTCTCGTTCCCGTGACTGAGCCTCACTTTGTCAGACACGTACACTTAGCAGGTGTTTTCATCATGACATTAATAATAAGAATTGACACTTTCTAAATGAGGAATCCCTTGTTGTGCCTGGTAGCACTGGCGGATATCTGGGCAAATTGACAGCTTCTGAAAAATGTTTTTGCCATGACCAGCACTTCTCTGACAGATTTTTAATGGCTCTCATAGAACTCTCCCTAACTTGAATACTTTTGCAGATGAAGTGGAAAGTGGTAAAATGTGCTGTTTAAACACTTTTGAAAGTTAGTGAAGAAACATTGAACAAGTCTGAATTTGGCTTCTAAATCTGATGTTTTGTTTTGTCTTTTTTTTTTTTTTTTTTTTTTTTAAATTCCTCTATTAAAACTAAAGGATTGAAATGGATTAGCTAAGGGGGTAAGCGTTTGTTATGATACACCAGGACTGAGCTGTATAACCTCCATTAACCTTAATGGGAACCACAGAGCTCAGTCTGCTCGTTTAGATGGAAATATCCCCCTACTCATCAGGGATCAATTGCACTGTGTGTTACCTGGTTTCAGTGTCTCATTCAATATGGGAGTCACTGGCGTGACCTTGTAAGCCTTGGGCTGTGAGAAAGGGAGGACAGATAAAATGGGACTATGAGAAAAAAGATCAAATAAAAATATAACCTAAAGAAGGGAGAGAAAAAGTTATAAAGGCTGGTTTGGAACTCATGTTAGAAGTTCAAATGAAATGATATTGCAATTAAATCATGAGTACCCTTTCAGTTCAGTGTGATACTGCAGAAAATCAGTACAAAGATAACAGTATATTGAATACAGATTCTTTTGAGAATTCTTAATTTTAAGATAATTTTATAGGAAGAGAGTGTTAACTCTTGGTTTTTTTGTTTGCTTTTTAAATAAACTTTCCTACAGAGGACAGAATAAGATAGCAATTTTTATAAATTGGTACTTTTAGCTCCTCCCCTTCTGAAGTTAAACATTGCATACATAAACCTGAGCTACTAAGGGTGGTATTATCAGAACAGCCTAAATAGAATAGATGCTCATCTCTTTTTGAAAGTCAATTAAACTTCTGTGACTAAATCCAGTGTTTGAATCCCAGTTAATAGCTTAATTCAGAAAGATCTCCAGCTGCTTTTTTAAGTGATAGGAGGATTGTGATTAAGTATAGCAAAAGCTTAATTCTGTGGTGACAACTCTTATCTCTCACTGATGAAAGTAATAGGCATCTTCTGCTCCCAAATGTATTATATAGTTAAGAAAGGGGACCAGAGAGGAAACAGCAAAGCTAGCATTCCGGAAGGAGTGTGTTTATAGTGCAAAACTTTTAAACTTTATGATTTGAGGCTGCTCTGTGCAGATAAAAAAGAGATGTAAGTTAAACTTTAAATAAATTGTGTCTGCCATAGGCATGATTTCCAATATTACAATCTGATTCATTAATACTAAAATAAGACTTTCTGTCCTCAGGTTGAGTACAGCAATCTTAAAGCTAACACAGGAGAAACAGTACTGGTTTCCAAACATCTTTCACAGCCAGAAAATTACAGCAGAATTGCAAATGGAATTTAGGAAAATTGTTTATGGTAGCTTATTTTTCATGCCTAGGAATAATCAGTTTTTTCAGCTCATCATGACTTTCTCATAATAAGGCTTGGCCATTCGAAACATGAAATAGTACCACTCAGAAGAAAAATTTTTCTACTGCTTCCATAAAGAAGGGTTCTTTCAGAATTCCCACCATAGCCAGTACTGAAGTGTAGTATGCAAGGACTACCTGAATTAGAATAAAGTTGTCCTGACCTCTAAAGGTAACCGCGACATTTAAGATAAAAATGGAACTCCATGTAATTAGCCAAATTGTCTCTTCCCAGATCAGTAGAGGTTCATGGTAAAAAGGAAGAAAAAACAAACAAACCAATAACCAACCTTCCCAAAAGAGAAGAAATCCAAAAGGAGGGTTTTTTATTAGGTTTTTAGGGGGTTTTTTTGGTGGTTGTTTGTTTGTTTTGTTTGGGGTTTTTTTAGGTTTACTAGATGATGGGTATTACAATGCATGGCTGTCTGGGTACATTTCTCAATTACATGAATACCTAGTAGGTGAGAATGTAAGTTGTCAGTTTGGCCAAATGTGGACCATCACTAATCTCTTTCTTAAACAAATCTTGAGACTAAGAATTCATGAAAAGGTGATTCTACCTCAGAAGATTACTTTCTGGTGTGCCTCCAGAGAAACTACCTTACTAAGAACCTGTGTTTGCCACCTGTGTGTCTGCGAGGGCCATTGCAATGTTATATAGCAACCACAAGCCTTGACAGTTGAAATTTCCAGTTCTTTATTCTAACAAGAAGATTTAATTGGAGTTGTGTCCTGTAGGTTATAGTGGCATCTCATAGTCTCTTGTGAGATGATACAATTTTTCAAGCAGTTTCTAGCATGGTGGAGGTGTGCATGCACCATTTTCATTTATCTCAGTGTTTTCCTCTTCTCACTGCAAACACAGATCAGTGAAAAGCATATGAAAGACCTTGACATCAATCCAGTTTATCAAACTGCCACCCAGTCCTGTGTTAGGATGGCTTCTCCTGAATCAATTTCTCCTTACAGCTATGTAAACAGGTCCTTTAGTTTGGCCTCATTGCAAACAAACAGCTTATTGATGCAAGACAGAAAGTGACCTTCTTGAATATCTGTATCCTGGGGTTAGACATCTCATTGACAGCAAATCCTCAGTCCAGACTCTAGAGAAAGTCCCCCAGTACAGGGGTCAAGAAGCAATGTCTGCTGAAGGAATTGGGTTTAGACAGCAAGGTAAATATCATCTCTTTGAGCAGATTTAAAAGAGAATGGCATCAGTGCCGTACAGCTTGGTTGTCAAAACAGTTTCCGCTGTAGGAGTTGAATTATCACAACTGAGTTACCAGTATTTGTGTTTTTCCATCTAAAGTAGTGAGTACATTCTGTTAGATTGGAGAGCTTAGTTATTCTCTTTGAAAAAGACGCGGTAGAAGTACTGGTTGCTGCTGTGTAATCAGATCTGAATTCCTGAATTTCCACTTCAGCAGTGGTATCTTGGGATCTTACTTAGAAACAGCGATTTTAGTTCTAATAACTCCTCCTGCGGATGGTCATTGAGATTTTATTTTACTGAGAAACAGAACACAGCAATATGTGAAGAAAGACATTTTCGGATACTTTTAGTTGTTTCCCTTCAGAATATTTTCCAGTGCTGTGTTTATTGTGGCTGTTTTGTGCTTTTCTTCCAGTTATAAATAATTGCTAAAGACTGATGTGTTTACTTTGTTTAACCATGGCCGTGATGGGTCGAGGACACATTAAATCATCCTCAGGCTCTTATTTGCAGCCAATTCTGAAATAACTAGAGTAGTGACATAAAACTTCTTCATACTGCAGAGATTTTTATATTGGCTTAAGTCTCTGAATCAGTCTCTAGTGCTTTACAACAAGACACTTTAATGGTAAAAAAGTGACAGCAAAGATGAAAGTCTGCATGGAATTGCCTAGCAGACAACTCAAGGTTTGTTTAAGGTCCTAAGATATCAAAAAGGGAGATTATTTTCTTCTGAGGTTTTCCTTGATGGGTTTACAGATCTAGCTATTGTTTATTTGGATTTAAAGCATCTTCATATTTTCAAAATATCAGTGGAGAATAGCAAAACTCTTATTTCCACGAGATTAAAAGAGGAAAATGTTCTGTTCTGACAATTTCTACAAATACAGCCTTTGCGTGTGCATGTTTATGCTTCTTCTTTGAAAACATCATTTGCAGTGGCTACTGTTAGTTTAATGATTTGATCCTTTTTCTTTTGGAATTACCTGCAAGACAACTTCACTGTTTATAATTGCCTATTGTCATCAAAAGCAGGAGTGACTTTGAAAATCAAGCTTGTGTTATTACATGGTATGTAGAAAATTAATACGTCTCCTTTACAGTGTCAGTTGCACATCAGCCCAGTATTTGCTATGTGCCTCCTTCTATTAATATATTAGTAAGATTGTATCACTGATTTATTGTATGTAATTAGCAATGACTTAATAACGTGTGCCTGGGGATTACATCACTATTTGTTTGTATTACAAAATTAATTGCAATCAAACTACATTCCAGTACTGGCTGGTGCTCTACTCTGAAGGAGCTTACAGAAATCAACCTGTAATTCTCACTTCACTTCTTTCTCAGCTGTCTGAGAAACAAGAGGAACTTTTCTCCTGTGGGTTATAAAGTCTGAGCTCAATTATATCATGTTTGGGAATGAACTGTAGAGTTCCAGGCCATTTACGGGAATCACCCGGGGTATTATATTAAACAATTTGTAGGGCAGGAATCCTCCCCTGAGGAATGACCGCGTCACAGGGGTTGGAGAGTCATAGAATAGGCCAGGCTGGAAGGGACCTTGAAAGATCACCTGGTGTGGGATTTGCCCTTTTGTGGGAAAGGAAGCCCAGGGGAGGGTAACTAGCAGCCAACTCAACTGCCTGCTGAAAGCCTTTAGCGACAGGGGCTGCACCAGCGGCGGTGGTTCCAGTGAAAGTGGTTCTCACTGCAAACAATGTCTTCCATCAAGACAAATATGAACATATTGGCATTATTAACAATACAATCCCATTTGAACTGAAAGCATTCACTTTTATGTTCCTCAATGTTTATTACATCATATAGCCCGTATGCAGCTTAGGAGATACAGTCCCATAACTGTGTTATTCTCAACCCAGAAAACTCTAGAACAGGTCATCCATGTAGAAGTCTGGAAAGGGGGAAAGGTGTGTTGAAATTCTTTTTGTTTGCATATAAAGAGTTCATTGAAATGATCTTTCTTACGGTGGTTTGTTTCAAAGGAAGTAATTAAAATTATACACATCTTGTCTATTAATGCTAGTGGAAATAGGAGATATTGCAGTTGGAAGGATGTGAAGTTAGCCAGATGATAATTAGAGCTATGGACTGACACCAGGTAAACTTTTTTAAGAAAAAAGTCTTTTGAAAGGGATTTAAAGGCATCAGTGACTATATATGTCAACTTTCCTGTAAAGGTAGATAATAATTTAATGTTATAATTCTGCTGATTTACTGTAAACTTTTGTTACCCAGTAACTGGAGGAAACACAAATCAATATTCAGAGTAAATTTCATATTGAGTATAATTTCTTGGTTCCCTTTCTCAGACATGGATATATTCAGTCCCCAACAAAGCTCTAAAACTGAACCTAAATTTTTTCAGCAAAACTATGTTTTGAAGTACGCTGGCATTGCTGATGGGAAGTAGCACCAAAGATTTTATTATTTAGAAGGCAAAACTTTGAATTAAGGAGAACAGAAACGCTGTAGTCGGTGTAATCTCAGTAGGAAAGTTGCCCTTTATATTCTGATGATAAAGTAGTACAAGAAGGCAGAGGCAGGTCAGAGCAGTGGGCAGCTCACCCTTTGCATCTCAGCACATTGTAACCTGCAGGAACAGAAGGTAAATATCTTGGGTCATGAAATATGAAGTACTTCAACTTTTCAAAATTCAAATTTGGATAAAAACCATCAGTACTAATGTATCAGCAAATGGCAACAGTTTATGAATTAGAAGGTTAGGAAGTTGTTTCATTTGTTTAGTTTGATGCTTTTTGAAAGAAATATTTTATACGTGTGAGTCCTAGATTAAAACACACAAAGAGACAAGAGAATATAAATCATGACAATGGTTCTCCTAGAGGGGTGTGGTAAAGTGTTATATTTTTTCTCTAGTCTTTTTTTTTTATTTTTAATTTTTCTTCTGAGTACAGGGTTTAGGCATGAAAAATCATTGTTTCTGCTCTAGAAAGAATGTGCTTGTGTAATGTTTCCCAGTGAAACTCTTTTCAGTTAGTATTATGATATTAACATTTGTAAAAACTGACTGCCAACCTGAGCTAATATTGGTGATTAGGCTCAAATGTAACTATTACTTATGTAAGTTATTACTTTGTAAGTTCTGGTGAAGGTTGTTTGAGAAACGGAAGGAGGATTTTGGTATGTATTTGCAGGATCTGAATTATATTTAATAAGAATCTGTTCAGAAGTTTGTGGTTGCTTCCTTTGGATCGTTTTCCACTTCATCTAAAACACAGCTAGCAGGTTCGGTGTATCTAACTTATGCTTGTCTAAAACTAGAACTAAAAGGATTTGCAGTTGCTACTACAAGCTTTCTGGAGAGTTTTGGATTGAGTGAATTGCCTTGACTTGCCTGTTGAGGTCTGTCTTTGATTTTTAAGATGATTCAGAAAAACCCATGGTCTTTATTTAGTTGGAAGCTGAAATGTCAGTTCAGTCTCTTTTACCAAAAATATTTATAAACCTACTGAAAGCTTTAAGAAGTTGAAAGTTATACCTGTTTTGATGATGGATAAGAGGGGATTTTACTGCAAACTATTTGCATTATGTTTTGAAATGCAGTTTCCTGAGATAAGGTGCTTGCTTTTTTTATTATGAATAAACCAGTACTGAGGAATGAGAAACTGTGAGTGCTGTCTGCAGAGAAATGGCCAGTGCAAATGAAAAGCATTCTGCTCCTTACTGAAACACGCCCTTGTTTTGATACAACAGCATGTTTTTTCTCTCTGTACTATCAACACTGGCTTTCTGCAGAAACTAAAGTACAAAATGTTCACACAGGATGCAAGTTAGTGACAAGAAGGAGAAAGGTGAGAAAGGGTGGGTCTTCTTTATGACTGAGGGACAAAAATTCCAGAAATGCAGATTATTACTTTGGAACATGGTAGTATAAAAAAACCCATTAAAATTATTTTTCTTTTCAGAAAATTTAAAATTGGTGGTCTGTTTAGCTAATATCAGAAGCTTAAAGTTCTAGATGTTAGGAGAATTTATTTCCAGACATAGCAGTACATTTATCAGAAAGAGTGTATATTGACAAACTTTTTAAAGAGGTTCATGTTACAACATGTCATCAAGCCTTGTTAGAAATCGATTACTTTTAATGCTGTTCATAATAAAACATTTTTTTGTCAAATACTCCAGAGAGATGTAAGGAAGACTTTGAAAGAAAGCAGAACTGACTTGTCTGGTGATTCTGAAGAAATAAGCTTTTCTTATGAAATCTCACTGGTATCTTGGGGGGAAAAAGTTCTTTTTTTTTTTTTTTTTTTTTTTATAAATTGAACTTTGGAATATTTTAATGGCTTAGCCATCTAGAGAAGAAATTAAAAACATTCAAAAATTGATAGACAAAAAAAGAAGAGAAATTGAAAAGCTTCACAGTGATTAAATTTCTAAAGCGTAATGAGATGATAACAAGCATTAACAACAGAAAAATATAGAGAAGTGCCACAAGAATATCTTGAAATTCTCCATCTTTCTTATTTCATGGTTTTTGAAGGATTTGGAAGGCAGGAGAGCATTTGATATGGTGTTAGGGTTGTCTCATGTCTTCCGACCAATTTTAGTATTTCCAGAAGAGCTTGGCACACAACTCTAATCTTGTAACTAGGTCTCACCAAAAATAACAGTATGGTGTGTTTAACTTCAAAAACCTCATCAGTGATGAAGTTCTGCTTCTCCCACCAGTGTCTGCAGTTTGGGATGTTACAGTAACTCTAGTTCAGCAGCACTCCAACAAATATTTCACCTGTTTAAAGTTTTAAGCTAGTTAAAAAGAATCATTAGGACTAGTAGAAAAAATATCTCATTTTGTGTTAAATACAGAATCTTTCCTTTCTGATATCATAAGTTTCCTTTTATTTCTCTTGTTCCTTACTTCAACTCAAAAGTACATGAATGGTAGCAAGACTGAAAAAAGTATCCAGTCAATATGATGATACATGTTGATAAAGAAATACCCCTTTTAATGAAATCACACCATGTGGGGGACTGAAGGGATGGTCAGCGATGCTTGCACATGGCACAAACGCATGGCTAGGAAATGTGCATTTAAAACTGATAACTCAGGGTCTGTAATATAGACAAGTAGAGGAAAAACTGGAGACTTTAAAAATAGTGCAGTTTGTGCTCTTTGAGCTTACTTTCTGCTCCTTGGACTTCTAGGGCTCAAACTTGGAAGGTCATTTTTGGTGAAGCTTAGTTACCTCTCATATTTGTCCATTCAACCCCTAATCCTGAGCCCCTTTCCTCTAATGTACCATTCCCATCCTTCTCTCTTTTCCTAAGAGGATGAGATGTCCTTCCCAATTCCTGTTTTCTTTGCATAGCAGCTTCAAGTAAATATTTCTCAAGCTGACCGAACTTTAAATGTTCATCTGTAATACTCCCTAGCAAAAACCCTTTCCATTCCTAGTTATAATGCTTGCTTCTACCTTTTTATTGTAAAAGTGAGCAAAAGTGGGTGGGGGAGGTGGAGAAAGAACTGCTGTTTGTCAACTCACACAGATAATTTTTGTTTCATGAGGCCCAGGACAGGATCAATGTTAGAGGTGGGACTTTCCAGAGCCTGCCTTCTCCACAGTGCCATAGATTGCCAAATAGGATCTAATTTTCTTTCAGGTAGTCTTAATTCCCACTCTGTGCTTCCATGCACTTCAGGGAGAGGACAAATACAAAGCTAAAGAAATAAGAACTTAGCTTTTACAAAATCTGTGGTGTCAGGGGGAGATGGGAAGGCAGACACATGTTGTATCAATAATAATGAATCTTAACAACATTCAGCAATTTTAGAAATGCAGAATTGCAAGGCTTTACAATTGCACCAGATACAATTTAATATAAATTCTTCATATCCAGAGTTAGCTGGTAGCTAGTTAGATAAGAATATTTATCTTATTGAAACTTTGAAAGTTTGGGGTAATAATTCTTCTGGAAAATAAATATATGCAAAATACTTCCAGGAAAATGGAAAAAAAATTATTTGGTGAAAGAGTCTTTTTTTAGCCATAATAGCTTTTTAACTGCTCAGTTCTGTAGGACTTGGTTAAGGTGGAGTCCAATACTTTGGCTTGCGGAAGAACCCTGCGGTACCGGCTGCATTGGCTGCAATACTCGTCCTTGCAGATTGTTTCTAAAATCTCAAAGAAAGAAACACAACTGTTATGAACAGTAGAGCTCTGACTGGCAAGTAATACCAGATCCTGTATTCTGTAATTTGGTTACTGTGATTTATTATGCCTTCTGATGTTTCCAGTGCTTTTCTCTATGCATTTTTTTTAGTTAAGTAAATTCGATAAAATATGCCATCACATGACAATAAGAGAACTGATACAGAAAATAATTCATAGTGTAGTATTGATAAATGCTTGGTGCAGTAATAGCAATAAGTCATCAATCACCTGTGTTCACGTTTGATGGCATCATATAAACTAATACAGAATGAATGTCCTTTGCTTTAACCTTGGTTGTATTTGCAACTTACTCTAGAGGAAAGTAATAATCCTTCATTAACTGGTAGGTGTGAAACATTCTCTATCAAGAGGGTAGAGGAGAAGGTAAATTAAAATTGGTTTCAGAATGTGTCCTGAGTCAAAATCAGTCTTTCTCTGCAGTCTCATAAACTGCATAAATTATTATTATATTTCAAAAGGTGTTTAAGTGAAGTCTTTGTATTTTGCAGGTTTGCTTTTTTTCTCTTTGTCACTTTTCTGTATACGTATTCAATGTACATATAAAAATATTCAAGGACACATCAAATTTTTGATCTTGCTACCACTTTAATTCTTAAGAGCCTATATAAGAATCCATAATGTAAAGCACAGTAAGGTACTTGTAATTAGGAACTTGTGGTAATGACCCATTCTCAGACAAAGTGTTGTTCCTTGTTTTCCATTAACTGCATTGAGAGTTTATTTGCTGAGGATTCAGTTTAATTTGATTAGCAGGAATTGTGAGACATTTGCAACACAAGGTATATTAGCATAGCACTCTGTTTGTAATTAGAGCCAAAAAGCATTTAGGGGAAGAGCTAATTATTGGAGATTTTCCTTCTTTTAATAAGGAAGGTCTAGCTAAATTTTGGTACTCTGCTTTCAAAATCCCTTAAGCTTTAACTGCTGGCTAAAAGAAAAATAAAATGGATTGCAAAAGTTCAGTAGATGTTTTCTGAAAGTCACCATTGAGTAAAATCCACCAATTCACTAAAGAAAGAAGTAAATTAATCTGAAAATTTGGCAGCACCAGCAGATTTTTTCCATGTTTTTCATCTTATTAAGCTGATAGCAGTATATGTTAAATACAGAGGGAAGATATTCACTGTGTCCAGCAAGGACATCCCTGCCTCTTTCTTTCCCCCCAAACAGGGTGATCTGTAACAAAAAAGAGGTATATACTGACCCGACTTGAAGCTCTTGTAATGCCCGTTACAAAATCCTGCGAGAACACTACTAATTCTATTAACTTCATGTGAAAGCTTTTAATTGATTTTAACTACCTAGCTTTTTTTTTTTTTTTTTTTTTTTCCAATCTGTCAAGTAACTTTCTGTCCCAGTGCCTGTTGCCCCTGTGAGGTGGGGGTGGTGTGCTTGGGTCAACCAATGTGCCTTAAAGGCTCATCCTGGTCACAGAACCCAATGAAGATGCTGTTGCCTCTGACAATTCAGTTCCTCTCTGCACATCTGTGAGTTCCTTGGAAATAGCTATCGGATTGTTAAGAATTTGGCTGAAAGTCTGATTGAAATGTATTTGCAGTCAAATATGATAGTCAAAGATCAGGTCCCAGGTCAGTAAAAGATATCTGAGTACTGGAGAATATTTAATCAACCTTTACAAAGTTTAGATCAAATCATTTATTGATAAAATAAAATAAAATACATAGGATTCATAAGAAAGACACTGGTAATTTTTTCATGGAGAAAAGTGTTTTATTCTTTGTAAATATTCTTCTCAAGAACAGGTGCCCATCTGCTTTGGGAATAATTTTCACTATTCTACTCCTACTTTTTCTGCTTCTTTTGTCATTTGCATAAGCTGGCAATCAGGAGCTACGTTCCTTAAATAACGTTGCTTATCATTCTGGAAGCATTCCAAGGTAAAGTAGCCACTTTATTAAATACACAGCGGCTTTTCTTCTTCATCTTCTCCCTGCTAGCTCCAAACCAAACATTCTTGATCAGTTGTAGTCTCTGGCTTTTATTTCTTTGTTTAACCTAATTAATTCCAGGTTTAGTGATGATGTTAGCAAATAGCCACATATTTGTCAAAAGGGAATGCAGTTGACATGAAAGCTAACTTTAACCTAAAGCTATGTATATTTTTACACATGCTATGAAATCCCTGGAAAATTTTGGAATAGATGATAAGCAGTTTAACTGCTGCTGCATGGTGCTGAAAATCCAGACCATGACGTTAACTACTTCACCCAGAACCCTGTTTTGTTTCTGCTCAAAACAAATTCATGTCCTAAGAGCTGGTGTTCAATTACTAGTTTAGTAGTTTAGTACATAAATTATGGTTGAATCCTGTTATTAACATAATTTTATTTGTAATTAATTATTTTTGCTTACTAAGTTTTTATAATAAAAACTTGATCTAGATTTCTTTATGTGGAGCTTTGGCATCGTAGTAACATTACACTATTAATTCTATTTACATTGCCACTAGAACACAATTCTTTAACAATAGATACTTTGCTACAGCCTCTGCCAGATTTTCTTTTTGTCTTTTGCTTAATTCTCCTGGTTGGACAAGAGAAATTGCAATTACAGTTAGCCAAATATGGAAAATATGTTTCTGCCCATCATCTAACATTAGTATTTGCTTGAAGTTTTGAACAAATTTGATCAGAGTTCATTTGCACCTGCTTTGTGTTTGCTTTTCACAAATACTCTAGCAGATGCATTTACTGGTATTCAGTGAGAATGCTGGCAGCCGGTTTTCAGCAAATATTTCAGAATATTTACAGAAAGCGAATTTTAACTTTGATTATCCATAGAGGCCTAATAATAACACTTACTTTATGGCAAGGCAGAGTCATATAATTGATTTGTGGATTTAACACAGACTGCTCACAAACAAACTTCAACTCAGCTGAAGAATTAATCGCAGAACATGTTGAGAGATTTGTTGCAGTAACTAACTCAATTAGGAAGATTGCAATGTTTCTCTAGATTTTGCTGCTGCTTTTCTCTACAATGTTTATTGAATACAATATGCATTAAGAATTATTTCATCACCTTCGTGAAGTGACGGAAACATGGTAAATCAACAGCTGAAATTGCAGCACTGTTTTGCATTGGTTACTGTTTGCAATAGTGTACCTGGACACAGTGTATCCATAGGCTATGGTCCATATAGGTGAGCATCTTGCCTTGTTTCTAAGCAAAATGTAAACAAAACAGGGCGATAAGCATGTTAGGAGAATGTGGACTCTATGAATCCTTTTATCCCTCTCTCCCCACAGTCAATTTTATACTTCCCAACTGTTCTACTAGACCTCACTCATGAATGGGAGGGAAAGGAAATGGAAGTCACTGGAAGCATTTCCTAGGTCTGGGTGCTTTTTGCAGTGCACAGCTGCAGTCCCTTAACGTCCCCCTCTCACTTCTCTGCACTTTCTGGTCACGCTGTACTCTCTTTAGGTAGGGTAGACATGTTCCCTTTGGGCACTGGGAAGCTGCAGGAATGTCCTGTGGGGTAGAAGATGAGGACGTAACCCCCAGCAAGAGTGCAGAATTAACGTCACTCCTCTCTAGCCATCACTGCATTTCCCTTTTTAGCTCCATGTTGTGTCACCTCTGTGGTAACAAACTACAGTCTTTCTCAGTTAGGAAGTATGTAGACCCCAATGGCATCTGGCTTGCAAGTGTAATCTGTCCTGCTAGAGTATGTCAGCTGGGTGTTCTCTCCCTCATCTGCGGTACTTTGGAAACCAAAATGCCTGAGTAGTGTGTATTTGTTTCTCTGTCTCCTTGCCTCATGCCTGCTGGACAGCTCTTGGTGTGTTCATTGCTGTAGTTTCCCTTTACTGTTATCTGTTATCCCCAGTTTGGGTGGTTTTGTTGGAATCTGATGTTTTCAGCGTGTTTTCTTTGGTTTTCCATACTTTGGGTTGTAGATGCTGCCACCGTTCACACTGAAATCAGTGTAAGTTTCCTTGTTTCCCCAAGTGTTTACAGGCTACTCCAAATGTAGCTCAGCAGGATTCTGGTCTTAAATTAACTGAAATTAACTGCCACGCACAGGATTTGTTTGTCTCTTCACATCCTTCTACCACAGATGTTTGTCCTTTGGCTTGTTCCTTTTTCTAATTAATTTTTGATTATGGTTTGAAACACTCTTTGTCTAACCACATTCCCCCCAAATCAAATAGTTCGTTTCTTTTCCCTTCACCTGCAGTGGTTCTCCAAAACTGATTGTTATTCACTTCTGGTTGAAAGTGACCTTTATATGCAGCTGTTTCATCCAAGAGTGATAACATACCTATATATTTGGGTGCTATATTTTTCTTTCTCTTTTTTTTTCTGATTTATGAATCCACATGTGCTATACTGAGTGTTGTTCCTAATTACTTGTGAAGACTAATGACACAGAGTGTATGACAGGGATGGTGGAGCTAATTTTCCATATTGATGCCCCAAAATTTCTTTCTGGGTTCACCACTAAGTTATAGATAGATAATTGAAAAATCAGAACAAGACTAACAAAGGCAACCCTGACCAAAGCAACGTGACAAGCCACCAGCAACTCTTAAAGCATATAATTTCCTTATTTTCTAGCCAGTTTGTGGAAAGCAAATGCATGAAAAGAATGAATTTCCCCAAATGACATCTCTGACAAGCATGGAAGACAACTGAAATTGGACTACTGAAGTTGTTACCAACTTCAGCTGTCTGTCCGACCAATAGGTACTGCTAACTCTTAAGATAAAGGCATTGCTGAACTACAGTTTTCAGACTGCGTGCTCTGGTTAACTTAAATACTCTGGGCTGCTAACTCTGGGAAGTCTAAGGCCAGGAGACTGTGTCAGGGGACTGTCTATCAGGACACCAGAGCAAAGGGCTGCAGACATGCTTCAGAGGACATGCAGACAATAGTAAACTGCAGAATACACGAGGGGGGCAAATGGATAGATTCTGTTTTTTTTAAAAAAACAGTGTAAAAAGGGTTTGCATAATCTCCCTGTTTTCAGGTTTGCTGCTACTGCACTTGCACTTTTGTATTTAGTTCTGGGCAGCCTCTCCTTGCAAAGTCAGGAGAAATTAATGGAGAGAAACAGAAAGCATGTAGATAACACAACCACCTCTGCAAAGTAATTATAATAGCTGTGTGACAACTCATTGATATGCAAGTGCAAGTGTTGAAAATGCTATGAACTCCACAGACGAAAAGAAGATAATTTGACAGCATTAAGAGGAAAGCTAGTACAAGGCTGATGGCAGAAAAAAAGCATTTTGTTTAATTCTTCAGTTCTCCAAGTTATTCAAGGGAGTGTGTAACTTTGCTGAATTGCTATAGCTGATTTCCCTCATCATCTAAGCATGTTTTTTCCAGTACAGAATTACTTAACGATGCTATGAGGTGGTTATGGTTTCAGGACTGATTCTAATGGTGGCCCATGTGGTTTAAATACTTTCTGCCTCCAGCTCACCCAACAGCTGGGTCTCCTCTTGCTCTTCAGTTACCCTCAGATGACCTTTTACCTGATTATTCTCTGAACTAGTTATGTGAAATAAGCTGAATTAAAAAAGGGAAAAGAAATAACACACATATGATGAAGGCAGTTGAGTCTTTTTGGGGGTGGGGCAAGGTGGGACTTGGAACATTTGATAGTTTTGAATAAGATGATGGTAAAAGAGTTAGGGGTTGGATTTAAGCAGGCTTTTTCAAGACAAATTAATATGTAATTGATGGATTTGGTCAGCCTATACCCACAATATTTGTCACAATTACAATAAGGAAGTTTTCTGATCATCAGCCTTAAGATTGTTTCTTTTTATGTCACCTCATTCTTCCAAATTAACATCTTTATTACCATGAGCATTTGGAATTATATCTGTTAGCATCATTTGGATAGACATAATTATGCTGGTAATGATGAAAGTTTTCTGGTTTTCTCATTCCTATTTTATGAGCCTTCTTTATAAGCTTTCCACAATAGCAAGTAATATGTTAAGTGTGAGTACAGGGGAATAATACAGTGAAGACACACTTACCTCCCTTTCTGACAACAAGATAATAGCTATCAATGATACCCTCGTTGAAAGAAGAAATTGAATATGCCTCTTCACAAGTAAGAATACCAGAAAAATCAATAATACATGTTTTCTACTAGTCAGACTGCCCTAGCATCCTTTACAATGGGGAAATCAAAGATAATGGTTTAATTATTTTGAACTCTCTTTGCACAGAAAAACAACTGTGGAGTAAAACACGAAGTGTTTGTCTGACTATAGGCTTTCTGGAGCATACACAACAGTAAAAAATAATTTAATTGTATCATACTTTCTAGGAAATATTTCAAATCTTCTCCCAGGTAGGGAGGGATGTAATTTTTTATTTTTTTTTAATAAAAGAATGAAATTTGTATCACACTCTAAATGCAGGCAGAATTTAGATTGAATCAGTTTCTTATAGAAGTTATGTAGCCTATGTTTTTCTATGTATATTTTCTATAATTGTCAGTCATGAGACTGTCTCACTTCTCCTTCTATAAGTTGCTGAGGGTGTGTGTGAGGGTTGAGAGTGGTCATTAATTTTCTCTCATGTTGCTTAATATAAATTAAAGCCCAATTTTTGTTGTAAATTTCTTTAGGGTGTTCTATTGGTGATCTTTTTTTTTTTTTTTTTATAACTTGGAACATACACTTTTTTTTTGATTGTAGACTTTTGTGAGTAGAAAATGGATCACTTGGTTTCTTTGCATTCGATTCAGCATATTTGCATCTCTATTATTTGCAAATAGACTAAAAAGTAGGACAGAGATAATAATGATATATAACCTTTTTAGCTTTACTTGATCTCCTGCTAGTTTCTTCTTGCTTTGATTTTGTCATATCTGAGTCCTTAACAGTTCTTCTGAAAATCTAATGCTATTGTATGAAAATGAATTATAATAATTTGTCTCCTGACTGTTGCTATAATTACTTTAAATTATCTTCCACAACAGGCAGAGGAACACTAGGTTTACAAAAATAAATACTGTGTAACATTTCCTTTTGTTCACACAAAAACCTTGGGTTTTTTCCTTTGCTGCTGATTAGCTGCATTCTATTTAACCTTCAGAAGTTTAGAGATTGTCACAGAATGAAGAGAAACTTCATTCTCTGGTCCTGTGACAGTGTTACTCTGAAAGTACTTTCTGGAATTCAGGTTCTGTATGCAGAATTACCAGTTCTGATACCTGAGATTCACTTCTGACAACAAGTTAATATGAAATTCAAAAAGGCTGTTTGGCTATATCATTGGCAAGAGATAGTTTTACATTATTTCACTTACTATGATGATGGAGAAAATGCTAAAGATGTTACTGATTCACAGGTTGATTGGTATTGCTACTTGTCTGATAACAACTTTGCCTTAGATTGGGATTTTGATATAGGTCTGAGAAGGCTTAGGTTTGGTATTCCACCCACTGTACCAGCATATTATGCAACAGAAGTATCTTTTTCCTGATACAGTTTTCTAGGGGAAATAATATAAGCAATAAAACTATTGAAATGTCAAAAAGGTCACTTTACTGGCATACCTACAATGGCTAAAGTTGCCATGTTCTACAAAATGTGATTACTTCCAGTGGTTGTTTTAGAGTAACAATATACTAGAAATGTAGTTCTAAATATATTTTTAAAATTCATTTAGAAATAGTAACTATAGGGAGGACTTTTGAGAAATAAGCCAGATTTTTCTAAATCAGAAATCAAAAAGGCATTAGAAATACTCGAATTGTCAACATTCACTAACTACCTTTTTTCCAATGTGTCCAAATTATCTAATACACTTAATTAAAGACTATGTTAATAATTACACTTAGAAATTTGATTGATTACAGAAAACAATCCCAGTAGGTTCGAGTATGCTCAGGTTAATTGAAGAGCTAAGCTTAGGAAGGAAAGATTTGCAGAAGGTTGTACGTAGGCACTTTTCTCCTTTCTGCTGAGAAGAATCTGTCACTTTTTTATGTCTTTTATAGCACAAGTTCAAAACTTGGCAGCAATAACCTTCGAACTGTGTCTACATGAATCATACATTATGACTTCAATGAAAGATGATCTTGTGTGAGTTTCTTTTGGTCACATTTCAAAGATTTATTCAAACTATATGAGGTTTTCTAAGAATGCAGGATAAAAGATATTTTTTTTTCTTTTTCCCAGGACCTGGTTCAATAAAGCCCACAGGCATGTCATTGTAAACCTGTGACTGGATGTGTGTACATAATGAAATCTTAGAATAATCTTTACAACAGGTATATTCTTATGTACTTTGCTAAAGAATGACTTCAGAGAGGTAATTCAAGAGAAATAAAGAGAACTATTTTTCATGAATTAGTGAAGTCATCTACTCAAAACTGGCAGGAGATTCATGCCTGAGGTTTCTTTCTATGTCAATAATGTACAAAATGTTACAGAATAAATATGGTGGAAGAATACAATCAAAAGTTATATGATAGGTATTGTGTTTGTAAGCTTCATAATGAATATATATATATCCCTCCATTAATTAAGAGGTATTTGAAGTTACCCAGGAAGTTCTGTGAGACGTTGAGGTGGCTAATAGTCTTTGTCACATCTCATGATACATATCATCAGCGTGATGTATCTAAACTAACATTTCTTAAAACAGCATTACCAGGGGTAAACAAAGTTCAAGGATTCTTCAAATCACTCCTTTTCTGTTCTTGTGTAAGAGAAATTTAGGGCAATGCTTATTGTTGTGAATAAGAAATATTCTTAGAATCTAAGCTGCCAGAATCTCCAAAGCGCACACTGTAAACATTTCACTTCCACAGTGACAGATAAGTGAAGATGCCTTCCTCATTATCCATAAAGAGTATGTGGCACAGATGAGCTCAGAATATAAATTTGTAAGAAAATGGAGAAAATATAATTCATTTTTCATGCAGGAGTGTGTTTTTTCATGCTGAAAGATTTATAGAAAATTAATTAGTGGAAATCTAGCAAATATGTTGTATTGGTAATACTGTAAAAATACTTCCCAGCACCACAGAAAATGAGAGAGGCTAGAATCACTGAGGTTAAAAAAATGGAGAACGGGAGGAACAAATTGTTCCTGTTCATTATAATAGCTATAGTATAATAGCTGTTTATTATAGATTTTTTACATAAATAACAGAAATTAGGGGAAATGTAAAGGAATAATATGTAGTTTACTGAGAAGTGTTATGAAATGTATTAACTTTGTGTTAAACTTCACCAGAGCTTCTGAAAATTTCTTAGCATTTTTAAATTTGTTTTTTAAAGAGAAAAAAATAGTTGGATTCAGTGCACCTTTGGGAGCTCTGTCACAGTTAAATATCTGCATGCACTTATCAAAACTACAGCAGTTTCAGTGACGGATTTAATTTTCTTGAAAGATGATGGATTTACTGCAGTGCAGCGAGAAGCCTGTTTGTTTACTAGTAGGTAAATTCAGGCAGCCATGATTTAAGTTTCCCAAAATCGCAAGAGGCTGGTTGGTATTTCTGGAGTTGTATCCATTATTTACATTGCTAGGCTGTGAGGATCTTTGCAGCAATGTCACACTAACCTCCATGAATTCTTGATTGAGAAATAAAAAATTAACAATATGGACTGATGGGAACATTGTTATATAGAGACAAGCCCTTTTCAAACAAGCGCAGCGTTAAGGCTTTCAGTAATACAAATACACGCACACGGAAATCTCGGGGTAACGTTTCAGGCTGTAGGTTTCCACATGCCACCCCCTGCCCTTCGCGCCTCCCCCAGACCCAAGCCTGGAGAGCAGCTGATCGCTCTGTGGCTTTCCAGCTCTGCTAGGTTCTCTGAACTTCCCTCAGCCAGGGAAATGGGGTTCAGATTAACCTCTGAGCTGGAGTTCACCTCTAGCCGGTAACACTTTGCCTTTTGGAGAAAGAGCAGCCAGGCAGCCCCAACAGCTGCTCTCCCCCTGTGCCACCCCCCTTTTAGCGAGGGACCGCCCCTTAGCTGTGCCTGGCCAGGGGGGTAGGGGTGCCAGAGGGAGTCAGCAGAAATGGGCACCCGCAGCGTGGCAGGGGTGACAAACAGCCTAGAGGCAGTGAAATCAGATCACAAGTGACAACCTCATTTTATTAGACTGTGGAATAATGATGGTGATTATTCAGAAAACCAAAAGTGAAAAAAAGAACTCTTGTACAGTTGGTTTCTTAGTAACAGCTAAAGGTAGAGTTTGCCTGTGGTGCCAAGACTCGTGCTAAACGTTACCACCATTTTATAAACTGCTTCCTTTATCAGTGACCTCAGCCTTGTTTGCTGTGATACGGGTTTTGGTTTAATTTTTTGTTTACTCCTGAAACATCACCTAATAGCTTGGCCATCATTTAAACCAGTCACCTCCTTTCTAATTAAAAAAATATCAGAGCAAAAAACCTGAGCTGCCAGTGTGTACACACATGTTACGTGCAATGTAGCTTCCAAGGGCTGAAGCACACAGTGCTTTCCACATCAGTGTGTACTTGTGTACTCCTGTGTGGTCCTGGATCTAGGCTGGGCATAGTTGGTGCACTTTGTTGCTTCAGTGATGCTTTTGTTTCCTTTTTATTTTAAAGTGATAACTTACCACTAAAGTTTCCTTTAAGTGAAGCTGAATTTACATCTGTTTTATATTGATGTTACTTCTCTCTACAGAATCTCTTTGTTTTTTCTGAGTTATCTTGAACTGATGGAGCCCTGTAATATTCCCTTGGTCTAAACCAGATGTAAGGGCTTGATTCAAAGTTCACAGGCAGGCAAGCTTTCATCTGCTTTGAAAGAGTCATACCTGGATTGAGATCAGCACACAGGTCAAGCAGAGTGGGCTTAAGGAAGTGAAATGTCTTCATTTGTCTGCTAGAATTTGGGGTGTAAAGTAGTATAAGTACTTTGAGAAAAACTGAAATGGCAACTGAGATGTAGGGAGGTCACCTTTGGTACTGGTAATTCTTGAGAAACCTCACTTTTCCTTTTTGTCAAAATGAAAAAAATATTGTTGGAAGATGTTATTCCATGGTCCTTCATTTTCTCTGGATAAAACAGAACTGGAGGCAGTTGAATACTGCTTTTCTAATCTGCACGGACATTTCAACAGGGCCTGATTTTGGTATTAGAGCCCCTGTAAAGTTTTGGAGGTTTGATCAAAGGTGTTTAAGAGGAGGTGCACTGTAACAGAAAAGCTTTCACATGGACCACTTACTTTTTTTTTTAAATCATTCCCTGTGCATAAATCCTGGAGCAGACAGCTTGAAGAAAAGCTGGATGGGGGTTTTTTGTTGGTTTGGTTTGTTTTGTTTTGTTTTATACACAGAGAAGATTCCAAAAGATGGATTTGTTTCTGCAGGACCCTTGAGGGACACCACTTGTTACGGGACTTTATTATTACATTGTTTAGATTTAAATTCTGAAATACACAGAATATTATATATCCTGCTTTTTAATCATATCTTTAAAGTCAGAGGATCATCTCATGAAGAGAATAGGTGTTGCTTATTGACAGTTTCTGCTTCTTAATGAAGACTCTCAGTAGTGCCCATATTTAAAGTATTTTACATAAATCATTGTGCTATCTTCTTGCTGCCCTAAGAAATTCTAAGTATCTCTTGCTGTGATTTTTTTCACTCCAAGGATTAAGACTCTTTTAATATTCTTTTTTTTTTTTTTTGAGAATTCTAATAGCTGTTGTGCCAGTGAGCTCTGGATGATGGTCAGAGGTGACAGAGGAAGCTATGAAGTTAACTCATATACCACCTCTGATAGTATAACTGTGCTGAGGGAGCATTTATGGGTGGAACTTCAAATCTATTGACTATCATAGTTCACAGAAAAGAAAGCTTGCCACTGTTAAACATGCAGTCAAGAGACAGGTATAAACCTAGTAATGACGAGAAATCAAGAGTAAAGGATTTTAAATAGCTTTACATATAGGTTGAAGACACTGAGTAATATAGCTCTTCTATTTTGTATGCCTATCCGTATTGAATAAACAACTGTAGCTTAGAAAGATGAGAATTTCCCTTCAGAAATGCTTATGGTAATAGCTTTTTACAGCCCTGTCACAGTGTAAGTGGACTTTCAAGACGTGCTGATGTTAAGTCCCCTGTCTGGGGCCAAGACGATGGTAGAATTGCTTTCCGTTTCCCAGCTACAGGAATCGCCTTTTTGTCAGAAGTTAAATATTTAAAAATATGACACAAAATTCTGAATTTTCTGACACATGGCACTTATGTTCTCTGTAGCTAACTCTTAGGTCATTAAGGCCTTTTATGTAAGTAATTTTCTTGTAATATCCTCCAAAAATAATAAAAATAGTTAAAAGGAAGTATTTTAAGTAATTAAGACTTAACCGATACTGACCAAAACCCTTGAACTTTGCCGCATAGTAAAGGGCCTGTGTATTGGTTTGGTTTATCCTGGTGAAACACCTTAATACTTTCATCATGCCCTTTTTGTAATGCACTTGCAAACGTCTTGTTGCTATGAGTTTATTAACAGTTTGTTTCAGTTTAGCATTCATGTCTTTGCTTTAGGCCATGCATTTTTACCACGGAAGTCCATAATGTCAGTTATAAAATTCCATTGCCCTCTAGAAAGAGCCTGAATCAAGCACACTAGGTGAGTTCTCTGCATAAATGAACACCAGTCCTCTTCTCCAGAACAGCCTGGGGAGAGAAGTTGTCTTTCGTAGCATATTCCAAACACCGCCAAGCCCAGGCTCCCGCGGACTCGATCAGAAAAGTTGCCTTGCTAAGGATATCCTGCCAACAGCTCACTCTGTAAGCTGCAATGGGAAGCTTAGGTCAGGGACCTCAGCAGTCTGGGGGTGATGTGGTATGGCATGAGGTGTAGAGAGGAAGCAAGACATTTGTTTTAAAGACCCAAACAATGGGGATTTATGGGTCAAAATATCTTATATTTTACCTTTATACATCAGTCTACGCCAGTCCTCCTCCCTCCCAGTCAGCAAGCTACTGCCTTCTCTACTAACTGTATTCTGTGGAAGTATTTATGTATGAAGTAAACTATGCAGTTTACCACAATAATCTCATACCAGTTTAACAGAGTTATGGATATCCACATCCAACTCGGAGTCCTCCCAGCAGAAAGAAGGAAAAATACTTGATTATTTCTACTTTGGAGTAACAGAGCAACATGAACTGGAGATTTTCTCAAGCTGTGAATGTCAGGAATAAATAGGCAGCTTAGAAATGGCATTGCAAATGGTCTATACTGCTGAGAGGAAAAAACCATTTGGTTTCTTATTGTTCTGCTAGCTTTGGGTTGCTTTAAAAAAAAAAAGTGGCATGTTTTGATGAGGATGATACAGAGTAATGGCTTTTGAAAGTGCAGTAGCTCTTTTCTTTAAATGTTTGCATTTTAGGCTGGATTTATTAGACTGGGCTTTTTCATTTGGCTGGTTCTGCATCACCTCATACAAAGACAACCAGGATTAGCTCTAGCTTAGTGCAGCATGGGAAGGTGGCACTAATATGTTAACATCTGTTCACTACAGCAGAGGTACAACGACCTTGGTGTATCATCATTAATTTCCCCAAACAAACCATCCAGAACTATTGCTAGTAGAAACAATTTGAAGAACATCAGCATATAGTCAAACTTATTTAGTCTTTGACATTGATAGAAGGGTTGTTGCTTTTCTGACTGAAGCTCATCGTGACCATCAAGGCAGGGCCCTTGCATTACCGATGTGATGCAGCATTGTTTGGCTCACTGGGGACACTTGGACTCACCCCTGTAAAAAGTGGAAATGAGCATCCAGACTTTAGAAAACCTTGGTTGATTTCACAGGCTTCCTTTTTAATCAGAATACATGTGAGCATTGAAAAAGAACTTTGTCTTCATTTCTGTGCCTCACAGCCTCGAAGCACAACTGTATATATTATGTAGGAGGCAATGTGTCCCCCTAGAATACGGACATTTCTGCATGTACTGGGCTGGTTCTGCAATAGTGAAAACCAGTTACAGCGCAGTCTGTCACCTGAGGGTCTGGCCCAAGCACCTTGTGCTGCTTCCCTTTAGCATCCCTCAAAGTGACAGACATCTTTCAAACAATCCACTTAAAACTGTTAGCTCCTAATGGTCTGGGCTGCTGTCCTCAGTAAGGGTATTGTATTGATAAAAGAGTTTACTTTGGAGGGGGCCTGGGGCAGCCTCATACCAGGCGGGCTCGTGATGCCCCATGGGTGGCTTGTGTGGCTTGAGCTACTTGGTGGGACTGCTGGCACTGCCCAACCCCTAGGCCACCCGTGGAGAGCTCCTCCTCGCATGAGGCGGCTACTTGTAGCATCCCCTTCTCCTGGGCTGCAGGGTGGTGATGTTTGGAATTGGTCACTGCTATGGCACCCTTACACCACTTGCGTTTTGCCAGCGGAGGTGATCCTTGTTTGTTAGAATACAAACCTCAAGGAAACAAAAGCTAACAGGGTGGTACCTCGGCACTGGCATTTTTCTGGTCAGCTTCAGCAGCTTTCCAGAGTGACCTCAGGAGCAGAGGAGTGAGGACATAGGGAGGCGACCGAAATTCATTAAACTCCTGAAAGTTTCCAGAGATGTGGACTTCCTTGGAGCCCCGAGCCACAGTTCATTGTTAATGGAGTTATTGGGTTGAGTTCATTGTGATGTTTGACCTCCTGTTTAGGAGCCTGATGGTGTGTGAAAGCTTCGCTGCCAGAGGAGTGATGGTGATGCAATTTTAGGGGCTAATGATTCTGCTGACCTAATGTCCTCATACAGCTGCTTTCTATTACTGTCGCTTAACTGGGACATGGTAGGCTCAAGGGACTGACTTTATATAATGAGCTGGCTGTGCAATTATGGCAGCTACTGCAGGACACTGGAGCTAAATCTATCTCATTTTTGCTTCATCATCTATTTTTATATTATTCTGGCATAATGTGGACATTCCAAAGAATTTGAGTTTATTGCTCCTAGGTGAAATGAACAGCACTAATCGCGCTGCTGGGCTGTTGTGAGGCAGGGGCGGCAAGGGAATTGTTTCAGCACTGGCTTTTTGTGCTGTCCTCTGGCCTGTCAGTACTCTAGAGCCTTACACAATTATTGACATGTGAAAAAAATCACCAGAGATCTTTGTGCTTTTATTTATTTTCTGGTTAATCTCCTTCTTCCTAAGTTAAGAAAGTAAGCAGAGAGCATTAATGCAATTTTTACCAGAATCCATGGAAAAAGTTGTAGTGGCTGAACAGTTTCCTTGAAAATGCTTTGTTTCCCTTGAATTTCAGATACCGTTTATTGCATTTATGCTCTAGATTTTCATAAACTTCTACTGTCTAAGAAGTATGAAATCCTAGTTTTGGTTAAATTTTGGAAATTGTAAAGATTATTGTAGGTTATAATGCAGCAGTATATGGGCATATTTTGCTAAAGGTATGGATAGAGTAGGCTTAGATTTACTTTTAAAAGGAAAGCTAACGAAGTCTGTACGTTTTTACTACATACAAAAACCTGGTACTTTTTATGGTCAGCTTATTATGGACTGATATTTTCTTTCATTATCTCATTATAAGAGTAATAGGATTTGTTGACATTATTAAAGAGAAAATGTTTGGCAAGTTCTGTCCAGTGCAGGTTTCTTTGTAAAAGTGAGTTGAAATTTCAAAGAGAAAACCGTGTCATTTTCAAACTGCTTTGTAACAAACACACAAATATAGAGCATGTTTCATGAAAAGCGTTGCGTGTGTTAGTAAAAATAAATGTTTGAGGGCTTGTTTTCCATTTATTTACTTATTTGGGAGAGTTTGCTCAGATGACCCAGCAGAATTTTTTTTAAAAAAGACACGATGACTGCGACTTCATACATGAAGTGAATTATCCATGATAACTATCCACATTATATAAATCATACTGATTTATATAGCAAATTTAGTTGAAAGATCTTAAACAGTCAGGCAATATTAACTGAGCATCACAAATACTATTATGAAGTAGTTAAGGACAGATATATTTTTCATCAGCTGCCAAAATCATTGCCTGTATACTTCTGAGTTTCCATAAATTTGGAGTAATCTAATGCTGTTGTCCATAGCAGTAAGTAAACTGAGCAAAATTTAATTAAAGATACATATCTATGAAATATGAGTCTTGATTCCACCTGTTCTCCATTCAGCGTATTCCACCCATGTATGTCTTTAATATATTGGATTTTTTTAATGAGCAGTCATGTGTGACAGCCATAGATAGAATATTACGGTTAGCGCTTTGGAGGACCCAGGGAGCTGGCCCTGCCGTATATTCAAGGAACTTCTCAGAGGTGCTTTCAGGAGCAAGCGCTGAAGAAGAGTGTTTTACCCACACAGCTTCTGCAGGGGCTGAGGACTTGGCTAGCTTTGGGTCGTCTGCCCACTTTGGTGTATACCCATGCAACTGTTGATTCAAGCAGAATATTCACTTGGGCATAAGAAGAGAGCACAGAGTCCTAGGAAAAACGGCCAAGGGCAGTAGGAGAATGGGATAGCTACATGCCACAGCAGAGCTACTTTGCAAGAGTACAAAATGTTTGTGGGACTGTGGCCTGAAAGACAATAAAGTCGTGAATTGACCAGCTTCAGTGCTGAGCAGTTCACTTCAGCAGCAATCCCAGCTAAGTGCAAAACTTGAGGGCACTAATGAGCCTTAATTGCTCTGAGCAGCTTCACTTGCCATTGGCCCATCAGCCCCAGCTGAGTTTCAGGTTTACACACTTGTCTGTATGCATATGTGTGTGCACGTGTATTTCATTAGCTGCCTTAATCCACAGGTGACTTTTCAAAATTAATCTTCAGCTTCTAAAAATACAGTTGTCTATTGCCCAGGCAATAGTCCATATGAGACTACACCAAAATTTCTCATTTCTGGAAAGTCTCAATTTGGCCAGCTTGCTTGCTGTTGTGAAGAGAGGAATTGCTTTAAACAGACCTCTTAAAGCCTTCACAGCCAGTTAAAAATGAAAAAAATCCAAGACTTTAATTAAAAAAAGAAAAAAGTTTATGTTTAGAGCTTTATCTGAGCATTAAGAACACAAATAAAAAGTACAGCCTACATGAATTAACATATTTGGATCAAGTTCCACCTTCCTGATACTCAGCCACTTTTGGGAGCATTAAGGGTTAGATTTATAACTGGACATCCAAGGCTTCTTGGTAGTCTAAGGAACATGGATGTAAAAGTGAGTTTTGCTTTGCTTTGCAGCATTGCTTTTAGAAAGCAAGGAGGTGAACAAAAACTAACAAACCATAATTGACTTAGCAAGAAGGTGATATCTCTTGCATGCATATTTTTGTATGCTTATGATGGAAATATTTAAATGTGTTAAAATAACAGATTTATAGCTCTATTTATCACGATTACTTCACTAAATTTGGCTAGATACATTAGAATTTCACATTTCATATGCATAGTGCTTCAGGAGGCAAAGTATTACAGTATGGAGTTGCTTTTTTTTTAAATTTTATCAGCACTAAGAGTGTCAGGCATTACATTGGAATATTACTAAGTGGGTTGGTTGGATTGGGTTTTTTGGGGGTTTTATTTTCGGTTTTGTTTTTTTTTTCCTTGTTTTTCCTGTTCTGCTGTCATTGTTTACCATGGTGAACCAGTGATATTGCAGGTAATTGTTCACATAACGGAGTGCAGAGGTAGTGAGAATACTCAGCTTAAGGCTGGCTTCTTCGCATACCTCTCACAGAATGGCTTCAACAGCTCAAATTCTGTTCTGTGGCATGGGCTGTGAATCACAATCAGAAATATGTTCTGAATCCTGAGGAGCCAGACGAGGGACTGCTCCAGGTAAATGAAAAAGGGGAAAAACCAATGGGCTATAAATCTTATATCTGTCCCAACCTGCAGGTGAATTCAGAAATTAATAGAAGGTTGCAGCGTGGTGATTATCAAATTGTAATTTGTAAAACTGCCTAAGCTCAGTGAGAGAAGGCAGTGTTTCACATTTCTTTAGATAAATGCCAAGCCATTCTCAAAACCTTCTCAAATTTCTACCCTTGATCTCCTTGTCAATGCTAGCCTTAATTAGTTATTAATTATTAGTTGCAGGTGTGTGTACTGCAGTAGTTTCAGGACCACTTAAGCAGTGGGGAGGTATCAGTTAACAGTGAGAGTGAGTGAAGGTCTCTTCCAGAAATGTTTGCTGGCCATGTATTTTACATCTAAGAAATGAAACTGTCTCTAAAAAGAAATGTAACTTGACTCACTGTCTTCCACTTCCCCAGCTCTCGTGGCGGAGTTTGAATGAATCATGACCTGCACATCCAGCTGTGTGCGCCGCTCATTGCTGCACAAAGGTTCACTCACACTGTATGACATGAATGATAGTCGTGTTTGCCTTCTAACCATCCTGCAACAACATGAGAGGTGGCTTACATACATCAAAAGCTGTATTGTAATAAAATCACTTTCTCAAATATCTGCCTGTTGAAGGAAATGGCTCTCAGGTCACTTTATTAACATCAATGGTGGAAGAAAAAGAAATAAAACCAGTTCCATCTTGTCATTGACAATTCCAATCTTTTTGATTTTTTTCCCCTAGCTTTATATATTTCCTTCATTCTCAAAATCCTCTTTGCCTAATATTCCAAAAGAATTTCTAAAGCCCAAAGTACAGGAGATGGATTTCTTAAGCTTATTATAAATGTTTATTTGCAGCATTTTTGGTTTTTTTTAATCCTGCTTTGGAAATAGGTGATGTTCACAGCTAAGCACAGAAAAGATGTTCACTGAACTGAAGGACCTTTGGCTGCAGCTCCTTCAGTGAGTGTTTTTTTGACATAGCATGTATGCATGCCTTAGGGGAGTTTGAAACAGGATGAGCTAAAGATGGGCTGTAAAGATACAGTGAAGGGCTTCCATGCATTTTGTTTCCTGGATTAGGACCGATATAACCCTTCTCTCACTCTGTAGGAAGTTGGGAAGGGGGAAAGATATTAGAGGTGAAAACTGTTTGGGGTTTGTTTGTGGTTTTTTTGTTTGGTTGTGTTTTTTTTTTTTCTTTAGATTTTTATTTTGTTTGGTTTTTGTTTGTACAGGATTCAGATCGATGTGAGAAATTGAAAAAAATAAGGAAATATCTTTTCTAGAAAAATAAGTAACAGAAAAAGAGCTTCACGTGTTGATGACATGAGACAGTTCAGTGAAATGGTTACTGGCTTTCAGGGAAGTGATACATGAGAATCTTGGCTCATAATATGTTCCTTTCAATTTTTTCCTGCTTTTTTATCTTTGAGTTTTTACACAGGGAATTTCATATATATTTAATACAAAAAATGACATTAAATGAGGTTTCCAGTTTCACATTTCAGGAGCTTTCTTCATTCAAGGTTACTTTCTTTGTGGTAAGGTGCTGCCTTGAGCTACATAACAAATGGCAACTATTTGGATACTGGTTTAGAATGGCAAGTACTGTCTTTTTAATTCTGGAGAGTAGGAACTATGTGTGCATGCACCTCATGATAAGACCTTTCTAAATGCCTAAAAAGCAGTAAACATACTTTAAAAGACCATTTACTCTATTTGCAGTGTTATCACCATATCTACATTTTTGTCAGTAGTCATGGGATTCCTCATGTAGAATGTGGGAAGTTCTGAATTGAGTGCAACTTTCATGAGTCGCAAAAAAGCCATTTTTAAGGATGTTTTCTGTCAATCATGTAGAGCTGCTAGTACAAGAGAAATAAATTGCAGCTTCCCTGGGGAAGTGACATAAAACCACGGGGTTTTTATGTCACAGAGGAATTACTGTGAGAAAGACAGGAATCCCTTACCAAAGCTGTGATTTCTCTTGATGAAGTCACTGTGTTCTTAACTAGTATGTACTAGTACGTACAATATCAGGGGGACAGCAAAAGACAGTAAAAGAATGTCATACTTAATGTGAATCATTGGTAAGAACAAGAGGCTATTGCAGGTAGGATGATCTACAAAGAAAGCCACCAGCCTTACAAAGCAAGATCAACGAGTTGTGACAGGCATGTTGTCTACACTGCACCTCCTGCTCGCTGCTCCTCCCCTTGGCTTGTCCCCTCTCCCCGCCTTCTGTAACAATTAGGTTATGATCAAGACATAATTATAGGTACTTCCTTACCCAGGACTGCCCAGGATGGGAATGAATAAATTGGGTTTGTGTCTCAGGTGACTCGGCTACTGATCTCAGTGGGTGCTCTGCTCATGGAGCCTGACACCTGGCAGCGCCCTCTCAGGGGGTTTAATTGAGCAATCTCACTGTGACACACTGACGCTTTTTGGCTTCCCAACTGCTGTTCTGTGTCATACACGTTGTACTGCTCTGGTGTCTGCGTTCACTGACTTCTCAAACATGACAGAAGATACAGCTGCCGGTCTAGAAATTATAAGTTTCAGAAACTGGGGGAGGAGGTAGGGGTGAAGGGGGGAGGAAGAAATCAGTCCTACAAACAGAATGGTAATTCACAGCGTTAAAGTACATAAACTTAAATAAAAATCTCTGTTAAAACTTTCAGAAAATTGTCAGGTCTGCACAGACTAACAACAGTCAGCTCATTAATTTCACGAGTGTTGTTTGACCTACAATGTTAAATTAATGTGTTTTACTATTTATTAATTAAACATTAGCTTGAGGAATGTCATCACTTTAAACAGAAACACTCCATCTCTGTCTCTGTTTATATAGTCATGAGTATGCTGTTAAAGATCGTAGTCCCTCTGGTATAAGGACCACTCACAGAGTTCTCAGAAATATCTCAGGTTATGTTCGCATCCCTGTGTCCAGCCTGGATACAGCCCAGTTTGCTCAGCTGTGTAGCCAGGGCTGGTGAAGTATTTCACTAACTCACTCTGGTGTGACTGCCCCGTGACCTGCTGGCAGTGCCGTACTGCGCTGCTCAACATAATGCTTCTTTTAGCAGTGTCGCTCTATTGAGGTATTTGTCACTTCATTTGACAATTTTTCATTAGCATGCTTGGCATAAGAATGTGTTAATGAAATTTCATAAAAATGTAAAGCTGGGGGGGAATTGCTAATGTAGAAGAGCCTGGTATGTTAAAGGAAGGAAGAGATGGATGGTTTGGCAGATTGAAACACAAGAAGTGAATTAATGTTAGTAATACCAACTAAAAAAAAAAAAAAAAAAAAAGCGTGCTTCTAGGAACTAACTGGAATTCAACTGCTGAACAGGGATTTATCTGACAATAACTTGGAGAAGAAAGATGTAGGCATAATATGGGCATAATGTTTCCAGTGGTCCAGCTGACTACTGGATGGCTATAAAACACCAGGAAGATGTGGCTGTATAAATGAAAAATAGAGGCGTTGGACATACCGGGTGAATTACTAGAAGAGTAGTTATATTGCATGGCATTAGTGAGCCCTTGGTTAGAACTCAGTTACATCCACATTACTTAGGTAGTTGATCGAGGGAGATAGGCACCTCTGAAAGATGGGTTAGAGCAGGACTTAGGAGAGCTTCAGGAAACTCCACTCAAGTTAAGCTAGGTTTTGGATATTTCCTCTACAGTATATGCTTTTAGTCATTGACTCCAAGTAAGATGTAATGAAATTGTAGTAAATAGAGCATAACTAGTGAGTTTAGTAGTTGAAAGACCGTCTTGTGAGGGGAACTTGCAGAGGGATGTGTTAAGCCTAATGGAATGCTAGCAGAGAATGGATGTGATGACTTCACGTAAGGTTCATGTTGGAAAGGAAAAGTAACTGCTAATGCTAAAGAATATCGATGAAGAAGAATAACATAAAACCAGGTGATAGACTGTAAATAAATGAAATTTAAATAAGGTAAACTCGGCTTGTGTGAGGGAAATTCATGAACAGCCTTCAAAA
This sequence comes from Falco rusticolus, assembly GCF_015220075.1. Classification (NCBI taxonomy): domain Eukaryota; kingdom Metazoa; phylum Chordata; class Aves; order Falconiformes; family Falconidae; genus Falco; species Falco rusticolus. The sequence goes on from NC_051190.1 coordinate 39,796,372, forward strand.
ATCCTATTAGTGACAAAAGTTACACATTTCAAATGGGGCTGAATCTGTTTTTGAATCAGGTTAAATTAAATAACTGTTTGTGATTGCAGACACCTTGTTGTGATGTGACAGGAGTTCATTTCCATTCCTAAATTCCTTTTAAACCATTTTTTGATGAATCCACAGATGTCTTCCATTGAACAGCAGCTCCTGCACACAAATTGTCTGTTTTGCTGTACAGGCTGAGCTCCAGTCATTAAACCCTGCGCTCTCCTTCCCCTCCCCTCCGAGTCATGGCTGGTCACTCCATCTCCTGCTCCTAAAAACTAGGGAGAATTGGTGATATCCTGTAAAAGTGATTATTAACCCCAATGTAAAGAAAGATCTCTTGCCATGTAGACAGAATTATAGCTAGGTGTCAGTCTTATTAAGCGTTTTTCAACCTAGTAAAGTTGTGACAGTATTGTAACATAAATTTCCAACAAATACTTTTGATTTACAGACATGCTTTAATGGTCTTCATAGTCTAATAACAGCTTATTAGCTGGATGTGTGTTATTTGACCTATAATATTAATGTATATCTGTGTCTATTTAAAGGGTTTAAGTTACTTAATAAGTAACATAAATGGCAGTTATATCTGTATCGCCTGAACTGGATTTCGTGCAAGTTTGTGATCATAGTTGACTTAGTTACGGTTTGGTGTCTAAAACTAGAGATACAAAGCTCCCTGCAGCTCCCTTGCTGCCAAACACACACACCTACACCCTATACAGTATGTCACTAGTGAGAAGAAGCTGGCAAACCTTTCTTTGTCACACTTTACATGTGTTCTTCAAACTTTCTTCTTGCTTCTAGCACCATGAAACTAAGCTGGCTGGTTTTCAAAGTGTATCCTGGTAATTGTCTTGGTGCGTTAGAATAGCTTATTAGTTGCACTACTCATCATTTGTGTTCAGAAACAGATTAAAAATTAGTAAAAATAGAAAAATAATTTTCCTGGTCTGTTTTGGTATGTTTTCTGAATTTTTGCCCAATAATATTCCTTAATGTTACTGTACTCTTAATTTAGACCTGGTTTTGCCTACTGATGTGCAAGAGGTGTATAGTCTCCTCAGTGTGAAAGACCGTTCTCTTCAGCTCCTTTCCCCCAAGCCATAACAACCACTTGATGTCAGTTACCTCAAAAGCAAATTAATCCCGCTCCTGGTTTGTTGAATCAATACTAATGCATTTTTCCTGTAATTTTCAGGTTTTGACAACGCTGGCTGCCAGAAGAGCTGAGGTAGGAAATCCTGTTTTATACTGGTGGAATATTAAATAGCTGTCTGCGGCTTGGTCGTGGGACTAGCTTTCTTATGGTTCGGGGGTGAAAATTTAAGAGACTTTGCTGTAGCACTGGTGCTGCTTCTAGTGTTTGATGAGTCAATCTTTGGAATTCTTGTCTTTCTATAAGAATGAGCTGATAAAAGTCCTCCCAGGAAGGTTTTATCATGATGTAGGTCTTTCTGAAGATTTCCATGGCATTGAAACCACATAGTTCAGAGCTTTGTTGAGCATGTGTTATAATTTTGCATCAACAGAAGGTGGCTATCTGACTTTTTCACTATTCCCTTCAATTTTTCTACTTTGCCTCACAGCAAGGGTACTGTATCTGCTCCAGTTGGATCTGGTGGTTGGCATGCATTCCTTCCAAGTCGGTATCTAGCATGCCTCACTTATCTGGTACCATATGACATGAGCTGTTTGAACAGACTGGGACATGAGAGAGAAGTTTAGTTTTATGACAGAATGCTGCTAGCTGAATTCTTGTGAAATTTTGGAATGACATTACCTGTATCATATCTTGCCTGCATTGGGTCCTTGACGTTGCTATGGCTTAGATTGATCATTTTGGATTCATTTTTATTTTGTCAGCTTTTCTATTCATGTGTGAGTACTTGACATGGTCTTAATGGGTCTAACACTATTCTTAGAGGTGAAAATATTATGGCTACTGGAGTATATGTTGAATAACTGACAGCTAAAGCAAAAATGGCAGTCCTTTGTGCCTACTGCTGTGTGTTGTACTGCATTTGTCTCTCTCTTGAACGTTGCTGTTGAATAAGTCACTGCACTTTTAATAACTGTCAGATATTTTTATTCAGTGCACAGTTACTGACTCATTTAAATGTAATGTCAATTGGAAGCTCAGAGCATTTCTATATGAAACAGTTCTCGGACTCACAGTAGGGAATTTCTGATGTACTCCAAAGCTAATGTTTAACTATGACAAAATGTCTAGGTGATCTAACTGCTGCAGTCAGATAAATTTTTAATATGAACCTTCGGTAAATTAAATTGCATTATTAAAGAGAATAGATAAACTGTGCTAGTTACTTTAAAGAACAAGGACACAAGTTCACTTGCATACTGTAAAAGAATGACATAATTCATTTTTATTTAGATTGTGACTGTAATAGCATTCAGTTTTGCTGGTCTGATTCAATTGCATACTTGGCTTGTCTCAGAGAGTTTTGGGAGTAGGATTTGTATCCAGTTTTTCACTGTTGTGCTGCTTGGGACTCCTGGTGCTCTTATATCAATGGAGTCCACTAGTAATTATTCACTTTGAGTTTCTTGTTTTGTAATGGGACCTTTTGGGGCTTAGATTTGACTGTACAGGTACTACTATCAATGTTCCCTTATGAAGTCTGTTTTCTAATTTATTTATAGAATTTTCCTATATACTTTTTTCTTTTGTGTGTGTAAAATTCTAGAAATATTACAAGTTAGTCAGTTGTGTTGCTTTGTTAGTACTTTCAGCATTTGAGAAGCTTAAGAGAGTTAATACGTTTGGTTGTCCTTTAAAAAACCTTATCAACCGGCTTTTGTGCTTCAGCCCCTGGACCAGCTGACTTAGTAGGCACAAATCTGTATGTAAGAGGGGATTGTTAGATGCTGTTTATCTCATTCATGAAAGTACTCAAAAGAAATGTCAAAGTTCCCCAATACAGGGAAAATTCTCATTGAAAGTAAAGGACAATTGTTTTCCTGAACCAGGGTGATAGTGTAGTTTGTAGGTAGTCCTACTGAATTCAGTGGAATAACTCACAAGAGTAACAGCTAAAAAGAATAATAAGCATGCAGAACTGCTTGCTGAGTTTTTGAATTAGAGACAATTTTCAGCTTGAGGGAAATTACTCTTTTGACATAATGGCAAACTTCCCAAGGCTTCTTCCTGGGACCTACGTAGCCCACTGTATGTTAAGCATAACACAGTACAATTTTGTTGTATTTTGAGGCTAACACACCTTAAATGATGGTTTGAGTGGATGACATACAAGATGTATCCTTAGGTTTGAGAATAGTGGCCTCATGATTTGCCTGATTTTATTTTATTTTATTTACTCTTGTTCTTCATCATACAAACCCAAATAGCTTTGTTCTGGTTTTCTATGACTTTGTGTCACCCATTTGAGCTCCTCAGTTCTCTACTACTGTATAATGCTTGTGTTGCAAGATCTCTAGTCTGCTTCTGGAAAAAAAAAAACCCCAAAACAACTCAAAACCGTATGTTTGCTTTCTAAAATCTTTTATTAGAACTGCTCTTTGGTTGTTCTTGAACTGTTGATCCAAGTAGTCTTGAAACTTGATTATTTGCCTTTTTCTTCTTAGTTGACATAGCTGTGTTCCCTTGCTGAATTTTGTATGAAGTCTGAATGAAAACTTAGCATGTTTGTATTACTGTTGAATGTCTTAGGAAGATACAAACAAGTCTGTTATTTTCCAAATGCTGGTTGCCACATATCAACTGTAGAGAAAAAAGTATATCTAGAGGAAGCTGTCAAGTAATCCAGAGACCTTTCCTCCATCATTTAACACAAAGGGGCAACAAAGAGTGACAGAGTCAAAGCTAGGCAGTGAAGCCTTCCAAGAATAATTGCCAAGTCTGCCTACACTGTGTCTTTTAGTGTCATAGTCTTGTAAATGTGCAAGTTAGAAGCATCTTGAAAAAGAAAAAACTTATGCATAAGTAGTTAAATATGAAGATTTTTATCACAAATTACTCTGGTCTCTCGCACAATAAAACATGTAATGGATCATGTTAATGTCATTACGAATTGGGCCTGCAAACAGCCTCAAATACAGCTATACACTGTATATATTGCCACAACATATGCAATACTTTATCATAAATTTATAACATAATTCCCTGGAAGCTCACAGTTTGAGGAAATACTTTTTAAATTTCTGCTAACTTTATCTAATACAGATATATGGCACTCTAGTCCTTTTATAACTTTTTTGAATATACATTTGTCCCCTTCAAAAAACACATAATTCAATAAACTATGTGACTTTTTCCAGTGCCCTTCTTTCTAATCAGCTGTAAGGTAAATTATGTTGGGGCGAGCATAATTTCTTTTCCTCTTTCTGAAACAAAAATTGTGACCAAAACAGAAAACAGCTGCTTATGATTCCTGTTTTCCTGCCCCACAGTTGAATAAATGCTACAGTGCAGTTCAAGGCCGCCTCCTTGTGAGAAGTTAGAGGTCATGCCTGATTGAAATACAAGTTTGGTGTAACTGTGTGCAAGCTCTCTGCCTGCTTTTATGTGAGGAATGTCAAGGCAGCCTTTTCTCACTCTTATAAACCAAAGGCTGCCAGTATGTCTCAACAAAACTGGAAATCAAAATCAGCTCAAAAGCAAGGAGGTTATTAAATTAGTTTAAGGCAAACCTCAGAACAGTAAGCCGAATGTGGCTGTAATGATAACAAAACTGTGACTGATTTATGCTGCAGTCCATAAGGTCCTTGATAATCGGGAAATGTCGCTGTTCAGCCCCCCACTTCCCTTACGTGGCAGGAATATGTCAGGCCTGGTGAGCAGCGTAGTTCTGAAAAGGCCAATAAATGTATTACATTTCAGTCGCCCTTTTGCTGCTCTGTGTGTGGGGTGGAGAGTGGGGAAAAATTCCTCTGAAAGGATGTACAATTGTTTCATCTATTTTTTTGTTCGTAAAATGTTTATGAAAAATCATGTATGCTTGTGGTGCTGTGGAAAGATGTTTGCATGAATGATGGGAGAGATGCATATGCAAGGTGTCTTAAACAGATATGGCCTGAAAGCTATTCAGAGCATTTGTGCTTGCTGATATTATTGTCTATTTGCATTACACTAATGCCTAGAGGCCCCAGCTGGAATCCTAGTCTTTCAGGTTGTGTACAGGCATGTGTTACACAGTATTTCAAAGGTCTTATGCACTTACGTAGATAATACATAAAATGGCTAGAGCAAAACGGAGGAAGTCATGTGGCAGGTCAGTAGCAGAACTGTGGGGTTCCATTGCCAGCAGGACCACACTATCTGTTTTTCCCAGTTTTAATGCCAAACTGAACTAATTCATTTTTGAAAAGGAGTCAGTAGAAGTGTGTAAACAGATAGCAGAATTTTCTAAGAAAATGTGTGTCTTCCAACATTGCTCCACTGCTATTGTTTTGATAGTTTGCACTGTGCTCTGTTCCTAGTAGGCTTATAATTTATTTTGCTAGTATACGAGTAATTTTTTAATCCTGTTGGCTGTTTGATTTATATATATGGGAAAACTATGATATCAATGGAAACTTTATTTGGTGAAACATGAATGCTTTGTGGATGCTCTTAGGATAAATTGCAGGTGTTATATTAAAAAGCCATGGTAGATAAAAACATGTCATTCAGTCTTCCTAGCCTCTGTGTCCTACTTTATTCTCCAAAGCACACTTAACACGCAAAGACCTCATCTGCCATCACTCCAGGGTAAGTACGTGCTCAGGACAGAAGACATTTCCATTTTTATTTTCAGATTGTTTTTTCAGGATGAATGAATGGATTACAGCCTCTCTCTTTTCTAATGCATCAATATTTTGCATCAACCAAGGCATTTGATTGAACCTATGTATTAATCCTATCCAGCTACGTGTTCCTTCTTCCATAGAAGAGCAAGGCACTGAGTGATCAATAAAGGATTTGCTATCAGTATTTTTTTAACGTTCATTTATTTATATAAAGCAAGAAAATATTTTCATTTTAAAGAGCAAAGAGCAGTAGCAGTTTCTGTAGAAGTGTAGCCTAATGCTTTCCATATAGTCATAATGATGATGATTTAAAGGGGTTTACCACTTCTATGGTTTGTAGCAGGGCTTTAGAATTTATCTAGAGGATAATTATTACAGCGAGATTTGAAATCCCTTCAAATTTGACTGAGTCATAAGTTGTCACAAATAGGTATCACTAGTTTAAAAAAACCCCTTGCAATCACTTGATAATTGTTTATTATATTACCACCGTGAATATTAATAATTTTGAATGTAATTTCAGTCATTATGTGTCAGAGTAATTTTTACTGTTCAGAACTGTTCTAACTGTACAGAAGTTGTTATTTTGATGTTTACCCATAGGTAATTTCCACTGAAAAGTATTTTACAAGCATATGAGCTGAGCAGGGGTCTGAACTCCCACTGAAACGTGTCTGTGGGTAATTCAGTGTCACATATAAATCCTGCTGAGCACCTACCTGTGTCTTTAGATACATAATAAACTCTTGATCGTCAGTGACGGGAACTCCCAGCTGTAGCAATTATCCTGACAGGTTAATATGGACATTCCAAATGTGGCAGAAAAGAAATTCATAGCAGTGCGTGCCTGGCAGGTGACCTTTGAACGTGATTTGAGTGCATCCCCCTCTGAACGCTTAAAACACCTGCCTTTATTAGCATGTGCTAGATTCCCCTCCAGCTTTTATTACTGAAGGCAGAATCCTGACTGCCTTTTGTGATTTTGAGGTTTAACCACACTGGTTACATATATATATATGCGTAAAAGCTGTACATAATGGATGGGAAGGAATTATAGGAAGTTTTCATCCATTTTTTACTGGAGTATGAATTTATAGGATCATGCTCCTTCAATATGAAATCCTCTACAGTAATTTTAAGCTGTGCAGTGTGAGAGACAGTCTCACCGTAGCTGCTACTACAAAACCTAATTTGCTGCATAAAATATGAGAGCTATAGTGAAATATGAGCCTGGAGAGCAACTCTTTTGATCTTGAGTAGTCAAAAGGTTGGCATGTATAATGCTATGAAAATAAATGATGTCAAAACTGTAGGATATAATTTATGGTTTGGGGACTACTTACTCATAGAAACAGGAGCTTCTATCATTGAAAGGCAAATAGTTCAACAAAAGATAATGAACAAAAATTACAAAACTTTCGTAAAAACCCAAATATATTGAATCATACAATACATCAGTTTAGAAATAACAAGTTGACTAACTTACTGATTAAATATTATTGATAACAGCATTTATAAAAGACATCATTGGAACTTTAGCTTTTGTTTTGTATTTCTTTAAGTAAGTATTAGACATTAGCTGTCATCCAGTTTGGCAATGATTTGGTCACATCAGTTGTCTTTACTCAGTTCCAGTGACAAAATCTTAGGTCTTGTAAGCTGTTAAAAATGAGCTTTTTTTTTTTCCAGCTGCCCCAGTACAGCTGAAGGTATACCCATGTGCTTTGTGGCGCTTCTAGGGGAGTGATTGCAAAACAAGATCATAATATCTGTTGACTAAAATCTTGATCATTAATGGACCATGCAGAGTCTTCTGTGTGGCTCTGGTAGCTGAAACTCCATCGTCTACACAGGTTTCAGACTAGGATTTTTCTTTTAAATATGTGTATAAATAATGGTCCATGGGTTAAGTCAGTTACCTAAATGTGCTTCGTTTAAAGATGCACAGTCTTCCCTAATGAAGTCTGTCTCTGGAAACAGTCTTTTAATTGCTTGTTTAGTTTTATTTATTTATTTATTTATTTATTTAGAGCTTCAGTCTTCCTTTCAAGGTCTGCTTTGTGAAGTTTTCCTAGGTTTCTCTTTTGTCCTTTTGTCACTCAAATGCTACTCAGTCCCTTTGGTCAGGACACTAAAGCTGTTTATGGAACATAGTGTGACAGAAGTCTGGCTTTTTGTTCAGACTGGGATTTCATTGTACTTCAGAAAGTGTGCTATTAAAGAGGAAGTATTCTTATCCAGATCTACACAACTTCCAACAGGGCTGTTGGGATTAATACAGACCATTAAGTCATAAATTGATTTTTTTCCTCCAAGGATCTAGGACTGCACAAAACCCACTCACCCCCAAACCCCAGAATCTGTTTGGACAGGACTCCTGCAGAGGCTTCAGAAGATAATTAGATTTAATAAAAGAATGACAACTGTGAACCATCATGTATGCCTTTTCTGTGATTATATATATATACACGCACATACACATGCACATTTATATGAATATGTGGCTTCAGAATATGTTTCAGCAGTGTGTGTCATTAATTTGATGGCAACAGAAATTAATATAAGCTAGTTTCACTGAAACATTAGTATTGACTTGAAAGTGCACTTTGTCTACTGATTCTGTTTAGTATTTTACTTCTGTGGCTTTTTTGCTAAAATTTGTAAGTTTTCACTGCCTGTATGGGACTTTTAACATATTTTGATTAAGATTTTAAAGATGCTGTATTAATCACACTTTTCTCAATCTTTTTGTTGTGAATTTAAGGAGTACCAAACTGTCAGAATTGTAGATGTGTCATATTGATCTTAATGATTAAATCAGCCAAAGGAAACTTGATTTTTAAGGGAAAACTTAATATTCTCAAAGCTCAGATGTCTCCTAAATATTTATAGGCTACAAAAGTTGATCAAGTACTTTTGTTTGCCAATTATTACAGTGAATGGTGACACTTATTTCAGGTTCTCATCATTTCAATGTGATATAGTAATATATAAATTCATGTGTATGTGTTTTCAATCATGTGTATATGCAGAAGTAATTTTTTTTTTCTATCTTGGCAAGGCAAGAAGATAAATAGGTGAAAATGTGTATGTGTTTGAGCGATAAAGTTGGTTTAATGATTCTTGGGGAAAAATTTCCTGTGGTACATACAGTAGTGACTTGATTGAACAGGACAGAATCATGCAGTTCAATTAATGTGCAAATATGTGTTCACTGAACTTTCATTCCATTTATCACATGGACATGGAAATAGGGTCATTTTTAATCTCAATATTATGTATATGACATCTTAGTTTGCTGCTTGCATGTTGCTGTGGGAAAAATAGCAATGTGGCACACCACAGGCAAAAAGAATTGGAGATAAATTCCTCAGCTGTCACAAGCATCTTTAAGTAGATCTTTGTTTGAAGATAAACCTCTTCCTTCTGCAAGGATTAACATTAGGAAGGCTTTTGCATGCTCTTTCCATTAAAATTGTATGCATCTCTTGGCCATATGCTGTGAAAAATCATTGGCAACAATTGTCATGTTTATGAAGTACATAGTTGGGAAAGAAAGTGTAATCACAAAAAAACTCAAAAGGGAGTTGTAGTTGAAAACACATTAATATTCACCTTTGTTCATTTAAAAGAAGAAGCCACCCATTTCAAAGTAAGTTTTTTCAGATGTTTATAATGTTTTTTTCCATTCTCAGACCTAACGATATTTCTCTGGGGACTGTTCTCTTTCTTTTGAGCAATTATTATAAATTAGGATATCAAGGGTACAGTTGGTTATTCAGTTTATACACTGAAAACCTAAACTGGAAATTTTGTTATTAGAAAGGATAGTGAATAAAGTGTGGGGTTTTTTTTTATTTTATTTTATTTCTATAATTGGAAAAAAAAGTTTTCTTTTCTTATGATATTGAACAACAGTTATTCATAACAGCAGGGGGAAAAGATGGAATTTCGTAGGTACAGCATAAAATAATGCGATAAAAAATTTCTTTCCTAGTACCTATAAGAATGTAGAAATGTGGTTAAAATTTTCATTGTTCTATTTCATTGATAGTCTAAAGCAAAGAGCTTTTGGCTGACATGGGCAGCTGTATAAATTAAAGACTAGCTGCATTCCAGGTGGAATTGTAATCTTTGCAGGCAAAGCTTATAACCTTTAAACAAATGACAGGCCGAGTTCTTTGCCGTGTGAATTGACAGAGCTTCATAAACTTTAATGGAGCTGTGCCTTAATGGAGCTGTGCCAGTTTTTAAGAGCGGTGAATGTGATCTTAATTTAGGTAGATGGTGGCAGAAGCTTAGCAATATAAAGAAGAGTATAAATTGTTAATTATTAATCCTCACACCTTACTGTTAAAAAGTCCCATTGGCTTGGAGACTGTGATGTCTAGTGAAAAAAATATTTTTTTCAGCAGTTATTTAGTTCAACAACTTAGTACTTATTAATTAATGTAACAGAGTGAATCACTGCAGTGCAGCCCCCTCTGGATTTGTTTTTTTCCTCAGTCAGCTAGATTTCTACCTTAAAAGTGCCAAGGAAGAGCTTTCATCTCAAGCATAGCTAAGCACATATCAATGTATCACCGTTAACTTGGGCTGACACCTGTTAAAGTATTAAATGTAATCAGTTTTCTCATTTACTGACTGTGAGCTGAGGTTAATGTAATAGTGATGCCTTCTTAGGTGCACGCATGTATGCAAACACAAATATTACCAGTATACTCTGTTTCTTTGCATGAGTAGAAGATGCAAGTATACTAATATTCGATGACTTGATGAAGTACTTTGAGTACTTGATGACATGCAAAGAAATAAGCCTGTTATGTCAACGAAAGAGTAAGTCATATTTTACAAAGGCTCTGGACTAGTAGTGCTAAAGTGACTGTGTAAGATATTATTTAAAGCTGTATTATGTACAAATGTAGAAAAGACCATATTTCTTGGTAATTAAGCCTTGTACTACTACTTAACATTGTGCACAAAATGGGCAAAATAGATATTATGGCAAAAGTTTCTGAATGAGATGTAAGCAGTTTGGAGAAAGCAAACCAACTAACCCACTGAAGTGCAAAGGCCATGTAGTTTCCTGTCAGCACAAAAACATTGATTACAGAAGTTGTAGAGCATTATGGTTTTATGTTTAGGGGAAATAATGGTTTTACATAAGTTACATTCACAAGTAAAGCAATTATGGGCCAAACAGCATTTTGTTTTGGGATTTCTTTTCTTTATTAGGAGGCTTTGGGAAGGTGCTGCTGACAAGTCACATTGTATAGCTTGAACAAAAAGATCTACTTACTAGCAATCCTTGCTGCAAAGGTGAATAGCCACACTTATGAGGTGTTGTTTGGGGGAAGTGTGTGTTTGGTTTGTTTTTTTCCTTTTTCTTTTGACTGAAATCTTAAAATTGTTTGCCTAGCCACTACCTATGTTTCCTATCCTTCTGTAAAAACATAGGGTTTGAGGCAATATAAAACTGGAGTAGCTGTTTTCTATAATAGTGGCAAGGAAAAAAAAAAGTTGTTCTCTGACCCTTGCTTTTCACAAGGCAAGATACTGGGAAGATGAACAGGCTTATGTGTGGCACAGGTACGTGTGGTGTATCTGCTTCAGGGCTAGCAGGAGAGAGGAGCTCCTGCTCTGTCTTTCAGAGGGGAAGAAAATAGATGGGTAAGCTTGGGGGGGAGGGAGCTGTCATGCCATGGAGGAAAGTGGGGAAGCTGAGCAAGTAATGGGTGAAATATACCCCTTTCTCCTCCTCAGTAATGACAACTCTGAAGAAGGGTCAACAAAGCACAGCCAAAAAATTTTTCCTTCTACCCCTTGAATCTTGAGTTTTCTCAGACGGCATAATTAAAATATTTCTGTTGTGGGTGAAGCAACTGTGTGCTTTGGGGTACAGAGGGATGTCTGCATCTTTCACCTTACAAAAGAGCAAATGACAGAGGGCAGCCCAGGGTACGTATTGAGGGCAGCCCAGGGTACGCATTAGGTTGTTGAGGCACTTCTTCCCTACACGCAAACACACACACATGTACGTACACACACACACACACTTTCCACATTCCTTTGCCATTGAAACGGGAGTCCAATTTCTGGTCTGATAAAGAGTTTCCAATTACCTGTAGTCTGAAAGTAGTTTATTTGCATTATGATGAATTATTAACATATGATGAATCATTTGCAGAACGGCCAAAGTGTTTTCCTAACCAAAGGATACTGCCTGTTTGATTGGGAGTTTATGAGACTAGGCTGAAGTCTTCAGAATCATCTTCACAGGGTTCCCATAACAGAACAGACTAACTCACAGCAGTTGGTTTGAAAATTACTCTTCCTTGCTGTATCTCATTTTCTTCTTCCTTAGTGCCCTTTATCCCCAAAGAACATGGTGAATGTTGTAGTGTGTAGGATTTGAAGAAATTAAGAGTAGGTTCCAAATCATCTAGAGAAGCTCAGCAAGTTCAATCTTTTAAACTTGACTACTTTTTTTTCTGCAGACTTCAAACACAGCAAGAGAATTTCTTTCCTGCTCTGGATTCAATGAATGTTTATGCTATAACTTCTCTGGGGAGGCAAAGCAGCTCCCAGCTGAACAGCTCTTCACGTACAGCATGGCTTTTGAAAAAATGAAATTGAAAACAGCAGAGTATTTGAGCTGTAGACAATTTCTTCTGGCAAATAGCAGAAGGCCATCTACAAATAAACATAGCTGATTACATGATGGTAAAACCACCAATTGTCAAGAGACCAGGAGAATGTTCTAGGAGGAAATACCTGTGATGTTTAATGAATTATGATGCATCACTAGAAAACCAACTTTACAAACTAGCTTTCTAAATCAACACCAAGAATGTACTTAATTTATAATGTCAGTGTTCTAGGAACTGTATTATTTTCATTAGTTTGTCTTGCATTAACTTAACCCAAGAAGCCAACATAATAACTGTAAGTTTGTTTTGAAGCCTACTTTTCAGTAGAAAATCACAGTAGCAGATTAAGGCCTAAACTAATATTAACAGAAATCCAAACCAAACAGACAAACTAATTTAATCTTGTCTCTGTTAAAATTTTAATAAATAATTTGTTGTTATAAGACAAGATATTCAGTTATGATCCTCTACTGCTCAGTAGAGTACTTTAGCAGAGACATTACAGAAAGCCCAAGAACAATTCAGACAGCAGTAACAGCTATTATTGAATGGAGCTGTAACTGGCAGAAACTTAGGCTTATGGCTCTTTACTGAATAATTTAAGTACCAAATTAAAGGAGTCATATACAGTAGTCAAATGTGTCTCTTATAATGATTATAAGAGCATTATGGTGGAGAGATATGTGCGAGTTTAGCAACCACATGAACCACTAGTTGAGCTGCTTCTTCCGCAGGTGATTTGACACTTAATTCCTTATCACCCATAGCTAGTTTCTGAGAGAGACTCTGCTGCAAAAAGTAGTTGGTTTCACATTAGCTTCTGAAGGCTTTGAACAGGCAGTTGAATTTTACTCTCTGTATTTTCTGCTTTCATTTCTTAAGCAGGGAGTTTTCAGATGTGTTTCTGTTCTGCAGAGCATGGTCTATGGGTTGTGGGTTTTTTTGTTTTGTTTGTTTTCTTCTTTTTTTTAATAAAGACCCCAAAGTCAGCTATATAAGTGTCTACATCTAGTAAATGGCAAAATTTTAATAACAGGCTTCAGTATTTCACCCTCATGTGCTCGGTGTTACAATTCTACCCTCCTAACTGGCACCCATATACCAGAGCTACATTGGAGTCTCATGCTCTTGAGCAGGACTGATGAAGTGGAAAATTGAAGTATTTGGTTTATGTCACTAAACTCTTTAAAAACAAATAATACTGACAAAAATTTCCTTTTTCCTTTTATAAAATGTTGTAAAGTGAAGACATATAATTTCATTTTGATTAAAAGTAATTACAAGTAACCCTAATTAGCTCCTGATCCCATGAGCTTAGAGGAACGCTCTATTTAAAATGAACTAATAGGAAAAATTAATATTTCTTGACTATTTCCATAATGAACAAGAATGTTTTTTCCTTCATGCTTTCCTAGTGTTTAGAAGTAAAGAACTCTGAAACAAAAGATCAAAGTTAAAATGCCCAGAAGAACACAGAAGCCAGTAGGAACCTTATCATCATCACCCCCATAAATGATTTTGAACATTGGATTTTCATGGATAGGTAACCATTTACTTTCTACATGAGTTGCTGTGATAAGAATTTATTACAGGACCTCAGGGAAATGTTGTTACATCTATTAAAAAAAAGTTACCATTAATTTTGTGGAATTAGAACATCGATTTAATTTGGCCTCCTTTAATTGATGTTAGGTAGCTTGGGAACTGATGTCCTCACTTTGTAAATGCACTTAATCACTTCTTGCTACAAAACCTTGAATGTAATTTTTCCAGTCAGAACTGACAGTTGTAGGGTTAAAGCTCAAAGCTAATAAATTTGCATGGACTAAATACTCTGCTACCTGGTGTCCTTAAAAATATTTCTATTGCAAAGCAAGCCTGAATAATTTTAATTAGATAATCTCACTAAGTGTTCTTTTTCTTAATAAATTGTATTTGCTCATGTTAGCACGGTAATTCAATTTGGTCGTGTTTTTTGTCATGGGGAAAAATATTCCTCTGCTTGTACGGTTGGCAGGCAGCATACTGTAGGACGTGGTTAAATGTATGGCCGGAGTGCCTGGAGTTGAGTGGTGCTGGGGTTGTCCTTGCTGAAGGCAGAGAGGTTTTAGCAGCACGGGACGGAGATCTGTCAGGTTAAAAGTCAGGCAGCTCACAAAAGCAAATGTCAACACGCTCAGGTTAGTGATGGTACTTTAAATGAATGATATGGAAATAATTACTTTAAAAATTAGTCTGCTTATTCTCATTTGTGGTATTCCTTCAACATTTCACACTTCGTTTGGAGACAAAAACAGATTTGTGAGTGAGGCATTTTAGTGACTTATTCCTGATGAGTGTTCATTGCTGCAATCATAGTTTTCCCTGGAGATCATGGCCCAAAAAAGAATGAGATGTTGGTTGAAGGAAGAAATAATAATTCCAGACATCCTTTTACCTTTCCTTGCAGTCATTTCCCCTCTCATTATTAGACTTGTTTACGATCTCCTAGGCACCAAGTAGGAACAGTGGGATAAAAAAGCAAAAAAATCTCTTACCTTGGAAAACTCCTCAAGTAAGTGGAGGGCTAGTAAAATGTAAATCCCTTTGCAGCCTTTCAGGGTATTAATAGGTTACCCAATCTTTTTTTCCCTATACTACTGGTGAAGAAAGTTCTGGTTATCCATAATGGAGCACACATACCAGTTCTCACAGAAAACATAAAACATCCTGAATGATGCAAAGAGAAACAAGTCTGGCTACTACTGTTTGGTTTTTTTTTTTAAGGTGAGAAGATACAAGTAAATCTGTGAAAACAAAAAACACAATTAACAATTCAGAATTATATGAATAATTTACTAAACAGACCTTGAAGCTGAAGGCCTTTCAAAGACATAACGACAGAAATTGATCACAACTAAATAATCTGTTCTATGGACTTCCTCCTTTCCATTTTGTCTTTAGAACCTTTATTTGTATTTCTGAGCAAAATTAATTCGGGTTTTCAGTTCAATGACTTTGAAGGCTACTCTGTAAACAGGTAGCAGAGGGAGGCTTTTAATTGTACCTTTTCTTTTAGAACTGTTTTCTTGGTCAAATGATAACTTTTCATAACAACATTGTAAAATATATGTTCTTTTGCTTTAAGAATGTAAAAAAACTTGTTTCAAATTTATAAATGAGAACGAACAGCCTTATTTCCTGAGCAAACATCACTCTTCTCAGGCAAATACATTACTGGGCACTTTTTAATCACGAATGTAAAATACTAACTAGAGGAAAACAATGTGAAAACTGGTTTGGTTTACTGTGCAATTTGGATGTGTTTTATCTTTACACCATTCAGATTTTGATTAAAGTTTTTGAACATATTGACCACTGTCAGATTTATCACTCTTCTCAATTTGCTTCTCGCACATAACTTTGAATGTCGCCACCTGTCTAGGACTGCAGATAGGCCCTTCTGATTAGCAAAGGAATGAAGCAGATGTTTAAAACACATAGCTATTTCCCTTTCAAAGAGGAGGATTAGGGAGTGACTTCTAATCCAAATCCTGTTGATCCAGACCAGGCAGTGTGGTGTCAGTAACTGATGCACTGATGGCAAGTGTTCAGCTTTCTCTGAAATATTCCCACACTGCCAGTCTTCGAAACCAAGAGTTATAATAGGGGATATTTCTTCTACACTAGGAAAGTTACTCTGCTATGCACTCGGTTAAAAGCATCTTCTATTTACGATCCCTCACGTGATGGAACTTCTAAGAGAAAGGAGAAGAGACTTTCCCTTGCATATGTTACCTCATCACAAGCTAGCACCTAGCTTGTCAGCATCCTCCCTTCACCTGGGAGACGATCTGCTTTTAAGTAGTTAACTAACTATGCTAGCTAATTTCCAAACAAAATTCAAACAATGAAGTTCATTTTGGTCTATTTTGCACCAAATGTACTTAAAAAAGTACTGAGCGAGGAACAGCCCATCTGACACAATCAGATCTGAGAATGACCCCGTTCCTGTATGTGACAATGCAAGTACTAAACATCTGTTCTTTAAGCTTTGGTACACCCATAAACATGTATTTTGTGTAACCAACTAATTTTAACCTTTCTGTTAGGAAGCCTTGTAACAACTTCATTGTGCCACCGAAGGAATACTGTTAATCTTAATACAGATGTGTTATTTCTTTCAACGACGGGGAAGTTTCAACACTGTAAAATTAAGATAATTTGTTCTGTCATTCTCACCTGAAGTAAGTGCTTTTCACTGTGTTCATAGGGAAATTATCCTCTTGTGTACTGCTTAAATCTCTCAAAAATCAGCTATAAGTACATTCCTGTATCGATCTGATTTAATACAGGAGTGTACAGATATACTATTGGAATATCATCACTACAACAGTCTGTACTGGGGGTTTTATTTAATAGGATTTGCAAAGTATGCATTTCTCTGGTCTGACACTTCTATTTTTATTCTAAATATTTATCTTTTGAGTCAGTAGCTTGCACTGACCATTTCACCAGTGAAATTGAGGACAGCTTGGGATCTTGTTGTTGACATTTGTATTTGACCTGCGATTTTAGAAGGGAATTCATCAGTGAATATACGGTTTCCAGTAGTTCATTTTATATTTTTTAGACATGCATTATGGCTTCCTCTCCTAGATCCACAGCTAAATGTTCATTGCATTTTTTTTAATAAGCTGCAACACTTTTGAGTAACCTTATCACAAGGGTCAGCTTTAGACACAAGAAAAGCAGGTAGTTGCCAAGAGTTGTACACTGATGGGGCCAGCAAAATTCCAGTTTTAGATAAGATAGAATTTCACCGCGTCTCCCAGCAGCAGCGTCAGTGTCCCTCATTCTGTGGTGGTGGCAAAGCAGCTCTACAACCACAGCCTAGCAGAAGAGAGGCTGAGGCTATTGTGATGGGTCGTGACATGGCCAGCACTATTTTCTGCCTTTCCTGAGCTCTGCCCTTCTTCAGAGGGCAAGAGTTTGCAGAGATGATACATCCTTACTGATATGATGCAGAGCTTGCTGGCAGATGCTGGTAACTGTCCTCACTTCTCTTGTGGCTTTTCTTTTACAATCTCAGTTGTGCAGATGCATGTGTTTCACACGGGCATTATGGAGAAAGATAGAGGCAACAGGATCATAGTATTTTCCAGACGCAGCTAGTTTATTCTAACTTTCCTGGGGAAAAAAAAGTGTTTGATGAAGTCACTCTGCCAAAGCTGTAGAATAGAATATGTCTGTATTGCAAAGAAATTTTGAAATGGTCTTTGGTTGATTCTGCAAAAACCTGATGATTATATTCATGTTCTTCATGCTAACATGGTCTAAGGTAAGAGCAGGCAAATGGGGGTTACTGGTGGTGACAGGTGTGGTCTCTAGGCAGGGAATGGTTTGCAGCTATCTGCTTTCCTAGAAAGTGTAAGAATTCTTATCTGTGTTAATGCCTAATTAACATTGCAACCCACTTGGCAGGAGCAAAGAGGAAGCAGAAAGTGCAAGAGCCACTGGAGTTTTCCTCTGTACCCTGAGTCATAGTCTGGTATCAGCCGAGTCGCAAAGCTGTGCAGAGCTCACCCTGTCCCAGCCTGTTCCCAGCCAGGAGCACCTGCTGTTCCCCCAGATGTGCTGCTGTTCCCCAGCTGGCCTGTGACTCTGCCTCCAGTGCAAGTGAAGCCCAGCCCGCTCCGCTCTCAGGGTGGGAATGCAATGCTGTTAATTGCTTTCCTGTAAATGACACCCTTACCTGTCTGTGAATATATTAGTGTGCTATTAGACTTGTCAGAGCAAAATGCAGGACTCGGACCAGGCCCTAACAGAACTTGCAAAACTAGCTTTTTTTTTTTTTTTTTTTTTCCTTCTTTCCTTTTTTCAGCTCTGAGAATACGAAAGCCTGAGAATTAAATTCCCAGTTCTTAGATCCTGGCTATCCCTGTGGAGTCCCTGAAGAGTGAATTTCCTGGAGTCCTTCCCTTAGCTTTCTGAAGTAGAGGGGAAGACAGCTGGGTTCTCTGCTTTAATTAGACTAAGGAAGCAGCTTATAAAAGATTGGAAAAGAGCAGAAATGATCCAACCTCCTAGTGGAAATGCTGCATGAACAATGTTGGGAGGGAATCAGTAGCTCTGAAAAGTTAAATAAGTCAAGCAGTTGTCAGTTGTTTCTTTCCATCTTTGCAAATTTTCCTGGTAACAGTTGGGCAACCTGGTGATTCAGAATGTGGTTCCATTTATTTGGTAGAAAAGTGATAAGAGTTGTAAATATTTCACAGGAATCTGTGGCAAGTTTCCTCTGCTGTGACTCATAAGACTTTGGATTATTATTATGAAAACATTTGTAAAGTTACTGTATTTCTTTTCATCAAGAAATGTTCACTCGAGTATCCACGCTAGGACTGCGTTGCTCATTGTGGATCTGTTTTTCTCCAGGGTTTACAGTGTTAGGCACCATATCAGGGCGCTGAAACAGTGCCTGGTGGTATGGGTGACAGCATATAAAAGCAATGCCAATACTCAGACCGTATATAGACTGAACATATTAGCATCAGGCTGCTATTGGGATAAATAGCAATTGTTATTGCATTCACAAAAAAATAAAATTAAAAATTAGCAAGTTTTAAAAAATATTTAATTCACCAGGTATATACAGTTTCTTGGTGACTGAGGGGGTGGAGTTATATATAAATAAATCAAGGAAGAAATTAATAACATATTACCCCCAATGTTTCTTTCAGCAAACAAATAAAATAATAATAAAATAGGGGTTACAATCTTTTGGGGAAGTTCTAGAAGTAAATTATACTGCATATAATATGGGTACCATATTTGACTTATACCAGCACAACAGTGCGAACTAAGGAACCTAGCATGCTTTTCTACATGGTATTTAAAGTGTAACTCTTTTTTTTTTGACAGTGGGAGATAGTTAAATAAAAACACCCTGATGAGGTTTAGGGCTGCAGAGCACAGATATGTCAGACCTTGATACTTAAGCCACTAAGTGTTTGTTCAAGCCTTGAAAGAAGCAGTGTTCTCCTTACGGGTATTCATGTTATTGTGCGGTGACTGCATCGATAAATTGCTTATAGAAACTGGAAAGACTCTACAGACAGAACAAGTCACCAGTTAATGCATTTGCTTTGCCAGTGGAAAAAATTTGGGACCAGAGGAGATAGAATTATAGCATGTATTCTGCTGTCTGCATTTTCCATAACGTTATGCCCAAGCCAGACTGTGTGGCTAACCCCCTCTAAGATCTAGGGTAGTACTGACAGCTCCACTGTAGTCATGCATGCATCTTTCTTTGGAACTAATCACTGTGATCATGTTAAACGATATTTGCTATACTCAGAAAACAATTTCTGTTCTGCAGTCTGTAACCCCCTTTACAGCTCTTTTTTTAAAAAATAATAATAATAAAAAAATTCCCCCCCCCCCCTCCCCCCCGGCTATTTTCAGAAACTCTTCTAAATCAGAGACAACTAAGATAATTTGGATATTAGGAAATTTTATTTCCTAGTAAAAATTATTGATTAACATTTTGTTGCTTTGTAATGCTGGTGGAAAAGGAATGGGTTGCCTCTTACCCCTGTGTAAGGGAACTCAGTCTGATAACAGTATTTAGACATTTGTTTTATATGTTTTGCACTACCTGTTGATAAATCTACAAATGATATGGCAAGAAATTGTCCAACACCAATCAGGCAATCATGGAAGGAAGAGACTGGCAAGCGCACAACTGAAGTATTTTATTTCTTTTTTAATCTCCCAGTCATATTGTCCATTACTATAGAACAAGTTATGTGAACAGAAATTAAATTGTTCATATTCAAGGATCAGTGCTTTATTCAGTAAACATTTCAACAATCTATAGCTACTTTGAATTAAATTTAAAATTCACAGCAGAATATTTACTTCAATGTTGTCAATTTTAAAGTAATTTTTAACTAGTATAAAATATCCAGTGAAACCTGTTGTGAATAATTAAAATGGAGCCTGATTGATATTTCAAAGTATTGCATTAACAATTTACTTATCTCACAAAGCTGTATTAGTAGCTGATTCTCTATTAAATTTTTGGTAACAACAGAGTTCTTTTCAGGAGCATCTCCATCATCTTGTGTGAGGTAGAAATCATTTAATATTTGTTCACTACTTTGGTTACATAAATGTCTCTACGCACACTTTCCTTCCCCCTTCTCTACGTTCTGCCATGCTTGTCTGTTTAATGTATAGATAGAGGTCGCTATTTAAAATAATTTTTAAAGTGTCACTTAAATCACTCTTGAATACTTCATACTTGCCAGAATATTTTGTTGCAGTACATAGAAAGTGGCGTTACTTTAGTTTGACGAGTCACAGGCAAAATAATATAATATCAGTTCTGAACTCTAGGTTTAGAGCTCAGGATTCCTCCAAAGTATTTAAAATGTAGGTTCTCCTGTTTTGCCTGCATGTTATTTGAAGTTATAGCACTGATTGACTTCTGTTGCTATAGAAATATTAGAAATGCTATTTTAACACAGAACATTGTCCTACTACTGTCATGGAAACAAACAGCTTTTTCTTTCATCTGTGATGATGCCTAATTGGATGGGTGAAGTTGAAACATGGCAGAGTAAAGCCAGCAGAGAAGCAACAAAGAACTGTCACTGAGCACCTTATATGTACAATAGTGTTGAAACACCCCAAGCCAGGCTTATTTTTAGTCTAATGTAAATAGAGTTTGAGGGAAGTTAGTGCATTTGGTAAGAAAGGAAAGCCAAGCCTTGTGTAATGCAATACGATGCACAGAACACATTCAGCAGGCAATCCTGGCTTCACAACCACTAACGTAACACAAGAACATCAGTTGTACAAGTCAGGTTATTTTGGAGTACCAGCATGATTTTGCCCACCCCAGTGTCCAGCCCCACCGCACCAAAGGTAGCCCTGTAAGTAAAGAGGTCTTTGCAGAGCATTTGTTTTAGCCAGGAACTGACCTCCTGAACCGCCTGGCTCTGTTGTTGAGCATGACCTCCACTTGTGGTTTTGGCTCAGTGACATAAGCAACAGAACTTTGGTTGCCGTTGTGCTCAGTACCATTTGTGTGGTACATGTTTGTGTTGTGAATAACAGCTCTACTAAATCATTTTTTAATAGCAAAATTGTTAGAAGTCATATTACCAGCACATAGTAGACTAATAGCCTGGATTTTTTTGAACTAGCTTCACTACTAAAATCTTTAAATCTGTAAAATTTGCCTGGAAATTTCAGAGGTTAGGTATTTCGCTCATCAGAAGAAACAGACCAGGTTAGCTGTGCAAAACAATTATTTTAATAATAGTAAGATTAAGATAAACTTAATCTAACTTGCATTTGGACTTGGTTTGTGTTCTAGAATATGACTGGCAATTATTTTGTTATATATATGTGAGCTGATGTCCTTTAATGATGATTATAGCCACTGGATGGGAAAGTGTCCTTATACAAAGAATGTCTCTGACTCTGCATTTGACCTAATTGATTTGATCTAGACAATATGAGTAAACAGGACCAATTTAAGATTCCACCTTCTGCTATTGCCCAGAGGCAGAACTCCAGCAGTGGCTCTTCCCCTCCAAGCAGACAGAGCTTCCTGATTCAGGATTCATTTGGTGTGGGGTCATTGACTGATATTTTGAAACATTCCCTTTTATTTTTTGTGACCCATGGGCAAAACTATGATATTACTGTTTACTGAGTATTCGCATGTGGGTGCCCTTTTGTTTTAGTGTAAGGGCTGCCTTAAAGCTTCTCTCACTTTTCTAACCCTAGAACTGACAGAGAGGCACCCTGTGGGCAGGAGGTGCTGCCCGTACAAATCTGTGCATCATTGCTGCACTCAGTAAAAATGTCAAGGCTATATTAAAATATATATATTCAAGTGAAGACTATCCTTCCATTGCTGCTCTACATGCAAAAGATGGCCAGGCAACACTGCTTTCTAGTGGGAAGTAAAAAGTAAGTTTTATTGCGTTGCTTAGAGAAATGAATGATATACTTGTTCTTCCTTACAAAATTCTTCACTTTGGAATTCGTTGCACTAATTGACCTCTCCAAAGCATCCACAAATCCATGATTTTTATGAGAAGCCAGGTATTGTCACCCCCATCTCTGGGCCATGCAGTGTTCAGTTCCATCATAGGAGTGGTCGCATCTCTCAAATCTGAAGTATAAACACTTTGTGCTAGACAGACCTACTTTTCAACTTCTGATTGCTTAATTATTCTACAAGTTATTTTTATAGAAAGCGTCACATCAGAAAGAATATATGGCATAACTTGTCTTTGTTGTACCCAATCTCAGATCTGTCTGATGTGCAGGTTCTGTCAGATGCTCACACAAGGTCATTCCTCTGCGCCTCATCTCCGTTGCTCAGTTCAGTCAGGAATCTGTGCAGGAGTATGTTCAGTTTTGAATTCCTTTACACAGCAAAGGACAAAGCCACTCTGAAAAGATGTATACTGTCCTGTTTTAATACTGATGAGATATTTTTAGGAAATTCACATAATTTTTAATTGTTTCGAGATCACCTGGAAATCAGTTGCTCTCTATTCTACTTCAAAATTTGAAATAGTGACCTAGCAAAAATATAAATGTTCATAAGAATATATTTTTGGGTGCATCAAATGAATAGGATTTTTTTTCTACAATAAAAAGAAAATTTATTCTGTAAAATAGCAGGATGTAGGGTTAAGTACATATTTTAAAGAAGAGGTCATTCAGACAAACTGAAAAAATGCATAAATTTGACTGCCCTTGTTTTAGTCACTTGACAGATAATTCTGACAGAGAGATGATACTTTAAGAATATAGCTTGTTCAGCTAATCTTTAGTTCAACAGCCATCACAGCTAGGATTGTTGGAATCAGTGAATCCTGTACAGGAGACAAACATATTTTGTGTTTCATAATAATGATTATAAAATTTGGAACCGACTTGAGACCCGTAATGAATGGATTTTCTTGTCTGCTGTAATAAGTGTCAGTTACGTAAGGAGGTGGCAGGATTATACTCAATTTTATTTATTTCTTTAAATGGTAGTCAGCAGCTGCAGAAACAATTGTATGGAATTTTATCAGAAAAAGAGACTTAATTTTTTGAAATATGTAGTACTTGAACATTTTTTCCCCAGTTAAGAGCATTTGCCATTCTCCTTGGGAAAACTCATCATGGGGACAACCACATACTACAAATGGCCTTGAGAAATAAGTAAACATTGTATCCTTTTGTTGTTAAGAGTGTATGGACATCTTATCCATCTGTGCTCCTCTTGCATTCCTTCTACATTATTATTCTACAGAGTCAAGTCTCCCAGGGAATCTATTTGATTTTTTTTTTTCCCCCCTTGTAAGAAGCTTACAGGACAAAAAGCAATAGAAATTCACCTCAATATTGTTCTTGAGGAGCTATTTTCCCTTACAACTTTGAACAAGCTCCTTGTATGAAAAATGAATTAGAAGGAAAACTTAAAACCATCTTCCTTTTATCTCTCTCATTTAATGAAGCAAAATTCTCCTGAAGAGTGCCTTGGAGTATTTAAAAAACTAGTGATACAGTAATTACAGAGTCAAGAAAAAGTCGTTGCCTTGCCCGGTGCTCTAGGCGAAGCTTTGCAGGAGTAATAATGATGAGTTTCCCCAACTTCATGTAGCCAGAAGTGAGGATGTGTAGAGTCACAGGACCTGTTCCTGACGCAGGATTTTGAGAGTCACTAGTGACACTGTGCACACACTCAGTCATCAGCAGAGTTGCTGGTCTGTAGCTGCCCTTGCCTTTTCGGGGAGGTTAAAATGGTAATCACAATTTAAAAGAGATATTAAACAGAAACTAGAGTTTTCTGTAAAGGCACAAACACTCGGTAATAAGTCCCATTAATCAGAAGTCATATTTCATACTTATGGCTGTTCCTTGGTTAGGTGTTTGCACCACATCATCTCAAGCTACTAATACTGTCACTTTGGTTAATGATGAGCTCCAAGGTTAATGGCTTGACACAGTGATGCCTTTTGATCCTCTTGAAATCCTCTGTTATTCTCCTTTCACTATTTATATGCAGCATTGCATAAGGTCATAGTTTTCTTGAAAGAGCAGGCACTTGATGTAAATACCGTTACAACTAGAATAAAAAGGGATAATCAAATAGCATATCTCTAAGCTAGAAATAAAACCTAGGCAGTGTTACTGCTAGTGAGGCCTGAAAAATACTGTGGCTTTTGCTTGATTTACTAGGTTTATGAGCATCAGAAATGTTCTGACAAAATGTTGGTGACTTTTAGAAATTGAGACAACTATCTGGAATAGATACTGATAAATAATTAAGAGGTTCCCATTACTTATTATTTTGAGGAGAAAGCTGCTATTAGAAGATCTAGACAATAAGCATTTTTGTAATGAAGCGTAGTTGGAAAATGTAATGTTAAAAAGATCTCTGCTGGTTGTGATCCAAAATTCTACCAGTAACGTATTCTATAAGTCTACCAATAGCTTAGTTTACAGTCACAAAGAATCAGAACAGAGCATAATAAAGCTGCCACGTGTGAAGGAATCCCCCCCACAGGGAAACCCAACAGTCAATATTCACACTAAATACTGATATAGCAGGAACGGTCTAGGCTCTGTTCATCCTCTTTTTGTATTGCCATTCACGACGTATAAAACTGAGTAATTGATTTTGTTTCCTATAAAAAGCAGAATCCTCCCTTTTTTATGGAATGTAACTACAGTTTCAGAAGAGGTTTCTTGTCTGAAAAATTCATTGCTGTTTAGTGTACAATTGCATCCAGCTTTAGAATTAATGCCTTGTATTCACATCACTGAGCAACTATTCTGCATCATGTGTAGTGGAAAGTTGATTTAGGCAATTTTCCCTATAGATTTGTGCATATGTCACCTTTGGGCAAAAGATGAGCTAATAGAATTGAAATGAATGTAATTGGCAGAAGGTCAACCAGGGAGCCGTGTATGTCTAGAGTTTCCAGAAAAGCCAGAGTTGTTTCATGTTGGCATATTACTTGATTAGTATGCAGGTAAGGTGATTGTGCCTCAACAGAATAATTGGATCATTCAAATATCTGCAAGCCCTGGTGTATCTACAAAGCCTGAACAGTGATTAGATCCTGCCTGTTCATCGCGGCAAGCCTTGAAATTCTTCCCACTGTGAAAAACTAATTTTCTGTGGGAATTTATTAAATAAGAAATCTGCATGCCACTTTACCTTGTAAGCATTAGCAGCAGAATACAAAGATTTCCTTTGACTTTGATGTATGCACTTCATGGATGCTTTTATATAATTTTTTTGTTATTTTTCTGCATTCAGCATAAATTCCAGTATTTCTTTGTTACACAGATTTCTGGAGAAGAGTTGCGTCTCCATTCGATGATAAAGCAGCAGTTCATTTAAAGAGAAAGGAAGGGATGAAGGGCGTGCTGGGGGGGGAAAAAAGAGACACAATTAAAATATGACAATACGTTTCAGTTGTTAAGTTAAGAAAAAAGGTGGAACAAATATTCACAAGTTGTTTTCTAGTCTTCATGTGTCTGCAATAATCGGTTACTGCTGTATCAGTAAACAAATTTTATCATGTCATCTGATTTTTGTTTTAAAACCAGAGGATGCTAATCTGTGTTAATAAGGAACACTCAGTATTACAGTGTAAGATTTCTGTGCTGCCCAGCAGTCGAGGGGAAGGGAAAAAAAAAAAAAGAAAAGAAAAAAAAGGAAAGAAAAGAAGGAATTTAATCTTCCTAGCAGGTTTGCAATGTATATTTCATCCATATACAGGTGTGCCCTGAAGGGCAAAATAGCAAGGTCCTTTCTATACTCACAAAATGAACTCGTGCTATGTCTTGAATGCCTTGGAGCCAGTGTCTCAGTCAAAATACTTTCTCACTAAAAGGATGTAGGATGCAATTCATCTTTTGATCTCGGCTAATGGCAGTCAGCTTGGTTGTATTGGAATAGAACAGTCCAAACATCTGCCCTTCTCTGCTCTGCAGGGTTTTTTTTGGCATTTTTAAGTACTTAATGGCTGTAGTACAGCTACTCCTGAAAGCCACTCTGTAGTTATAAACACAGTATCACTTAAGCTACACTGTAGAAGATAACCACCTAAAAAGAGTAAATCCTCTTGGGTTAAGGAAAAGAGTTGTATGCAGAGCTAAATGAATAATTCATGGAGAATAATTTTTTTTCAGCTTGCAGAATGGCTTGAGATTCTCTCAACTGTG
Organism: Falco rusticolus; assembly: GCF_015220075.1. Classification (NCBI taxonomy): domain Eukaryota; kingdom Metazoa; phylum Chordata; class Aves; order Falconiformes; family Falconidae; genus Falco; species Falco rusticolus. Next base: position 39,823,056 of record NC_051190.1, read on the forward strand.
TATTAATTATTCAAATGTTTCTGAGAAATGTTTATCCTAAAGTTTATTGTAAATATTGGAAATTTGAGCTTGATTCTTGCAATGATTGATTTAGAAGACTGTGTGGACTTCCCAGACCTAAACTGATTGGGTACACATGCACCTGCATGAATATATTTAGTGTAGATTTAAAACTTGTTTTCAATAAAATCTCTGTCTAATGAAACTTAAAAACTTTGTCTTCATGAACTATGTTTCTGTATTAAAACGCAACAGCTTTAATTTTTTATGAAAGTGTGCATCCAGCACAATAAAACATGGCTGAAAATAATACATTTGGAAACTCAAATGGATCTGTAAATACTTTTCCCTGCATAATTTACACAACCCTACTTGTGTGATAGTAATCACTACTTACTAGTGTTGAATTTATATTACTCAGTAGTGGAGTATTTCTTTCTTCTATTACAAACTGTAATTGTCCCTTCATTGCTACATGTTATACCCATGAGTGGTTTGAAGATGGTACATTAAATACCCATATATTGATGTGATGTGACACAGTCTTGCCATTAAAAAAAAATAATAATCCCAAACTGTTACATAAACTAAGTAATTCTGCTAGATTTTCCTCATTTGTGCAAAAAGGAGACAAAATCGTCATTGCCTTGATAGTTTCATATCAGGATGGTAGAATGTGGGAGAAATACAAAAGGCTGGTGTGTAATTTCAGTATTTTTGCTGGCTGCTTTGAGGCCCTTCAGAGGGAATGTTTATCGGATCATGTCTAAAGTAGTGCCACGGTATCAACTCACAGCCCTGGGAACTGGTAACAGACGAACTATCTATTTGAGATAGGTTTTTGACACATGTAATGATTTATATGTGGTAGAAATGTATTGTTAATGTTCTTGCTGAGCTTCGTTAAGTTAAGCACGTTTTGCTTGCTCTGCCAGAGTAATTACAGTTTGCATACCTCACCATAGTTTTTCATCTAATTTCCATCAGATAAAATTAATCAGCAGTTTCCTGTAGAAACTGTTCTGTGCCGATTCTGCAAGTGGGTAACGTCTATTGTGTTGTGTTCCACAAAGGGCTGCATTTCAGCACTGTTACAGCAATACCTCTGGAGGGGGTACGAGCTATCTCCAATGGGAAAGGTGCTATACCAATGTCGGTGATATTACCCCCCCTTCCTCCTGCTCTGTAGTGCTGTATCCAGTGCCCTATTTTTACCTTCTAGTTTGTGACTCCTAGCCATTAATCTCTAATGGGGATTTTTTTTTTTCAAATGCTTTTTGAAAAACTAAATACACTACAACCACAGTATTTCTCTTATCTGTCACAGCAGTAATATCTTCAAAGAACTCAGGGAGATTAGTTGAGCATAACCTCCCCTGCCTAAATCTGTGCCGGCTACCCTTAATCATACTGTGTTCTCTCGAGTGCTCTTCAACCTCATGCTTAATTTTTCTCCTTCAACTGACTTTAGTTAAACTTAGGATGTATATGTGGAGTTTACATGAAGATTAGGCATGAGTGAACAATGTTATCAGTGAGCTTCTACATGGGGAACAACAAAAAAGCAAAAAGTCACTCCAGTCTAGAAAAAAAGGTGACTGAGAGAGCTTATTAGAAAGATCTATAAAACCTGAGTGAAACTGAGAGGATTAATGCAAAATGATAGTTCATTGTCTCTGGCACTGCAAGAATTAGGGCAGACCAAATGAAACTAGCATGTGGTGGATTCAAAACAGAAGGAGCTGGTTATTAACAGAACCTGTAATTAAGCCATGGAATTTCTCACTGTGAGATTTTATGGTTGATAAAGTTTACATAGGTTCAAAATGAGACTGGACAAATTCATGCAAGAGAAATCTGTCAAGGTCAGTTAAATGTCAAAACAATGAAATGTGAGGAAGTCCTCAGGCTACAAATAACGGGGAATTATCCCTAAATGTTAGCCCTGTTCTTACACCCTTTCCTTGGCATCTTCTGCTAGCCATGCGGTACGGAACTATGGGGACATCTAGCGTGGCCTGATCTAACCTTTGTTTTAAATTCCTCTGAGCCCACTCTAGACCTAGTCAAAAGCTTCCTGATCATCTAAATCTTCAATAATTTTCACCTATATGTAGATTGACATAAGTTTTGGACTCTAGTTCTCATAAGGGCTGAAGTTTAAAGCAGCTGAAGTGTTAGCTACAATTCCCTGGTGGGTTTAGTGCCAAACAAGGTTTTGCACAGCTCACAGATGCTTAGCCTTCAGACAGCCTGGGCACTGACTGCAGCTAGTTTGAGGTTATACTCGAAAATGCAGATGGATCCATTTCATCTCTGTCTTTGAGTTTAAATTTTGTGATGGGTTGGCTTTTCTTGGTCTTAATCAGAAGTTTGTTTTTCAGAGCTGTAGAGTTTTGGTTTTCCTTTTGAACAATTTCCCCTTGTCATCCTCCCAAGGGATAGAATTACTTAGATCAAGGTTGAAGGAAACATTAATTAAACTTAGTGATAAAATAAAGTCCACAAAGACAGTGTTTTCAGTTTCATGACAATGAATCTTCTTATATAAGAAGTTTTAAAATTTCCTTGAATTTCATCACTAAAGGTAGCATTACAAAGCTGAGTATGTTTACAGTGTCAGAGTGAAGATGCCAGGATATCAAAACCTGAAAACATAAGAGTGTAGTAATTTCCTATTTGCTTGCCTACTCTTTCAAGTCAGTGCAGTCATTTAAGTATGGAGGGTTTTTTTCGGGTGACATACAAAAAGGTGTTATGATTGGTTTTACCTTTTGTGTTTAAAAAAAATATTATCAGGAAATACATAGAGGTAGGGGAGTTGGCATCAGATTGGCAGAGCTGACCTGGCAACAGAATTAATGTTCTCGGGGTGGAGGTGGGGGGCGGGTGAGAAGTGGGGAGAGACAGAGAGACGGAGAGAAAGCAAGAGATTCTGCTGTGTAGGTAATATATTCAGTTTCACCAGTCTTAAAACCCTGAATCAGAAAGAAAGGTGGTAAACAAAGAAAATAAGCAAAACATCATGCACTGCTATCTCAAAAGAAATAGCTGAAATATTGAAATAAAACAATAGAGCTTGGAGTCTGAAAGTAACATTGATTAAAACCGGCCATCCTGTAGCTGTGACAAGATTAAACATTTGATGTTTTTTTGAATTATTTTATAAAAGCGGCTGATCTTAATGGACAGTTCATTTGTCCATTAATTGTACATGCCCAAGCAACTTAGTGTAGCATAGTCTAGAACTTCAGCTGTACTGGCAGCTTGGCATTTCTAATTCTGTATTGCCACTGGATGCCTGTGCTGTTTTAAGTCAGCTTTTAATTCCCAACACACTAAAAGGGGAAATAAATGTAACGATCATTAGAAATAGTTATTAATGTAATATTACAGTAGCAATACAATTTTGCTCAGCTAGAATGTTTCATCTTTGCATTTATGTTCCAGAAAGATATTTATTTAGTTAAGTTAGTCAGAAATGTTGATGAGAAATGAACTTTTAATTCTCATGCCTGACAACTGACACTGAGAAAGGAAAAGAATGACTATAGCTGGGCTGTACTGGATTGATCTGATGGCAGCTTAACGTAGGAAAACATTCTTCTTGGTACCAGTGCACACTAAATGTGGCCTGAGACAGTTTCTGACTAATCATAGCTACTGATCACAGTGTTTGCATACTGAGCAGTGATGAAACTGGGTTTGTTCACTCCATCAGAGAAATGTGTAAAACCAAATCATCAAATGTTTTTCTGTAACAAACGCATTCACGGAAGTCAGAATGTGCTCACTGACAAACCACAAGTATGAAATGCAGCCATCTTCATCAGAGAATTTATAAATTGCAAATTATTCAGTCACCTCTAGCAATTCATTAGCATTAGTTGAAGAACCTTTAAACAGAAAAAACCAACAAGTGTTCTTTTTAATGAAATGAGATGCTGTTTTTTGGTAGTTTATATCCAATCAAAGTGATGCTTCAATCTCATCTCACAAAGCATAGGCTGTAACATACAACGCAGTGTAAGGATAATTTCTGAAGACAAAAATATACCCTGGAAGATGCTGAAGGAATTAATAAGTTTTTGGTTGAAACTGGGCAGAGTGTGGTAGGGAGACTGGTTCTGATGGGAAAAGGACAAGAATTGTCCTGGGGACCCTCCTTGATTGCTGAGAGCAGAGAGGAACAAAACACCTGCTAGGGGAGGACACCAGGCACTCAGAGGGGATGGAGCAGAGGGCTGAGGAATGAGGAGCTGCTTGATAGCTTTGGTCAGAGTGTAGAACAAATATATTCAACAGAAGATAAAAGAAATAAATAGGAAAGTAAATGTGGATTTGTACATGTTCCTATACACGTACACATTTCAGATATATCATAATGAAAATGCTTAGAGCTATGGCTGACTTGATTGTCATATGCGTGCAGATTCCCTGGGTTTTTTTGAGTGACTTTTTCCTAGTCTTTTGGTAGTGGAATAAGGGGCCTGATAACTTGCTCTATTTCAACATTCAAGATCTACAGAGTATTTTTTAAGATTTGGTCCAATCATTTTTTTAATTAAGCACTTTAAAAGTTCAGTGAGACTGAATAGCAAGATTGAAAGAGTAGAAGTTTTAAAATGACCTGACAATTATCCATGGGTCATCCCTTCCCAGATTTCATTTAATCAAAGACCCGGTAAAAGCACACACTGTAAGGTGGTTCATTTTTTATAATTTCTTTAACTTTTTTTTAATCTCATTTTTAAAATTATAAGAGTCATTAAGGGACTAATTTTGAGATTCCCTCCAGAGTTTTCTTAATCAGGCCCATTTTATTCTGTCTGTGGTAGCTGTTCACTGAATAAAGTAGTTAAATACCTGTTAAGTATGCACCTCTGGCTGCCTAGCATCTAAGGTACACATATGCAGAACTGAAGTGTGTTGGTAAATTGGGTCTACAACATGATTTTTTTAAGAAAGTAACAATACTATCATTAACTGAATGCATTAGGAAATTGTACTCTGATTAGATAGCAGTTTGTTGTTATGTAGATTACCTTAAATCTTTTCTAGGATACTGCAGTAAATGAGATTTTAATTTTTAACTCTTCACTGGTCAAGTATAGTTCTCACTTCTTCCTGTTTTAAAATATAAGGACAAAGCATACTTCATTATTTCTTTCACAAATATGGTCTGTATTCTTCTGTCTCCTCTTCCATATTGGATGAGAGGCTGAAGCAGGAGATGTTACCTGGCTGAATGAGGCAGAAACCACAGATCTGTATCTCTATATCCACTGAAAAACTGTGGCTTTTAGCAGACTTTTGATTTTCAGAGCTTTGTGAATGAGGAAGAAAATTGGATTAAGAATATTGACTGAGCTGTAAGTGCTTGAGCTTGCAATTCAGAAAGTTGTTGAGAAAATTCCTTGTATTAATAAGGCATGAACAAGACTTCAGGTGCTCTTTAGTATCATAAACATAGAATCGTTTAGATTGGAAAAGATCTTTGAGATCAAGTCCAACCATTAACCCAGGACTTGCCAAGTCCACCACCAAACCATGTCCCTGAGCACCACATCTACACGTCTTTTAAACACCTCCAGGGGTGGCTACTCCCCCACCTCCCTGGGCAGCCTGTTCCAGTGCTTGGCCACCCTTTCAGTGGAGACATTTCCCCAACACCCAACCTAACCTCCCCTGGCGCAGCCTGAGGCGGCTGCCTCTTGTCAAACACAGGGTTCCAGGTGCAGCCTCACCAGTGCCCAGCGCAGGGGGACGGGCACTGCCCCAGCCCTGCTGGCCACGCTGTTCCGGGTACCAGCCAGGGTGCTGCCGGCCGCCTTGGCCACCTGGGCACACTGGGGGCTCATGCCCAGCCGGCTGCTGAGCAGCCCCCCCAGGCCCTTTCCTTGAAATTTCTTGAAAACTCTGCATAGATACAAAAAGGTAAACAAAATAGAGAGTCACTGGTCTAACTTTTGCTGAGATACAAGTTGAAATCATGAGTATTCAGTATTAGGCCTTTCCAAGTACTAATCAAACTGACACCGAGACACACAACTGTGGCAGCCATGACAAGTAAAACAGTGTAGCAGATGCCACCAGTGTGTGACTAACTTATTAGACTCATCATAACGACAAGCAGTAAAGTTTTAAAACTTCCTTTGTCCGTAGCAACCCAGATCTAACTCGGATTCACTGGGACTTGGAATTTTAAAAATGAAAATCCTTTTAAACAAGATTACAGCATTCTTATAATGACAACTTCAAAGCAATTCTGAAAAACACGTCATCCAAGATTCAAGTTATACACACGTACAAGAAAATACCTAGTATATCTGAATAGAATTGTCTGTAGTCTACCTTAAGAGGCTTAAGGAGCATGGTAAACTATTTCATCTTTCTAGGTATGAAACTGAGTTTTCAAATTGCTCAGCTCCCTACTGTTTCTCTGAGAGTGATGGGTATCTGCCCTCTTCCTCTTGGAGCCTCATGGAAGCTGGTAAGTATTCAGGAGGGGTTGTCTGGGTTTTCTTTAACCTGGTTATTAGTTTGTAGAATAGAAATCTAATAAAACTAGAATATTTTTGTTCTTTGGACTGTGTTTGCCACCTTCTTAAAATTCCATGATTTATCAGTATTAAGGGTTTAAAAAGAATGTCTGGAGGTTTGGAGATACATGCTCTGCGCTCATGAGCTGTTCTGTTCAGGGGTGGCAGGGGTGACTTTACCCTCCCTCCCACACCCCCTCTGCTCCCCCACTGGTAGCTATGAATGTGCTGCATAAATAAGCACAACTATATCTTGCTACAGTGATTCCACATAGATGCTGGAGTACAGAAACTTCTGCATCAGCAGCCTGGGATCGTAATAGACTGCAAGGTAAATTGAAAGCTGTTCACTTCCCTTCAGACTGCTGTGTTTGAGTCCTATGTTCTTTACAAACAATTAAATTTAAAACCATCTCTGGGAGATTTGTTCGCTTCCTGAAATGAGTTAATAAGAATTTTCAATTTCTTGTTTTAAGTCTTAGGCAGAGCTGGAATCTATGAGAACAAAATTGGGCTTTGTTGTGTGTAACTCCATGCAGTATGCCTCTCTAGCCAACTGTGGTCTCTGGAACAGCAAAGGGTGGCCATTTCCCTGTCTTTTTCTCTTGTGATCCAGTGTCTGAACTTTAGGTGCACCCCCCAGTTCTGGTAGGATTGACTTCATATCTAATGAGATCATTACTGTGAGTTTAATTTCTGTAATAGTATTGGGAAATGGAGTAGGTGACTGCTAATACGCTTATTGTCTGCACCTTCTGAGCCCTAATACTTCTCCTACACAAAGATTCAAAAAATATACCTTTTTCACCTGGGGCATTATGCTTTACTTAAGGTAAATTCTTACTCTGAAATCTCAGGCAGCGGTCTTTGTCAGGTAACAGAGCACCAGGCTTTGAGGACTCAGTGATTTGCTTCGGCATGTGACCAATGTTATTTTCTTATGAACACTGCAGGAATGCTTTTTATCTGAAAGCCAATCCAAAGGTGTGCTGGTTGATTCTGCGTTATGGTGCAAAGAAGCAGCTAATTAGACATTCCTTTTACTTTTGCAGAGATAGCTTTTGGATCATTTGCTCTGATCCTTTTCTTAATGTTTAATAAATTCTTGGCTGTTACACTTTTATTCATTAACTTCACTTTTGAAAGGATCGACTCAGCTTTTTCAGATGTGTACATGAGCATGAAAGAATAGAGCAAAGATGCTTGATTCTTTCAAGTTGCAATCCCAGATGCCTCCAAACTAGTTTGATGATCATTATCCTGCTGTAGTAATTTAAGCACCTTACTGCCAGGATGTTTTCTAAGAGTGCAATTAGAAACACTGAGCTGTTAGTCTGAGCTGTGTTGTTTCTATATTCTTGGTTGAGAGCATTTCACATTTTCTCTATCAATTTTGAGAATCTCCTTGATTGTGTTAATGATGTTCAAATGCCCTTTAAACAGAGAGACAGTAACCTTGTGCCTTTCTTGCACTTTTGTTCAGTACATTGGTTTAAAAATTATTCTAGGGCTAAGAAAAGGCCTGAGAATAAATACACAGTTAAAAATATGAGCATTTTGGAAGTGCTGGATCGTGTCAGACAAATCTTTGGAGGTGGGTTCTACTAACAGCAGTTACTATGCAGAAATGCCTTGGTTTTACTTCAGTAGACAAATCCTACAGTATTCCCTAGGAATAACTCTCAAAATTACTTGGTTTTAGCAACTTCTCACCCCTCTTGTTTTGTAATTTTGTAATGTTTCTTTGCATTAGTAAAACATACAGAGTAAAGCAGCAGCTGATTCAGAGAGAGAACTCTCCCTTGTGACCCAGCAGGCAAACAGTATCAGACAGACAACGGGCATCTATTTCAAGTCAGAGCCAGGCAAACAGATCCTTGGTAGAGTCTCTGATCATCTGTACTGGAACAAACTACAGTTTTGAGAAATAAGTTTAAAATATTCAGGAATTAGTAGCAGTACTGTGTGAGAAAATAATCTTTAATCTTGTTTGATGGAACCTGTGGTGCTTTGTCATTTATGATAAGATCCTGTAGTAGGGTAAACACCATGAGCTGCCTTAGCATCTACATATATGTAATGGATACTTAAGCAACATGCATATATACATATATATTTATTGACCCATTCTTCCAGCTCATTAAATACAGCTGCCGCTTACTATCAGGAGATAACGCAATGAAAGTCATTTGAAGACAGAGAGGATTGGTTGTATTAAATCTACCATGTGTTGTTTATTTTGCTTTGTAAAAGAGAAGCTGTTTTATTGGAGATGTTTGCCAAAAAACAGTCATCACTAACTGGGGTGAGGAGAGAAGTGATGGAGAAGTGGGAGAAAAAGCCTTTTCTAATATTGCTGGATAATAACAGGTATCTTCCTGTCAAAAATGTAAAGAAACAGTAGAAAGGGCTTACTTGAGCTGTCTTCATTTTCAGAAGCTTTTTGGTTTCTAGCCTACAATGACAGTGAATGGCTATTAATAGTATTTTCATGTCCTCTAATTGTTCAACTGCTTATAGGGGAAATATATATAGACCAAGGTATGTGCTAAGCTCCAGCTCTCATTCATTTTAAAATCATGTTGAGGTTCCTGATTCCGTGAAAATTTTCCAACTTCTTGTCATACGTTCTTGTGAACCATTGCAGTTGATGACATTAAATTAACTGGATCTCTCACAGTTAATACTAAGTGTCTAAAGGGAACTAACGGGGTGTTGTCTCTCCTTGGTGAAGTCATTTAACTTCACTGTGTGTCAGTTACATCCAGAAACTGAGATTTTTTAATTCATTTATTTTTAAATGGGAATTTTCATTTTCAAGTCAAAGTTCAGGAAATTTTCTGAGGTGGTGGATACAGTTTATGTCAACAGAAGGGAATTTTGGAGGAGATCCACCCAAGAATACCGCAGTAGTCGCTATACTTTCATTCAATGTCCATTAAATCAATCAAAAAAATTACTGCTGACTTCTCTCCTGGAACTGGGTATTTCATGAGGTAAGGTTTAATTTACAGGTGCAGGTGTATATCTGAAAGGGCAATCTACAGTCGTAACAAATGAATGCAATGCTGCAAAGAAAGGGCAAGAGAAGCCTATCGCTCTTCCTACAAAAGCAGGACAGTATGTCCTTTTTGAAATGTGATGCTTAATGCTGCCCCGCATTTCTACTTTATCTTCCTCTGTCTACTTTACATAGTTACTCAATAAACACCTGTGTAAAAATTGTCATCAACTTAGACTAATAACTTCTAAATTCAGACACTGTCAATAGCTAGTAAGAATGACCTCCAGAGATACTATCATGGGCAATGTTGCACAGTGGATGATAAATGTAACTTTAATGCCAACTTCTTTATATATAGAAACATAAAGATAATTTTAGGTCTTACTTTTAACTAGCCTGCAGATGCCTGTTTTTGGTGTAGCAATGAGGGAACAATCTTCGTAATCTTTTATATTTGCGAAGTTTTAGAAATAATAGCTGTTAAGAAAAAAAGGGATATTTGGGTTTGCTTCCTTTACATTTAAGAAAAAAAAAAAACCCACCACCAAAACAAAATCAAACCAACACACCAAACCCCAAGTTATTAGATACCTTAATTTCTGGCAGGGATGCTTCTCTATGCTCCTAATTCTTACAAACACAGAGAAAGCAAAATGCCATCAGCACCAGAGCGGTGCCTAGGCTACACATCATTTATACCACCAGACATTATGTCCCCAGGATGTTACAAAGAAGCAGCTGATTGAAGCATAACATGTCTTGAGTCCTTTTCACTAAAAGACACAAGGTCACGGCACTGGCTTAGTGAATGAGAAGGTGATACCTGATTTCTTTCCATCTTTCTTGCTCTGACTGTGCCTTAATCCACTGGCTATAATACTTAGTCTTTTTTGGAGGGGGGAGGAGGTGAAAACAGCATAAAGAAATGAATATTTATGTACATATTTCTGTAATTTAAATTCACTCATTGAATCCAGCTAGTACATACAGCTTCCACCAGTGGGAGGATCAAAATCTGTAGAAGTGCAAAATACTGCTGGTGAGGAAGCTTTCTTCACTAAAATAAAAAGAAGTGGAAGCAAACCTTGTGGTTAATGATGATGAATATCACCAAAATGAGTGCATTCAGAGGAAACAAATAGTCTTAAATGTTCTGTATATATTATCCTCATGTTTTTCTTTCTTAGCAAAAATGATAAGCAAAGGAAGAAGCATAGTGATGCTGCCTAATGTACAGCTATGTATGTATCTGTATATATATCCTAGAAATACTGTTAATTCTCCTTTGTAATGATCCGTAACTGTAGTGAGCTTAACTGTGAGAAATAGGTGCCCAGCCCAGCTTGCTTATATGGGAGAGAGTGCAGAGATGGTGAAGGAGAAAATTTATTTTATACTAGCTTTTCCATCTTTAGTGTCCAATTAATTTGTACTTAAACCAATAATCAAAGAGGGAACAGTAAGATTTTACTCTATACCACGTGGAGTGGTTTTCATTCAAACCCCAGCCAAAAGCTGGGCTCAGCAGTGCATCCCCTGGCACTGTCACAGCCCAGGGAGGAAAAGGCCAGTAGCCTCACGGCTAACTGGGGGATTGCTGCGGACAGCTGGGGCTGTCTCGCCTGACCCGTCACAGCCACGGCAGCGCTGACAGAGGGAAGCAGCCGTCTTCTAGTGCACAAGAACCCAGAAAGGTTGCAAAGAATGATTATCAAAGGAAAAGTAGAAGCTCTGCTGAGTTTAGACCGATGCCCTGAAACTCAATTCAATGCAGTTGCCTCTCTCTCAATTTTTATTTATTGTCTACTTATTTAGTCTATCTAATGAACAACCTCAGTATGTAACCTCATAATGAAAACATTACAGAATATTTCATGCTTAGTTGGAGCTGAATTTATCTCTCTGTTTAACCAAGACACACATTTCTAGGCTTATTAGAAAATAATGCATCCACTGTATATTTTAAAATAATTGCCTGACATTGATTTTGAAACTATGAAAAAATTATCAAGGAATAACAATAATATTGTTATTGATAATGCATACTCATTAATACTGCTACTTTGGTCACTAGTTGTCAACAATTCCTTGGAGCCACAGTTTTGAATTAAGCCTGTGCACTAGCTGCTATATAAAATCAGTCAAGAAACACAGACTTTGCCTCATAAAGCTTATGATCTAAATATAAGATAAAAGATGACAATAAGATGAGGCTGCAGTCATAACACATCCACAATCTAGGTTTTATTAACTGGGAAGGGCATTGCAGCAAGGGTGAATTTTAAGGGAAAAAATGAGTGAGGATGATGGGCTTTATTTTTTTATTATTGTAGGTGTGAAAGAAGTTGGAAAAGGGTCTCTTTAAAATCAAGTACTGGGCCAGTGGGTATTGATACATGTAGTGATCTGGAGTAGGTCACCTGCTGTTTACTGAATATCATGAGAATTCTTGAGCTTTGAGATCTACAGGGATGTTGCTGTTGACTGGCATAAACAGCTAATTAAAAGATAGTTATTGGCAACCATATTGGATATGTCTGGTAACACATCGGAAAATAAGCCTGGAGAACACTATCATATTCAATATCTAATACCTCCAGTAGTCTCATAATCTTTAATGTAACATAGAATATACAAGTGACTTAAAAAATAAAAAATATATAGTAGCTGTCAGTTACAGGTCTGACCTAGAAGTCCTTCTCAGGAAAGGTGCAGCTTGTTAAAATAGAAATTTACATAAGCTAATGATGTGGTCCTGGAAATCTGCTATGAAAATGACTGTAAAGTAGTGTTACAAATGATTAAATTTCAAGCTGGGGCAATGTGCATTGCCATAGATCCGGTAATCTTTCCACCCTCAGGTGGTGGGTTTCCAAAGGTACATTCATGCATATGTCGCAAGCCTTCACGTGGTCTCTGCTGCCCCACACCTGCGTTCATTCCTGGGTTGGCTCCCACTGACACCGACGTCTGACCGCTTGTGCCAAGCTATAACCTGCATTCCAGATACCTCCCCATGCCTGGCCCCAGAGGCAGTGCACATCTTCAGGGTAGAGGTCGGTGGTAGCCCTTGAAAATATCAGCAAGCCCAATGCTTAATTTAGCTGCTGTCTTTATCAAACCTCTTTGAGTGGTGCTGTGAGCCACATGTCTTACCAATTCACAGCACAGCCACAGGGAAAGGTGGAAGGGAACACTGCACCATGGGTTTCGAATAACAAAAAATCAAACCGTGCCAGGACATTTTAAAATTCCGAGTAGTGAGTTTGTTCTTAGGTTAAAATAGACATTCCAGCGCCAAACCAAGCCATTTTAGTAATGGTCCTTCTAAAAGAAATGCTATGGAATGTGAATGGGAAAAGCTGTTGTTCATGAGGTATTCTAATTTTTAAATGGTTTCCCAAAGCATCACAGTTTTCAAGAATTTCTGAAGAAAATAAAATGCAAGCTGAAAATGTGCAAAATTAAAAACATGATATTCCAATTAATTGAGCATAGTCATGCTTTGCATCACACAAGCAGAATACTTATTTAATCAGAAGAATAACAGGTAAAGCAAACATTGTATTTAGAACAGTCTGGGTGGGGTTTTAAAGTTTGGAGTTTAAAAGTTTGCATTACACTATAAGAAAGGTAATACCTTATTAGAAATTGAAAAACTCAATAGATGTATATTAATCACTTTGTAAGAAATAAAGACAGACCTTAGAGAAGATTAAATAATTAAAAAAAAAAAGAATCTATATTAATTCCATATCTGTCTAAATTGATGCATTGTCACAGGCTTTTAATGGGTCCAAAGTCCCTGGAGGCTTCCAGACTTCAAGAAACTGAAATGAATCTGATGGAGGGTTTTTCAAAATGGATTTGTAGAAGCTTCAGGAGTTTCCTGTTGGTTTTATGTATTGCAATCCTTGCCAGCTGTTGTAAAGAACTGTTTGTTTTCTGGTTTAGCTAACTCGGTCTGAGACAAGACTAATTCAGTAAATCAAAAGTTACTCATTAAGCTTACTTTGTTTTCATTTTGAATATTTCACTTTTTTGCTAAGTAGGAAGGTATGAACTTCTCTTCACGAAAAATCAACATGACCTTTTACAACAATCAGGTGTGAGCATTTCAGCATTTTGGATGTTCTGGCATTTTAATAAAAGAACAAATGAATTTTAACACATACTATATCTTAAAATGTGAGTTGTAACATGAATTACTTACTCTCACATGGGCTGAAATTTATTCCTGTATTTTGAAGTGATCATAAGAGTTCACCTAAGTAATAACAAAAACTTGACCAGGGAGAAAACTGGGAAATTTTAGGTAAATTCCTTTTTGTTAATTCCTTGTTAATTCCTTCAATATTCCTCAGCAGTATATAACGTATGATTGCTGTCAATAATTTTTGATTTTGTTTGGTGTTTGCAAGGTATAAAAAAATCTTTCTCCTAATAGAATCTGAAGTATGTAGCTGCTTAAAAAAATTTAGGATTTGGAGTTAATGTGATGGGCAGGTTCCTTATAGATACTGCGTATTATACGCTGCTAGCAGTAAACACGCAGGATGGAAGAACCATTGCAGACTGCTCTTGTATAAATCTCTAGTAAACATTCTCACAACAGTGGCAGGAATTGTTGGTTCCCGAGGGATTATGGCTTAATAGAAGAAACTGTTATGCACAAATTTGACTTTAACAATGTGACTTGACCATCTGGTATCAATGTCGCTGCTTAGCTAAGCAAAGTTAAGGATGTGCTTGTATGCGTCGCTGGACTGGAGTTTAGGGGAGGGATGAGTTCTGGCACGTAGTGTTTTAGAGCACAGGAGTTGACCCACACTGGACCAACAGCCTTCTGCAGCTTTTAGAACACCTTATCTGACAGTTATTTGAATAAATGTTGACTACATTAAGTAATAAGAATAATTATATAAATCTTTTGTTCTTCACCTGGGCATGGCTCAGGTAACCTGATCATAGATTCAAGCATTTCAGGTGAATGGGGTGGGACATTTAGGATTCATGTTTCTGGCACACTGAACTCAGCTGTAGTTGAAAGTCAGAGGAACAAGTTAAATAGCTCCTTCTTTGCTCCTTTATTGCTGAAAAGACTCTGGAAACAGAAATGTTCACTTACACATACTGTTTAAAGAGCATGCCCTTTGAATTCTAGAGGACCAAGCATGAATTACTAGAAAAACAGATTCTTTTTTTTTTTTTTCCAAGCTGTTGCATCTGTGAGGTATATAGCATACATTGCATAAGTTTAAGTAAGGGGTAAAAGTTAATCTATAAAGAATAACTTTTGCTAAGGCATTTTAATTAACAGGAATGTCCTGACGTCTCAGTGGATAATTGATAGAGCCTCAGCATTCCTTTGTTCTGTCTACAATGTAGGGATCTTTTAAAACAGATTTTCCATCGTTTTTGTTTACTCAAGTTCTGGAAGATAGAAAATAGCATTCCAGTAGGTACTACTTGGCTGTTCTTATTTCCAGATGGCTCAGAGTGCCTTCCTTCAAAGAAAGATATGCATGTCAAAGTAGTTACATACAAGTCTTATGCACCAGCAATGCATTTTTGTGTCAGCAAAATTCTGACAACTGCAGGGAATGCTTGTCTTTGAGGATATTCTGAGAAGAGAAACTCTGCAGTTAAATGCTTGTAAATTTTCCATTGTGGTGGCTCAACCCTGCTGTTTTCTCTGAAGGAAAATCCTGGGCGGTTCACATAAGCACATACTGTGCGTTGGGTCATACGTTGGCATTGGGTTTGGCGCCTGTTGGTACCTGCTTTTTGCGTGGTTTGGTTCTCCCTGTGGTCAGAGGGTGCCACACAGGCGAAGCTTTGTGTCACCCAAGGCGTGCTGGTTGAGTCATGCGGTGAAGCTATCAGTCCTGCCTGTTACATCTGTGGCAGTGCTGCCCAGAGGAGATGTTGCAAGACAGTGAGTCCCCAGTGGGATGTAATAGAATGGAAGCAGATGGTGAGCTGAAGAAAATTTCAGGGGAGGATTACATTTTCCAGTTACTGTCTTTTTGATTTCACTGTTACTGTCTGATGAATTGTGTCAGATTTGATCCTTCAGATTGAAAAGCTGCTTCTCAATGTGCTCCCAAATGTACAGATAAAGTAAATGGCTGCTGCCAGTGTACTCTTTCAGAAATGTAATTTTTTTAAATGCATATTAGGAAGGGTGTCTTGTTTTGTCATGTCTGCTGTGTGATTTTTGCCTTCAGATGGGGATTATTTTTTTGTGTGTGTGTGTTGTGTGTGTGTATCATAGTTTATGTTGATAACTGGATTTTCAGTAGGCTACTGTGTTTTGATCCATAATAATATATAGCTACGCACTTGTAGTCTGTTCTTGGACAAGGCAAGCAGAAATGCTTTCTCCCACCCTGGCTTATTTACACAGCCTTCCTTTGGCTTATGATTCACACTAGGATCTATATAACACTCTTTGCAAAAGTGAGACTAAGACAGAAGGGAGGACACATGCGAAGACCTCCGAGTGTGAGCTAATGTGGCCACTTGGCCAGGGTCCACTGTAAGGAAGAAGAGCAAGCCCAGCCCCTGGGAGGATGAGGAATGGAAGCCCACGACTTCAGGCAGAGGAAGGCTCCTGCCCACTGAAAGGCTTGCAACTGCAAAGCAGGTTTGCTGCCCTCAAAGCTGAGAAGCCAGATGTGCTTTCAAGCTAAGCATCTGCACCAGCTAACCCTGAGCCATGTGGCACCTATATCTTTTCTTCACAATTTTCAGGAAACTATGTCACAGTAGAGGAGGCTAAAACGAAGTCGTGGGCTGTTATAGGAACAGAGTCCTGTCCTGTCCTGAGAGCAGAGTCCAGTGTTGAATCTGATCCATTTTGTACAAAATAGGGCACAAACTGGAGCATCTACACTGTAAGAGTACAGGGTACTCTGGAATCAGTGTGGGTTTTTGTTCTTTTGGTCTTTGCTCCAATTACTTTCTAATAAAATAGTGGGCTAGCAAGGAAGTAAAGGACATTTAATTCCACACACTAGTGGCTTGGACAGCAGCTGGGATAGGAGATACTTTGCCCTTATGTAGCAGAGGGATTTTAATCCTGCTTTCCTCATTCTTCAGTGTCCCACACAGTATAGCTGGCACCACTGCCTCATCCCTCTTGCTTGTTTTTGATTGTTTCCTAATTAAAAATCTGTTTTGATTGACAAGCAAATATTTGCAAATTTATATCATATTTGTGAAATAGACTGAAACAATGTTTTTAATTATAAAAAAGCCAAAACACCAAAACAAGCCTCAAACTTTTTGCCTTCTAATAATAACAATGAAAAAGTCCAGCCAGCCATGATTTTCAAGATAATCTGTTAAATTAAGGATACTTCCTTTGCAAATTCTAAGCAAGTGCGTGACCTGACATAATAACTCTCACTCAAGACCATGCAGATGCTTAATGACAGCTTCAAATGTAGCACATGCTGAAAGGGCAACACTGTATTCCCAAGACCCTATGGCTACAATATTAGAAGCTCTGGTACTCAAATATGAGTAGCTTTGACTGAGATAAACAGTTTTCCTCAAGCTGATGTGAAAATAAACATTGTACAAAATGATCAGCCCTCAGCTGAGTGGAGACTGAAAAGTCTGTATTGATCCAAACTCATATTCAACTGGTGAATTATAAGCAAATATTTCTGTATTGCCTTGGGTATTCCCAGACCTTTCAGTATATTATTATTTTATTTGATTATTAATTATTATTATTATAAATTATTAAAATTCAAAAGGACTAAGAAATGTCAGGGTACTGTTTACTAATAAAACATTTTCTGTTCAATACGGAAGTGTAAAATCCTTTCTTTATTGTTCTATCCTCTCCACATCATTTCCATCTACAGTTGAGGACTGACTCTGTTCTAACTATGATTCCATGCTACAGATACAGCAATAGCCAAAGAAGGTTATTGAACGCACAAACGTTATCTACATCCATCTTATCAATAAATGTGTCATGAGCCAATTTGATGCAATTACCTAGAGGTGCCCTTTCTACAATACCAGTAGATCACTTTGATGTGTAACTTAAACAATAATACTTTAAAATATTTTAAAATACCTACAGGAAAAAAATATCAAAACTTATTTTCAGTGAAAGGATATTCTCTACATATTTATTCAAGTGAAGGCTGATAGTTTAAAAAAAGAACAGCAATGGAAAATCTTTCACATAAATTATGTGAGATCATGACTTAAATCTTGCATACACGTAAGTGTCTGGTCGTGTGTGTCGTCCGTCGTGTCCCCCGTCCCCCTCCCCCCAGCTATGTGAAAAACACTACTGTGCCTACCCCCATATTAGATGTTGCTAGAGTTAATAATAGTTTTTAGTTTCTTATTACAAAATGATCATTAGTACTTTGGTAGCTATACATACAAAAGTGTAAACAGAAACAGACCCTTTCTGTATCATTCCTTTCTATATGCTTGTATTATGTTCAGTCTTATTTTTCTTTTCTCTCAGATGCTGCAAGTTGATTTATTCCATTATGGAAGATGAGGTTATAAAGGAGTTTCAACTCTTTTGAATTGAATTGAGGAACGAGTTGTGGGTAAATCTAAATGAAGTGGAAGTCTGCAGTAGGTCATAACGACAGTTTGCTGACTGCTTCCTTTTATTTAGTGTTGGCTTATTTGCTCAGGCTTAGAAACTCATAAACTTTGTAAATACACATGTAAATAGAATTACTTCTTTTCTAGGCTGTTATAGCTCAGCTCCCTTTGGTATTTTTTAAAAGTTACAATTTCATATATTTCTTTGATCTTTCTGTACTGATGTTGCAGATCACTGGGACATTTGAACTACCTACTGTTGTTGCTACTTAAATACTGTGGTTATGTCATTTAACATGTTTGTAAAGTGTACGTGTCTAACACTTCTCATGTGGTGATGACATAGAAAGATTGGAAGTTTCCAGCAGTTCAGAATGTTTGACTCAGCTGCCATGTGCTAATTTCTGGAGCATAAAAAGACAAAAGATTCATTGGTTTTGAGGGAAAATTAGGCTGTGGGTTCATATCTGTATTTGTGAGAGGCTGGTCAAGTTACCACACAGCTGTACAGCCTTCACCAAGGCTGCTGCTGCTCAAGCAGCTACGTTGCTGATATCATCCCAGCATTCTTCATCTGAAGCATAACAGCACATCGGAGGAGCGTAAGGAGTTATATATAAAAAGGATTATACGATAAGAAAGAAACTTTGGTCCCCAGAACAGCCCAGCTGGGACATCATAGATGGTGAAGAAATAGGACATGGGTTGCTAAGAAGGACTGAGAGCACAAGCATCTCATTGTTATTTAGTATGCAGATCAAGTTTTGACACCTAAACCATAACTTATGAACAGTATGTAGTTTATTAGCCTAGTCAGTAGCTCATTAGCACAATAGCTGTATAGACATAATTACTTTCTTGTGTAAGGGTAGATATTTTGCAGTTCTCAATATGTATGGAAAGCATACCATAAAAATGCACATCATTCTGTGAGCATCAACCGTGCATTCATCCAGGACTGTAGGAAAAGATGTACATGTGTACCTGCCACAGAAACAACCCATCTTACCCTACTTAAGTCAGGTAGATGAAACTGCACGTGTCATCCAACATTTCCAAGCGCTCTGATTGTAAAATGGAGGTTCCATGGGAAACAGCAAAAGCAAATTAGGATACCTACACTTCAACAAGCACCGGAATGTCACGATGTTTAGATGAAAATGAGTATTTAGCTGAAACCCAGATTTATGTCTTTATTCATCAGTCTGAACTCTTGGTTCTGTTTTCACCTGGTTTGCATCATTTCTATAGGATAGAATTAATAAGAAAAAGTATCTTGAGTTTATTCTCCGTAAAGGGAATTTGGAGTTGCATATGGCCATTTTAGGAGTTTTCAAGCATTTCAATGTTCCAGCAACCTCCGTGGTATGAAAGCCCCTTAGGGTTTTAGACAGTTCTATGTGTCTTTTTGTTCCTCTCTAATGAAGCTGTAATAAGGCACCAAATCTTTCAGAATCTTTTTTCTAAAATGAGACACAAAAGCAGTGCTGTGTTGTGCCATCACAGCACTGTCAGTGCTACGTGATAAAGCAGTATAAATACAAATTACAGCAGCAACAGGGTTTTTTCTGCACAAAAGTAGGAAATATTTCTTTTCTGTGCATGTTTTTGATTTAGTGTAACTGCTGACTGAACTGAATCCCGGGGGATTAGCCTACATGAATTTCAGGAATGGTATAGTAGCCATTGAGCTCTTATCAGCTAGCTCTTGTGAAGCTAATGGCAGTAGGAAAAGCAGAACTGTCATCACGTTTGGAAAATATTGGGAAGTGAAATGAAATTGCTTATTTTTAAAACAGGCCAGGATGGTTAAGAGTACAAGAATGTCACGACAACTCCCTGTGACTGACCGTCATAGGCATTGGTGTCTGTGCTTCTGAATGGCTGCACTTTCTGTAGGCTGTGAAGACTATATATATATATATACACCCTACATATAGACTATATCTATAAGACTCTAAATACCTCTTGAAATAGGGGTCAAAAGTGATGTTGCTGGGGTTTTTCAGTAAGCATGAGCAAGATGCACATCAGGATTGCAGCTGTGTAGTTCAGTATTTCTACCATAACCAAAGATCTCCTTGGGAGTGCTCGTGCCCCTTTCCCATGTTCCCCAACGTGCGCAGGAGAGCTGGACCCAGCTTCCCTGAACCACCTTATGCAAGCGGAGGCAATACAGCTGTTTCCCTCTCACTTTGAAAACCAAGGTTCTTTCAAAATTATTAGGTAATGATATTGCTTTAAAAGAACCACATGATATTTTAGCAGCAGGTCTCCTCTTAGCAGTGTTTTAGTAAGTGTGGAAATACAGGATTTAAAGTGACTGTGGTTTATAATATTGCAGGTAAATGCTACTTCCACTCACCCCATGAAAATTATTTCTCATAGAAACTTCTAAATTAAATAGTGTATGCTGACAAATATTTTAACATGTTTGCATCTTTGTTTTTGAACCTTCTAACTGAATAAATGTGTGAATTATGTGTATTTTTCTTTTCCCAATGTACATAAATCATATAGATAAAATTAATACATTTTATTGTGCTACAATATGCTGTAAAGCATAAAACCAAAGACAAAACCAAATTAGACCTCAACAGAAATAAATGCTTTAAGCTTTTTCAGAAAGCTGTAGAAGATATATGGGATTGATTTCTTTAGCATAGATAACAGTCTATAACCTAAGTTTCTTGAGCCAATACTTCTCTAATTTACAGCTACAAAAGACAGAGATAGCACCGACCACGTAATGAATATTTGGACTTCTTGAAGTTTGGAAATACTTTCTTTGGTGTTTTCCTGTCCTCTCTTTGCCTGTTTTAGCGTTCTCCTTTCCTGTTCATCAGGCTTACATAACTGTCTGGTGAACATATTTGTTTACCTTTGTTACCTTTAATTATAAAGCTTATATGACCGTGTAAAGGGCTTTAGTTTAAGATCATCTAGCAATCATGATTTTGAAATAAATGAAAAACATCTTGGCAGGACCATCTTAAAGCACATTGGTGTAAAGAAGTGAAAATATGGAAAAAGCAATAACCCAACACAATCCTCAGGAAACTACAGGCAAGAAACAAAATTTAGCTGCAGTGGTTTATTATGGGAAAATCTTTGAAATTTGTGCTGTTAATGATGGCATTGAAAAATTAAAGACAATAGTGAAAATATATGACTTAGTGATAAATTTAAAAGGCTAAAGTGTGTAAAGCTAAATGTATATCTATCATTAACGGGGTGCTTGTTTTACTTCTCCTTTGGACAGGGCTGAGGTTAAGACAAAAATAGATCCTGCCGCATCTTTTTTTGACCGTGACATTGGGTATTTTATTCAATTCTTTAGCATGTCTGAGAACTCTGGAAGTCGGCTTGCTCCTTTTGGCTTGTTCTTAATGTTTTCTGTTTTCTATGGTTTTACTGGAAAGAGGCAAAACCCCTGAGAAAAGCCTTCAGAATGTGAAACTTTAATTATTAGCATGCAATCCAGATTAGGAGGGCTTCTCTTAAGGGTGTAGCAATTCACTTTTTTAGTATGCATTTTTTACAAAGCTGTGAACCGTGGTTCATTTTAGAAAGTCTGATGAACTAAAATAGATGTCCTTTGCATTAACGTCAGATAGCTGAGTTGAACCACAGGCTCTGGAGCTTGTCAGGGCGCGCTGGGTCTGGCTGAGCCTCAGGGGAGGTTCCTGGCACTGTGGGTGCTGCCAAGGTGCTGCCGACCCAGCCGTGTGGGCACAGCATCAGGGCTGGCCCCAGTGCTCCCCCTCCTCCCACCGGCAGGCTGGGCTGGGCAGGATCTCGGGGGGGACAGGGCCAGGACAGCTGACCCAAACTGGCCAAGGGGATATTATAGTTCATTTGACGCCTGCTCGGGTACCAAAGCTAAAAGAAAGGAGGAGGAAGTGGGGGCATTCCTCATTTATGGCATTTGTCTTCTGGAGCAACTAAGTAGCACAGCAACTGAACGTTCAGCACATCCTAAGGTTATTCTGGGTCTCGTTGTTTACCCAGCTATGGGCCTGAAGAATGGCAGAAGACCTAGTAAAGGTTTGTGTGCCAGATTTTTTGAGGGAAAAATCATTGCAATTTGGAAGGAAAAAGGAAGAAAAAAATGTTATAAATGTTTTTTCTGCCTCTTTCAAAGAGAGAGCAGACATGCAAAAAGGAATGGTTGCATATTCCACCACACATGTGGTGTCTCTTCCAAGGCTTCATTTGCACCTTAATCTGGCTCCAGTTCTCCCAGCAGACTTGTTATTCGGACCCCACATTTATTGTACTGGAACAGTCTCAGGCCCTTAGTGAAAGAACACTTTGATCAGAATCAGACCTCTGAAAAGTATTGGGATTGAAAAAGATTAATTACAAATAAAGCTTTAGAACATAGATTAGAATGTTTCCTACAGAAACATCGTAAGTGTCACCAGATCGGAAATCTTTCAAGAAAACCTCAACTTTTATCTGTTGCTCTGTAGAAAGGATTCAGCATTTGTGGTTCATCACAAGCACAATGTGGTTTCAACTGAACTTGTAAGGACAATATATTTCGAGACACTGAATGAGATCTACTTTGTAGGGGTAGAATAAGTCATTCCAGACCAAAATAAAAGGAAGTTTCAGATTACTTCTGTGGAAAGCTTCAAGGGAAAAGGTAATGTCAAATAGTAAAGCTTCAGAACACAGAGTAGGGGTACATCAGTGTAGTGATCTGGGGGGAAAAATACTGGGGAGGAACATTTAGCTAGAAGTTAAATGGGTTTGCTGGGTTTACTGGCAGATGTATGATGTGTAATCCTTTATTCACAATACAGTTGGAAACTTGTAACTTGTAGAATCTGGATTGCACAGATGCTTCTGAAAGCTGCATAAATATGAAGGGTGTGCAAGAAATATATGTTTCTGTGTACTTCAGTTTTACATATTGTGCTTTTAGAATGTGGTACAGAACAAACAAAATTATAGCCCCCCAAATTGCAGCTATTTCAAGATAAATATTTCCAGTGATACTAAATTTTTCAAAGACAGTTTTCATAACATGTAATCATCCTTTTTGGCTGCAGACTGCTAAGTTTTCAAGCACAGATACAGAAATCTAAAGCATGCTCTATTTCTTTTGTTTTTTATTAAAGATAAAACTTCAGTTCATAAACCAGATTTCATATATTAAAATCAGGATGTCACTAGTATTGTCCTCTGAAGCACCTGGTACAGATAGTAGAAAACAAAACCCAAACTTTATAGAGCTTACCACTCTAATTTTTTTGTTACTGATAAGTGATACAGACTTCTCTGGTTCTAAATTGGTTTTGTGTTGTAAATTGTTTCCTGAATTCTGCACTGTGTTAATCCTTTAAGAACACTTTAGCCTATAAAAACTGCAAAAGCATATAAACAGCTAGTCTCTAGTTGACAGAGAGAGCATAAACCACAGACAAGTGAGTTAATTTCACTTTTCCCTGACATACAAGCATCTGTAATTTCCCTTCCACTTGTTGGTGTCTGGTGCACCTGTCTGTTGCTGTGCTTCATGATAGTAGCTTTAACTGAAATTGTATTTTGAATTTGCTAATAGCACTCATTGTAATTACTGTGTAATACTTAATTGGAATTCATGTAATTATTATTTTAAGCTACTTTACATGTTCTGATTTGAATTTTTAATTTAGAAAACACATAGTCAGATCTTCGATCTGATTCCCTTTGGATTACTGAGGATGGAGCATACATTTTAATGTTTCAGGTTATTTGTATGCAACAGAATTATCCCAATCTAGACTCCTGAATATACGGTAGCACTTACACGTACAAAGGTGCTGTCAGTCCGGTGTCATATATTTTAAGTTCTAAAATACATGCTCAGTCATACAGTAAAATAGTTGGGACTTGAGGTTCTTTAATAAAGCAATGTATGTATCAAATACTTTGTCTTAGAAAGTACAACTGCAAGATACATTTCTATGCCTTTTTATGTGCACAGTGTTAATAAAAATATCTAATTGTGCATATGTACACTTTTTTATTATTTAGTATTTATTTCAGAATAAAATAGTTTCTTTATATCAAATTTAGAAATCAACTTACAGAGTTCAAAAGCACACTGTATGGATAGGATGCTAGGAAGTGATTGAACAGGTACGGTTTAACAAGTTGTGGACCAGCTCTCTACCTAGCTGTGTCCTCTAGATGAGCTCCTAACAGCTGATAGTGTATTATTCTTTTTCTGTAAAGGTACGAGGGGTGTCATTTGCGTCCAGGGCCTGGGGAAGTGTTTCTCTTATGAATGGTTACAGTCCTGGGGTCCTGACACATTGGCCTCAGTGAGAGTAAGCATTATTCTGAAGCAGGACCTAAAGTATCACCAGGATCTTATCTAGCAGCACCAAGCCCGACTTATGCATAAAATAATAAAGCAGACACTATTTTAACACAATGATTTGGATAGCCTTACTTTGTTTAGTCCATCTCCAAATGTTATAGAAAGGAGCAATATAATTATCTGTACTCTGTTATTGAAAGGCTAAGCATGTCTCATGAAGAAAATCTCAAAAAGATTTTAATTAAGTTAAACTTAAATAAGAGCTGAGGTATAGAAAGTGCCCTAAAGAATCTTTAATATCAAAATGAGCTCATAACATCTCCTAAAATAAAAATGAATACAGGCAAGTTAATATTCCCTCAGTAAAGAAAATGGAAACAGGATGGTACATTTGGTTTTAGAGGTCTTGAATACTTAGCTCTTATCAAGTCCTGTTTTCTTCCTGTCTCTCAAGTAGACCATGAATGAGCCCAGTCTCAGCAGGGATGTGTCTTTAATGTCTCTCAGAAAAGTGTCTTTATTGCTGAGAAACTCGCCGGTCCCCTGCTCTTCATATAGGAAATAATCCTTATAGGAGGCCACTGTTGAATCTGGTACTGTGGGAGGTAGTGTCCGTACAGTGGTGTGTGATTTCAGTTTATTAATTTTAATTCAGGAAAAAATACCCTTTACTGTACCCTTCTAGCATCTCTGAGCAGCACGTAACCTGATAACATAAGAAGCTAACTGTGTGTATCTCTGTTAGGAATACTGTAATGCCATGGAGAGGAAATCACACTGTGAGAAAATATTAGGATGTTATTTGCAGCAGGACAAGTTTGTAGATCTTTTGTTTGTAATTTGGAAAACTTGGTGAGTGCCTGCAGACTGCCAGATGCCAGACAGCACGTCAGCTCCAGCAGCACCGCATTGCAGTTAATGACCTCGCGGCTCAGGGCTTTCAGGTCTGAGGTTGGATTTGTGTCATGGTTCTGCTCAGTGTCTGCATAGATGCCTTACAGCTTGCTCTTCACGTACTAGTTAAAGGCCAGTGCTTACACTTTCAAATCAAAGAGTAGGCACAGCATGGATCTTTTCATGCGCGTGTACCTTTTGTGCTTGTTGCTGTGCTTCGCCCCCCGTCCAGTGCTTAGCTGTGTGGTTCCTTGCAGTTTTAATTCATCTCTGTTTCTGTTGCTGCTTCCTTATACTTGCACATAAGAATTAAGTTTTTTTCTTTTTCTTTTTTTTTCCCCTAACCTTGATGAATGGCCTATATCTCAATGCCAAAGCTCACCTTTTGTTTAACTGAAAGTGATTGATAGAGCAAGAATAACAATGGAAGAGTTCATGTGTCCTGACAACCTCAGCTTTTGCCAGGGCTTCCCTCAAGGCATTGGCAGATGTGTTATTCTCTGTAGGAATTTAGATACCTACGAATCTAGTGAGAAACCAAGTAGGCTTTTGAAAGTCCTACTATATACATAGTCTTAATTCCTGTTAAAAATAGCAAACCCAGAGTGCTCTCTTGATTTTCTATCATGGAATACTTTGAGGGACAAGTACTCCTTTTTGTTTTGCACAGATTGCATAATGTTGGCAGATGAACTTCAGCATTATCAAATACAAGCTCACATACTTCTATTTGTTTTAAATATTAAGAAAAAAGTTGAAAGACCATGAATATACTTTGTTTAAAATCATCATTCCTACACCTGCTTATACTTTGATGCACTTACATAATTCTATAGTGTTTCAAGAATATTATTTCCATTTTTGCTCTACTGTCATTTAAACATGATATTTTCCCTTAGTACATTCCCCTTACACTTCTATTACTAAAATGAATGTAACCATAACATTTTGAAAGAATGCCTAGTAAGATGAGTTACACTTTTAAGTATAATGAACTCTTAAGACCAGATTTTTGAGTGGTATGGAAAGGTGGCTTCACTAAGATCCAGGGAGCTGTGCCAGATTGCACCTAATGAAGATTTGAATGTAAAGCTTAAGGCAGTTGTTTACTAAAATTTGTATGTTTAAATTTAGGCAGAGAAGGAAAAAGAAAAAGAAAAACCTACTAAAGTAGAACAGACGTCTAAATGTACTGACTTTCACAGGTTCCTAAGTCATGAAGACTTACGACGGTTTTGTTCCTAAATCTCTAGATAGAAACGTGCTGGGAGAAATTAATGGCCTTGAAAATAAATGACCAAAGTACAGTAACATCCTTGAAAATGCTTTTCAGTTTCTTTCTTATCATAGTAGCCCTTAATTAAAATAGTTCAAAGGGGTTAGGTCGTAAAACTGCATTATTTTTTTGTGCTAAAAAGAATTTCTGCACTCAGCAAGGCTTTGTCAGTTCTCATAACTTAGCAGTTGAGTCAATAATCTTCTTTTCACTATGGTGAACCACACATTGAGAATGCCATAAGCAATTATTTAATCTTTGTAACTCAGGGTTAGTTCAGGACCACAGTGGTCTAATTAAAAAGTACTTCAGTGTATCATTGATTTCTTGATATGACGACAAAGTCCTACTTAATTCTGCATTACTTTGGAACCAATATTGCTGATAGCCAAGCTTTCTACAGAACCACTGAAGGGCAGAGAAAGAGATGAACGTGTCCGTGCATGCAGTTTGTAAGGACGGAAAAGGAAGTGAAGAATCAAGAAAGATCAGAAAACAGAGGGCAAAATTTAACTTGTGGGGAAAAACAAGGTCTATGATATTGGTTTAAAATCCTTGTTCAATCAGCCACTCTAACTATATTCTGAAGGAAGGTTTGTTGTTTTCTGAAGATAAAGCTTTGCAAAAAGTACCGCATTGCTAGCATCAGGCATCGGACTTCAGTGATCTATTTGCTTGTCAAAACATCAACATCACAAATTCATTGCATTGCCTTACGAATGACCTCCTTTTAGCCCTGCTTTCTGTAGTTTAGAGTTTCATTCATTTGTCATGTTGCAATCCTATTTCTAGTTTAAATTTCCACTTCTGTTGAAGACATAAGTCCAAGTAGTAGTGTAAAAAAGCATATAACCTCATTCGTAACTGTCATGACCTTTAATTTGGAAGCCATAGCTCCAAAATAGCCACAGTTAATAGTCTTTTCAAGAAATCTATTCAGTCTTTGACTATAAATTCACACTGTAATGTTGATTGGGAAGTTGAACAGACTCCTATGGAAAGTGAATTGGAAAATAGAATTTTTACTCTATTTCTAAGAGAAAAAAGAAATCTCAAAATTTAAGTCCTTTTATTATTATTATTTCAATTCATCTTTTCTACTAGCATGCTTCTTGTTCCAATTCTGCTCTGTAGTTTTGTTCTTTATTGTATTTTTACAGTACATGAAAGCAGTTATGTTATGGACTCTGCTGTCATGAGAGGATGCTGTCTACTTATATAACTCTCAGTAAAGAATAAGATGTAAGAAAATTGAATGATAACAGTGTCAAGCTAATCAGGTGAAATACTTTGCTTTTTAAACATTTGAATTTCTTTAAATTATATTCTCCACATGAAGCTGCTGCTCACTTGAATACTCTTGCTCATTCATCACTAAAAATAGCTTCCCTGGAGAGAAACCCAATTGACAGTCTCTACCTTGCTACCATTAATGAAAAATGAGATGGTATAGCCTACGTCCATTTATACTAAGCAGCTGTGTGCAATTGTTAAGGGGAGGCTGTAAAATTCTCACTCTGATTGTCTTTGCATTTATGGACTCTCTGTAATCGGGATACTAGCTCAAGCAGAACAGAACTTTGCTACTTCTTTGGAGTTAAACCTGTACCTGCCCGATTAGAAACCAAATTAGATATCTTCTGTAAGCTAGAATAAACCCCAAATATTTCACCCTGAAGGATTTCAGAAAGTTTCGTATCGGAAGGACTTAAAAAGAAAAAGTGTAAAACTAAATAAAGAGCTCAAGTCCCCTTGTCTTCTCAAAATTCCTCTCTTGGTATTTAGAATTCTATTTACACCCAAACCAGTTCCACTTTCGAAGGAATGGCATCTGTCAAAGTCAGTGCCATCAATGTGATGTGCCAGTAAATCTTTTATATTTTTGCATCTTTTCCCACATATCAGGAATTGCTTTGACATGTTGAAACAAATGCCGCCAAATCCATTTTCACAAATTTTGGTTGTACTCAAATTCTTAGTATACTTCTGCTTCTTGCCTTTTCTATAATACGTTAAATTCATCATCTCATCCACAGTGTTAAAAGATTATCCAACTTCTAGAAACTAATTTAGATGGACCATCTTCTTGTTCATAGTGAATTCAGGATCTCTCACTTGTACATATATTCACTCCCTTCTCAATTTTTTTAATACCCCTGCTTATCTGGACTTCTCACAAAGAATCAGTAATAATGTCAAATGATTTAGAGTCATCTGTTTTAGAAAGCAAGCTTGCCATCTCATAGTCTCGCTATATGCTGGGACTTGCTTCTTACAGCATAAAAACATAGCTGTGTAGCTTGTGTAGAGCTGTTTCCAGTATTTCCAGAAAATTGATTTGAGGATTTTAACAGATCCTTTCTTTGCTCCTGGTTCACCTTGTCAAGCTGCTTAACTCCACAGGACGATGGAGCCTCTTATCATCTCTGAGCCCCAAGGATTCAGACAAAGATCTGCCTCCAGCTTCACACCGGGCCAGGTAACATAGCAACCCCTCCAGCTGGCACCTGCCAGAGATGCCTAAAGTCACCATTACCTTCAAATACTGCCCTTTTACGGTTTCTTTCATAAAAAGACTCTTTCTTTCTTTTTTCCAGCAGACATAAAAAATATGATTTCAGAGATCTAAAAGAAAAAAAAAAATATCTCATTATTCTGTTGAGAAGTCCATAGTGTTCTAAACTGTGCTGACTCTTTGGTCAGAGTTCAGCGAAATAAACTGTGTAGAGAATATTTTTTGACTCAGATAAAGTTTTGCAAAACATTATTTATTGCTTGTAATTTTGAAACATAGCAAGTGGTAAAACATAATTTTTCTTTAGCTGACCCCAAACCCTGAAGAACAGAGTAGACAACTTGTTGCATGCGCAGAACCACCTTGATGAAAATGAAGATGCATTTAGAAGAGTTTCTTGGGTTTTATTTTCCCCTATATTTGATAACCCATTGATAATCTTGACCAATTCTTCATTTTCAAGAAGAAACTGGTAGAGAGTCACAAAATGCTGCTAGTGTCGTTAAGCCTTATTGCTTTATATAAAATAAAATTCACATGAATAAAAGGCTGAATAACATTAACATTTTATTCTAATATATATTTAAATGTTTAAGAAATACCTCTTTCCTTTGGGTTGTTCAAGTTGTTTTGAATCACTGTAATTGCTCTATAAAAATATTTAATCTTTTTAATGTACAGTAAGTTGAACTGGTTTTAAAAATGAATATATAAATGTACAAGCTATTTGAAATGTGTCTCTTGCAACCAAATTAGGAAGCTGGAGTTCACCACTTTAGTAAGTGTTAAAATCTAGGACATTTTTCTCTTTAAGAAGCAAGAAACAAAACTAGTTCCTCAGAAAATAAGCATTTTCAACCCAGGAAGTCTGTGTTGCTGTATGGCTGTATGTAACAGTCAGAGTCTGAAATGCTGGCAGGTGCTGGGGGTTAACCCTGGTAGCAGCCAAGTCTCCACCAGCCACTTGCACATTCTCCCCCAGTGAAACTGGGCAGAGAATTGGAAGGGCAAAAGTGAGAAAAACTCATTACTTGAGATGAAGAGAGTTTAATAAGTGGCACATCCAAGCAAAGGAAAATTAGGAATTAATTCATTACTTCCCATCTGCAGGCAGATGTTTTGCCATTTCCAGGAAAGCCAGAGCTCCATCACTCATAAAGCTTAGTTGGGACAACAAATGCCATAACTCTGATTGTATCCCTTCCTCTCTCTTTCTGCAGCTGTCACTGCTGAGCACACCACCAAATGGCCTGGCAAATCCCTCTGGTCGGCTGGCACCAGCCGTCCCAGCGGTGTGTCCTCCCAGCTTCTTGCTGGGAGCCCCAGCCCCTGCCTGGGGGGGCAGCCCCAGGGGCACCGAAGCCCTTGCGGCCGCGTGAGCATTGCTTATCGAGAGCTAACACATCCCAGTGTTCTCAGCACTGCTGTGGTCGCAGATCCAAAACGCAGCACCCCAGGGGGTGCTGTGAAGAAAATAAATTCCATCCAAGCCAAAAACAGTGTAGCAGGTTTCACTGAATCTCAAAGAGCTGTCTACAAACTGTAGAATATATATGATTCATTTTTTACTGCTCATTTTATAAATTAGGATACTTGGACTAATAATAATAATATATTTCTCAATTCATGCTGTAAACCTGGGCTGACATAGAAATAACGTATTTCTATTTGCAAGAATATTCTTGCTCAAAACCCCCCCAACCAAATGTTTTGCTAATCAATGTGTTATTGTAGTGCTCCTATTCCCTTCACCTTCCCTCTCCATAGGCTCTGACATATGCGTAAGCATAACTATGCTCTCAGACAAGACTCCTTGGCTCTAAAAAACCCTCCAAACCCTGCCGTAATACCAGTAACGATTTGAACTGAAAAGCTTCACAACTTGGAGAATTTATAAATTTTCAGTTGCTTTTCTCAGTACTCAGATGATGTTAATACTTTCACTAGTGACTTACATTTTAAAAGCAGCAACCTCACACATATCAGTGTATCTGCTCTTCAACCAAAGAGGGAAAACTACTGCAGTGTGCGTTAGTTCTAATAGCCATATAGTTTAGATTAGCATTTTGTGATGTTGCACCCCAAATTACTTCTCCTAAATACAACTGCACTCTGAAAGGATACGGCTCAGAAATGGTTCACAGGCTGCATTGTTCAGGTCAAAATGCATTTTACAAGTCATGGAAATTTTTAGAATTAATTGCGGGAACAAATCATATTGGCATTGTTTTCAAAATAACTAGTGACTTAAGATGCTATAGTTTTTAATTGCTTGACTTGACACATTTGAGTTTCATATTTTCAGTGGATGCACAGCACTATTTCAAATTAAGTGTCCTGCCAGTTGTTTGAATGCAAACAGCAAAGCACGTGTACTACCCAGATTCCAAAACCTTGGAGTCTACCAGTTCACCTCCCTTTCAACCAAGTAAATAAGGCGATTTCTAGTTCTGCCTAAGAAATTGCAAATACTGTACTTACTTCAGTACATGTGAAGTCAGCAAAGTGATAATGACTCATTAGAAATTAATGCATTTCCCAAAATAATTTGCAAAGAGTCGACTGTGAAATTCCTGGTGTACTCCACCTTTTAGGAAAATCAGCAACTTAAACAGCTGGAGACACACACTGTTACATGCTATGGCATGGCATTACAGCACTCCAGACAAAAATAATACTTGAAGTGAAAACATTATTGAGACGCCTAAACTGGAAATTCAGAATGAAAAAAAAGCTACTTTGGTAGTGCCTGACTTGGGGGGAGATTCATATTCCAAATATTGAAAACTCTATGATATTATCCATGGCAAGATGATGCACTGGGTTTCACCCTGGTATTCACACTGCTCACTCTGCTCATTCCTTTTAGCAAATGAGCATATTTTAGAAATACATTATGGAAGTTTCCAGCAGACATAAAAATTAAAAAAAAAAAAAAAATTACTGTGATTGAGGACAAATATGGTAGTGAAGGAATAAGGTGTCTTTGACTTCTAAATATATAGACAGTAATTCATTACAAATGTAGTTCAGGAAGCAAAAAGGAACATATGCAGTATGCTGAGAATTTTAATCTGTTCTTCAGAAATGCAGTAAAAATCAGCTGTTTCTAAGGTGCCTTATCAATGGGTTCTTCATCCATCTCATCAAATTATAGAATCTTCATTTATTCATTCATTTTTTGGAGAGTTCCATCATTCCAGTTCCACATAGGATCCTTTTTTTTTCTTCCCATACTCCACAGAAATCTTTTTGATGTAAGGAGTGATGTGCAGGACTTTTTTCTGTGCCTTTAAGCCCGAATACTTGACTATTAATCCAAATCCAGAGAAACAGGTAATTGTTTTACAGGCATGTATTGCTTATAATGGTATTTACTTGAGTAGCATACCTATTGCCTTTGTTTATGGCTACATGAGGGACCAGACTATTTTAGTCTCAGAATGTAGGTGGAAACTACCTGATGCTGAAATTATTTATTTCATATAAATAACCAAAGCAAGATCATTAACTTCATTCCAGCACTGTCACCATACCCTCTTCTCTACGCACTGCTCTCTTAATCACACCACTGGTCATTCATCGTCTTTCATACCATATTCAAAACCTTTGTCCTTGCCATGGGGGATATAAACAGTTTCCAAATTCTGTCCTTCAAAACATGGAAAGTTTTAAGGAAAAGGGAAGCAAGAGAAGAATGAATATTTTGCAGTTTTCTATCATTACTTATATACAACTGTGTTTATGATTTAATTCTTCAGACGGTTACACAAACCATGACCCTTCAGGTTACATGTATTTTTTTAATATATTGCTTATTGCCTGGGTGCAAAGCAGAATTTAGCTAGACTTAAATCTGGAGTTCGTTTTGCTGTTGTAACAGTGAACTGTAGATGCGCCGTTACAATCGACCCCATGCACGTGTAGTTGCCCTGAGAAGAGGAGAGGTAGCACAGAAAGCCCACCACCTTCATCAGTGGGAGTCTTCTCATTGACTTTAATGAGCATTAATCAGGCTCAGTGCCAGTGAGTGTTTAAGCAGTAAACACCGGAAGCGTTCATTAAGCTTAGCAGTGAAAGTGACTGACCTCTCGGTATCAAAACAGTCACATACAAATAGTCAATTAAATGAAGCATTAACCAAAACTCTAAAATAGCCTGCTTAATCCTTTCAGAAACAACACACCCAGAACCTTCCCCCGAACCCTTGTCAAACAAATGGTTTTTACAGCATATCTGGAAGGTCATCACGTCCTGGGCTGTTTCAGGAGCAAGTTCCAGACTGGCTGTAACATGCTGAGTAACATATCTCTGTGTGGGAGTGGGAAGAGAGGGGCTTGAAGGGACTGTTGTACCGGTATGAGTAAAACCATGCATTTTACATTCATATATGACAAGCGAGGTGTTATAGTAATAAAGCAGCTCTTGCATCCTTTGTTTCAAGTGGCAAAAGTAACATTTCAAGAATTTTTACTGACAATATCAATTTCATCTTTCCTGCAACAACACTCCACACTCCACAAAACCTTTAGCTTCTGTTTGGACTACAATTGTCTTGATTACAGAAACCACTAGTATTTTAATTGCATGTGATATTCTTAGTTTGACATTCCATGAGCAGTAATCTATCTTGCAACTCTTACAAATCTATAAAGTGACATTTAACCTCTATGTATGCATCATTAATGTAAGATGATTATATTGTATAGTGCAAATGTATATGGTTAAAAATGTTTTGCATTAGTTGCATGGGGCTGTTTGCATGAATTTGCATGGCATGCTTGTTGACAAGAAGCTCAACATGACTGAAAAAGAAAAGAGAAAGCCAACCACATCCTGGGCTGCATCACCAGTGGCATGGCCAGCAGGGCCAGGGAGGTGATTCTTCTCCCTTCTGCTTTCATAAGACCCCACCTCGAGTGCTGTGTCCAGCTTTGGGGCAGCCTGGTCCAGTGGGAGGTGTCCCTGCCCATAGTAGGGGAGTTGGAACTAGATGATCTTTAAGGTCCCTTCCAACCCAAACCATTCCATGAATCTATGAATTTATTTTAAAAGCACAGGACAGAAAGGTAGCAAATGCTTTTTGAGATTAATATGTAAAACTCCATCTATCTCTGTGCCTCAGACTACATCAGCACCTTGAATGAGTTTGTTCTGAGGCTCCCTTTCTGCCCGTATTATGTGTAACAGGGAAAAAACGCTGACCAGATCCGAAGCCTAGAACAAAATCAGACAACCTGAGGCGCTGACCTAAGTAAACAAGGGATTTATTAACCAATGGTCTTTTTCAACATTAGCTCTCGTAGCCTTAGTGTTACATTTTGACCAACGCTATGATGAAAGATGAAGGGCATGGAGTAAATATACTTTCGGTGCTTTCATTTCTGCATGCAGGAAGATACAGATCACACTGTATTGATATCAATTACAGAATAAAAAAGAAACAAAACTAAATACAATAATGTTAAATAATAGTAATGATGCTAATATGTCACAGAATGGACAGCTCCTTCTCCCACTGCCATCCCTTTGAATTCCTTTATGGCCATAGCTCTAAATCCACAATATTGATGGATATTGATTCCATTTGCGTGTAAAGAGACCAAGGATATGGAAGAAATTCCAGACAGATAGATCAGTGCATTGTTTTTATCCTAAAGGTAATAATATTTCAAACTACTTTCATTCTGATGGTTTTCAGAATAACTGTTTGAAGCGAATTGTTGGTCCTGAACAAATTCCTGGAGGAGACGGTGACATACATGTTACAAAAGACCCCCAAAACTTCATTGTTATAGGCACAGAAAGTGCTAGGGCTCAGTGTCGACAAGCGAGTACGTTGGCATAAAGTCTACTGTTCAATTACTGGCGTAAAGAAATCTCACCTGAAACAAGAGTGAAGGCATGGTCTGTGACACTTCAAGTCTGAATAATAGACCGATGGTAGAAAATAGGCAATATCAGTCATTCAGCGGACTAATACAAAATTTAAATTTCCTATACAATCAATGTTCAATGGTT
The DNA here is from genome assembly GCF_015220075.1 of Falco rusticolus. Classification (NCBI taxonomy): domain Eukaryota; kingdom Metazoa; phylum Chordata; class Aves; order Falconiformes; family Falconidae; genus Falco; species Falco rusticolus. The sequence continues at coordinate 39,858,216 of NC_051190.1, forward strand.
GAATTATTATAAGTTTTTGTATATAACTAAAAATATGTTTCCAGTTTGACACTGTGGCTATTAACTCAAGATACTTAAGGTTTCTGAACTCTCTGTTACAGTTGCCTTCTCTGGGTCTCTCACTGCTCATGAGCTCCAAGTGCATTGACATCTTCATTCAAACAACTTATGCTAAAGAATACACAAACCCGCTCACACAGCCAGTTGTTTTCTGGAACGTTTGAATTGCTAGAGTCGATAGGCTATTGAAAAAATGTTATCCAAAAGACAATAGAAAACTGAAATAAAAATCATTGTCAAACAGCTGCTATCACTGCAGTGTACGATAATGCTCAGACTTGACTTTGGCTGGACACTGCTTTGAGATATCCTTTAGGGTGACTGAAGAAAATTAGGTGTGTGAACTCTGCAAGATCATGTCTTTCAAAGAGATATCTAATGAAAGAATAGAGAAATGATAAGTTTCCTACTGATGACTAGCTACAGGCATTTTTAGGGGGATATATATGAGTGAATGAGAACTGCAGATATTAATTAAATTATGGTCATGATTAAGGGCCGTGTCAATTTAAAAGTACACAGTAGTATGGACAGATGAGTCTGTAATGATCGTACACATCCTGAAGTCTCAAAAGAAGTAGGATATGGACAAGGAATCCTAAAGACTTGGAGAAGGGAAAAATTAAGTCATTAGGCTCAATTTTTTCTGTGTGACAAAATGCAGTGGTTTCCATAAGGTTTTGCTGCTTCCTCTAGGGATTATTCCAACTGGCAGATCTAAGCTTCTATTTTATATATTGATTCATCTATTCCAAATACTCAGTTCTAAATACACAACATACGTTATCATGTCAGTAAGTAAGTAGCACAGCAATATGCAATAAGACTGTTCATGCAAGTAACAGGTGTGTGTCTGTGTCATGGCTCTTCATGAGTGTTGTTAGACAAGAAAGCCCCAAACTTTTAATTAGCTGAGCTCACTGAGGGCTCAGCTTATCCTTAGGAGTAAAATTCTGTTGAGCCAGCCTGGTTGCTCGCAGTGTTAAAGCAGCGTGTAACCCTCCGTTTCCTAGAACACGAAGCTGCGTTCTGTGTAGGCTAGTGCTCCTTCACCACCCCTGTCACAGGCATTCTGGTGTATAGACCTATGATTCAGAAGTTATTACAAATTTTTAAGGGTTTCCTTTTTGTAGCCTAAATTGCAGAAGAGGAGGAGAAGGAAGTAATAGTATCATTATACAAGAAAAATTTAATGTAAAAGACAGATACTTAGTAACAAAGAAATAACCAGATCATTAATTCTAGCCATGTGATTGTTTCTGTACAAACGCAGGTGATAAAATAATATGCTAGTTGGCTAAAAGTGCCTTAGAGGAACTTACAGAGGCGTACCTGTCATTCAGGTGATTTTCCTGTAGCTTCCTCCCTGCAGTGAATGCTCTTCCTCAGGGTTTAAAGTGTTTTTGTTTTTTATTTTTTGTTAGTTGGGTTGGTTTTTTTAGAGTTTAAATCCCCATGTTTGAGGAATGAAATGATAAATTTAGGAAAAGAACCTGCACTTGATATGTTTCCTGGTTTTCATATGGAGAAATTCCTTATTTTTTTCTATTCTCAGGCTTAATTTTCAGTAAATAAATCTTTCATTCTTCTGAGTCAGGTATGTTAACAGGCACCTTAAATCTTAATGTCCAGACCCTCTACGGATTTCTACTTGTTTGGAATATTTATGAACTTTCCTGTACATACAAACTTCTCTGTGACCTACGAGGAACTAAAAGAATTGGGACTGTTTCACATGCAAAATAGACTAAAGTTGAACAGTTGCTTTTAACAAAAAAAACCACAACAGTTTAGGAAGTTATTAGAAAAAATACTAAAGTCAATAATGGGAATTAAAGTCTACCTAAGGCAACAGACAATCTAGCCTTGTTTGAACTATGTTGTACTTTTGCTGTTAAATTTGGCCGCATTAAGGTTCATAGATTTTAATATATGTTTTATACCTGAAAATCTTTAAAAGGTACATTACATTGATTTATTTCAAATTCCCTAACAGAACTCAAGCAGGGGTGGAGAATGTGGTTCCCATATTTTTAAAATGTTATAAACAGATGAACAAGAAATCTTTTTTTAAATAAAAACAAGCTCAAAGATTGGTTTTAAGTCAACATCCACCTGCAAGACTACTCCCTGACACTGCTCAAGAGATTTGTGATGGATTAACTGAGTGCATAACAGATATTGTTTTAGTGCATTAGCCCTGGTTTCCTGTTCAGAGTGATGGATTGAACCCCAGTCAAGACAGTGTCCGCAGCAAATATTAAGCAAACTTACCCAGACACAATCAATCACTCTTATCAAAGGATCAGCACATTTGGAGCAAAAAAATTTACAGCACTTCCTGCTTTGCACTGTTCATCCAGATCTAATTATTTTTTTTTAAAAGCACAGAAAACCAGATTGCCTTTGTAAAACTATAATTTTTTTCAGGTATTTTTTCAGACTAGTCAGCTCTAACGTACAGAGGTGTAATTTGCTTATATTACATGTTTGTTATTAAAAAAAAAAAGTTTCAAAAAAGAAATGGTGAAGGCATCATAAGCCAATTCAAATATTTAGAGAATAACCTGACAGTAAGAAAGGTCATTTGTCTGTAAAAACTGACCTTGGTGGTTTCAGCCATCACTGATTACCACTAGTAACAAATCTTCTCTGAGTAACAAATTCTGTTGTATTGTGCTGTCATTTTACTTGCTTTATTAAAGCAGCTAGAAATACTATTTTGGCATAGTCAGAAGGTCTTATATATAGCAGATAAATGTGATTTTATAATTTCAAGGGTATAGAAGATTCTGTTTCTCTTTAAGCGGTGTGACTGAGCTTTGCAGTGCTCAGTGTTACAGTAGGCTTTTAAGTGAGACATTGGTAGTGGCTTCCATCTGTTCAGGTGGGTCTCTGCAAACCCAAACAGCAAACCTGAGGCAGCACAAGGTTTTTGCTCTGTCTTGGATGGCGGCGTTCAGACTTTCAACGTACTTAGTAGGAACCTATTTAATCACCAGAAGAAAAACTTTTTTTTTTTTCATTTTTGTTTCCCCCACAAAGACAGGAATGAAAAGACCTGTCAAACTGGTCTAAAATACAGAAGGAAGAATAAAGATCCTACATTATAGGAAAGAGGTGAAGTAACAAAATTACATGACTAAATATTGCTTTTTTCTTAAAGGCTAAGAAATTATGTATAAAAAATAGAGGAAGAATGGAATATCATAATTTAGGAAATAGTGGTCAACTTCAGGGGAAACTGTGGAGTTAGAATTGCTCTGCGGCCCAAGATTTCCCCACCATGTAGCAATATAAGCTTACAGACTTTCTCCATTGGCTTGGGAGTTTTAAAATAGTGATATCAGATGTGTTTCCCTGAAAAAATTCTCCCCCCAAATCACTGCATCCTCTTTACGGCTACTGTGTACCATCAGCCTGCTAGAAAGTGATTGAATTGGGTTTTCTGAGTTTAACATCAGTACCAGCGTATCCTTTTTTCGGATCACTGTTGGTAGCTCAAGATACCACTACCAACTGTTTCCGCTCTCACTTTCTTCCCTCCCCCCCACCCCCCACTCCTTTTTTTTTTTTTTTTTTTCAGATAAGCTATATGATCTCTTGAAACCAGCCTTTGCTTTCCTGGAAAAGAAATTCTTCCACTCCTGTTCATATTCTAGCTGGAAATAAGAGTTTGCCCCATTGCTATGACTCAATGTTTAATCCATGCACCTTGATGCAATTTTGAGTAGCTTTCCATCTGAGTAACTCTCTAGAGTGACTGTCTGGAGTCTTAACATCCCACCAACCTCTAATAATCCCAGTTACATGGACTTTTATAGCACAAGTAGAGTAAAACAACTTCTTACGGTTCAGGCAAGAACACAAATGCTTGTCCTGTTTGTATCCAAGAGAGCATCTGCCACAGACTTTAATTGCTTCATAGCATGCAGTGGGAATGTCTTCAAATGAATTTAAATTGCAAGCTTGGTCAACTAAAATGTTTTTAATTGTTCATTGGCAGCCATTCAACCCAATTTTTACACTCTGGTTGTAGTGCATGGTGTGTGCATGTTTATAATATACAGATATAGCCAGATATACCCATATATTATCTAAATGTATGTGACACCATGTATCAGAGTTTGGAAAAAGCCTACAGTCATAGAAGATATATTTATATTGTATAATAGCCACCTAGTAAGCAAATTGGGTTTTTTTTTTCTTTGCATAGAAAGCATAGAAAATCCCTTTCCTGTGTTTTCCTTTTCTTCCTTTGCCTATAACGTGAAAGAGGAACGAGGGAAGCGAAACAGCTGCAGCAAGCAAACTGCAGTGCTGCTCTCCTGCCCCCCTCCCCTGTCTTCCCCCCAGACACGTTGCAGCTTTCCCCAGAGCAGTGGACAGTTGTTCATAAAAGGATGTATCATGGCTACATCCTCATCCCTCTCTCAGAGAAACTCTCTTTTTGTTAATGATAGAAGAGTCGTTATAGGAGGAAACAGAAGCAGTAGAAAGTGTCTGCACACACATGGAATAGTTCACTGGCCATCTCTGGATGTTTTTGCTTTCTATCATGTAAGTCCCAGAGAGTCAAGCTTGAAGAGTTTATGGAAAAAGGATATTTTTTGACATATTGTCCAATTTTCATTATCATAACTATACAGGCCTTTACCTCAAGGCTGCTTGACTTTTTTTGCACAAGGGTTTTTAACAATAAATCTGATGAGGGTCTTTTGGTGTATGAAGTACGAGTGAAAGCTATGTTTGGAGTTATTTTTATGTCTCATTATTTAAAAAATTCAAGCTAGCAGTGGAAGTTACCTTTTTGCACTAATGATTCACTTACAGCAACATGTAGTAGATGATTTGTGTGATAAAGAGTTTTCTTATTAACCTCACTGAAGTTTTTTAGGTTTCTCAGTAATTTGCTCTCCATTATATGCTATCCATGTGTATTTGACTTATGTGGAAAGGTTTTGGTAGCAAGCAGGCTGTAGGGATGGCTTCAGTGAGAACACACCAGGAGCTGCCTCTGTGTCACGCATTTCAGACTGCTGTATGATGGACCGGCCACTGCCCAAAGCTGAGCCCATTAGCGATGCTGGCAGCACCTCTGTGATAACATATTTAAGAAAAGGTAAAAAAATTCTACACAAGCTGTTTGCTGTAGTGATTTGTCTGTCTGTGCTTGTATAACCTGTAAACCGAGAGAGTACACATTATAGCGCTTATGCAGATTATCAGTAATTGTATCTTCTATGCCATAGCTTATTAAAGATAGACAAACACTGAATTATACCCACAATAAAAAGGAACAGGCTTCAAAGGTAATCATAATAAAATCCATGAGAGTGCACATACCTGCGGTGGTTACATTTGGGGTTCTGCAGAATGTTCTCTTGTAGTTAAGTGGGGGTTTTTTTACACTGTGTGTAGCAGTCTTGGATCAAGCCATTCCATAGCAAGTCATTTAAGTTGCACAAGTTTCCTAAATATTCAGAGGTTTCTGAAAGCATTTTTAATTAAGATATTTAGAAATATGAAGAAATATGCTCTATTAATTTTCTTTACCTAATAGACTAAACCAAGGTAAACCATTAGAGACTGTATAGTCTTTCAAGGAAATGTCCTCATCAGCTAGAGATTAAATTAGGTCATCTTGATAACCTGGTTTGGTGAACCAAATTGGTTGGATATTTGATAGTACCTCCCCTGGAGTTTTGGGTTAAAAATAGCGAAAAAGTAAAAGAAAATCTCCAAAAGGGATTTTGCATCTCAGCGGATGTTTTTCCTTTGAACAAAATGATGTTTCATTTTATAATTGAAATACAGTATGCCTTTGAACTTTCAATAGCTAAAACTATTAAGTAAGAGTATCACATTTCATTTATTATATTACATTTTAAGTTCAGTCCATGCATTTTTAATTCTGTTTATGTCTTGAGAGCTTGCCTCTAGTGGAATAAAACCAGTCAAGTATCTAGAACAAGAATTAAAATGTAGGTCCTAATTCACCATTGCCCTGTGGTTCCTTTGTGTTTGCTTGAATAGGTGCAAAGGACAAGTAAAGTAAGTGTAAGGGCCCTGTGGAGATGGCTGTGATTGTGCAGGGTCAGAGCGCACTCGAATCCTGCCAGGCCCACCTAAGAGTCCCTTAATGTAAGAAAGCCGCGCTCCACGGTGGCTAAAGCTAGAAGGGACTATATTAGCTCTGTGCCAGGGCAAGGCAGGGGAAAGAACAGCCAAAATAAATGGTTTCACAGAGAATCTGCCTTCAAGGTATCAAAAAGCACAAGTGAGAGAGTTGGTGGTGTTCAGGTGTGCCAAGTCAGCTGCGTTTGAGCTGACAACGGTGACTTCCCAAGCTTTCAGAAGTTTGTGATTAAAAAAAATAAAATCAAATGCTATAGATGGAAGGAGATGAGGTATCAGGGCATTGGGGGAAAAATTGTAGGTATCTGTCTCTTAAGAAGTCTTGCGGGCAGAAACGTGGTGTGGTGGGCTGACCCCAGCCGGCAGCCAAAGCCCCGCCCTGGCTTTCGCCCCCTCACCCCGCTGGGGTGGGGAAGAGAAATTGGAAGGGCAAAAGTAAGTAAAACTCATTATTCCAGATAAAGACAGTTCACTGTGTTTTCATCTTGACCTGTGAGCTTTTCTGTCTTATTTTCTCCCCCTGGTCTGCTAAGGAGGGGGAGGGATCCTCAGGAAGGCTGGGTGGGCATCAGCAGCCAGACAAGGTCCAACCATCCCATCTAGGAACTGAGGATGGCTTCCTCTTGTGCCAACGTGTACAGGTGTGCTCTTGTTATTCTTTCACTCTTGACCTTGCTATGTAATTTTTATTTTAGCTTCTTTTAAATCAGAAAAAAGTTACGTAATCTTAAGGTAAAATAGGAGCTCAGCTTTGTTTTGCAGAACAATTTTCAGCTAAAACCTTGCAGGCTTTTTTTACATTCCGGTATTTTCTTTGTTATTAATGGGCTCATAATTCTGTCAAAACAAAGACTGAAAAAACCGACATGTGATTCAATACTCACCTTTTTGAAAGACATAGCTGTTCTGAGTACAGGAGGATGATTCAGGGCTCAATGTGAAAACTCAAATTTAGCAAGACCTACTGTATTTTTCAGCCCTAAGAACTGTTCTACACCCCTGGAATTAGAATAAGGCTAGATCTTTGAGAGTAGATCTTTGAGAGTCCGTGTCTATCCTGTTGATCACCTTTTGCATTTATGAAGGAGGCATTTTTCCCATTACCAGACTGATCTGGCCAATTTGAAAGTTTTTTTTCTCTGAAAGAGGTTTTTGGTTTTTTGTTTGGTTGTGGTTTTTTTGTTTTGTTTTTTGGTTTTTTTGTCTTAACAGGGTGTCCTGTTAGGTAGGCATTACTTTAAAGTCAATTTTTGCCATTTAATGATAGGAGGACAGTACATGTGACTGCTGTATGGAAGAGACGGCGGGTGCGTTAGAGCAAGGCTGTATCTCGGGAAGAGTCCTCTGGGGAGAATCTAAACTGTAATGCTAATTAATATCAGGTGATGTACTATATTTCACTGTGTATCTATCTTAGAAGTACTGCGGATACTTGTCTCGTGTATTTTTGTTTTTACATGTCTATAAGTTCTTTTATTATCGATTGGGGAAAACAGAAGAGATGATGACATATTTTAAACTTTTCCATAAAGGCTTTGGTATGCTATTTTAATTTCTTCTATCTTCCCAGGCATCCTTCTGCACTCGTGAGGCTTTAGGGTTTTTGTCTGTTTGTTTGGTCCTTCCTACCAGTCTTTTGTGAGCAGAGGGATGGGAACGTTTCTTTAGCTGTTTGTACTCGCTTGTCACGCACTTCTTGGGACTTCGTTATTCCAGTCTCCCTCCCTTCCTCAGTTCTTGATGTTCTGACATTCAGATGAGTCACAAAATGCATTATTTTTTTGGTTGTTAGGTTGATTTCATATGTGAAATTTATATCAAATGCCTGTTCTGAATATACTTGTCTACCTTCAATTTGCCTGGCATATTGAACAGAATTCGATTAGATGTGTTTATAAAGTGACTTATCTCCAGACCTGCAATTCAGCTGCAAGTGTGAGATGACTGGGGAATTTGTAGCTTGCAAGCTTCAATTGCTGGAACGTACTGAGTCATCAAATATATCTTCCTCTGTAAATGCAAAGCAAGTTTCACTTTAGGTATTTAATTACAGCATGCGGCATAGTGGCGTAGTGTGTGGGTGTTAATGGCAGCTGAGTCTACAGAGTAATATCTACCCAGCCTTGTCTGATCTGACAGACAACATCTGAGTTCCAAACCATAAGGTATAACTTATGTTTGAAACTGGTGTGATAAGGTGTGACATTCCCTGCACAAAATGCAAAATATTTGCAGCACATTTCTAATTTCAAGTTTTGTTCCTAAATCTGATATTTCTCTAGAAGTGGCTTCCTTCAAGCTGGGTGTAAAAACTTGATTTCTGTATGTGGGGTTATATTAGTATATCCTCTTCACCGTGTATAATTATAGGAGATTATTCTGGTTTAGGCTTCTTTCCAGTATTACTTTGGTAACCAGTTGTGATTGTATGCTGAAAAATAGAATAATCAGCATGTTTACAAGCATTTCTAGTATGCATTGGTAGTAGAAAATAAAAATAATTTAGTACTATAAAAAGTGGTGTTATTATGACAATGACCATAACCAAATATGTGATGAGAGCAGATGGATATTATAGTGTTTTTCTTTACCATCAGAGTAGGAATGTAGTTCTACTGATATATTTACATTTCACTCTTCTTCTTTATCAGCTAGCAATGATATACTATTTCTAGATGAAAATAGCAAAACATTTATTCCAATTTAATCAGAAAAGTCATATATATTTTTAAAACTGCATACATAGAGAAGGTAATCTTCAAAAAAAGTAATAAGCCTGAAATTGTGTGCATACAATAAGAAGATTCTGTAGTTAAATTCTGTGAAGGCAGATAGATGCTATTTTTTTCTATTTATTTATTTATCATCTAGTATAATTATATCTAAAGATTCTAAGATTATGTTATCTACTTTAATGCTGCCATATGGGAGTGTTACCAGCAAGTCAGTATAGAATGTGCAGTCTATTTACTGTTATCATTTCCGGAATTTGTGTGGGTGCTGACTTTGAGGAACGCATCACTAAGAACCTTATTCTTAAAACATTCTGTTAAAGCAACATTTGTGGTGATATACTACTGTGATACATCATCAGCACCAGGCTCCTTGCTGCTATATTCCTTAGTGCATAATATTGCAGAAGAGAAATGAAAAAGGAAGAATACTCCAAAAATGTGGTGTTAACTTTGAAAATTTAACATACTGAGTATGTTGTGGTACCTTTTTTGTTGACTACAGTCCCTCAATCTCTCCTCTCGACAGTGCCAATGTATTGTTGGAAAAATGCATATGATTACAATGAAAGAATTATGTCATCAATTTTTTCCCCATCTTTAGGATTAAGTCTTACTGATATTTGTAAATATTTGCTTGTTCTGGCAAATATTTTTTTAAAATGTGAGTATGATTCCAACAAAAAGCCTGTACAAAAACACAGCCAAGGCGTGCCTTTAATCAGAGCTTGAAACCCTGTGCAGGAAAGGGGCCATAAAATCAATTCTATGTAATCTTGGAAATGAGATAATAGCTCATTAATTTCATCAATATAACCATGAAATTTTCTTCTGCAATTAATACCTATACATTTGTAATAAATTTATCGGTGAGACTGGGACAGAAGCCATAGGATTACTATAGGGGTGACTCCCTCACACTTCCACTGCAGGCTTTTTTGATATTTTCTTGGGTTTGGTTTTTTCCCTCAGTCAAAATATACAATTCATTTGTGGAACAATGCCAACCAAAACTTGTTACTGGTTCCATATTAAAGGAGAATCAGTGACAAGCTTATGATGTATGGCTCATAAATCAGTGCTGAAAGTTTAAGAGGCAAGTGTTAGAGAAAGCAATACTGTGATCTGCGTGGTGCAATTCAAGGTGTGTCCTATTGCTGGTCAGACTACTTGGGGACTACTACGAATATGTGTTGTTATTTCAATATGGTTGTGCCCTCGCTTCACTCTGATCTCTATATAGAAACCACTAGAAAATACTCAGAAATTGTTCCTTAGAAAAGAAACCAGTCTTCCTTCGAGAAGTGCCACCCATTGGCACCCAGCTCGAGCAGACCGCTCCTTCCCTCCCCTGGTCTCTCAGAATCAGACTCTTGCTCCTCCAACAACCCAGTCTGCCTGGGCTGGCCACCTAGACAAACCAAAGCATCTACAGATAACATGAATTTTGTTCTCTGTCATTTCTAGGAACTGCCCAAGAGAGTGCAGGCTCATAGAGAAAGCATAATTTTATTTTCCTCCTTCCCCCAGAAGCTTCCCACCCCTTTGAGAATTTTTCTATATGTAACGAAGTGCAGTTGCCTTTACACAAACAGAATCTATGTGGCCTTCACACCTGGGCTTTCTCCATCCTCCTGAGATGAACAAGGATATTTCTTTGCTCCTTATTTTCTTGGAGTTGTCCTATCCTGTTGCTCATTCCAGTTACACTTTCCCACATCAGAAACATCATCATGGGATCATGGCATGAAGGTGAAGTCCAAGAAGCATAGCTTCAATGTTGTTAAGATTCTTTCCACGTAACACAATCTAGCAGTCTTGATTCACTGAAATAGATGGCAAAATTTTTGTGTCAGTCTTGCAAGACAAGTGTTATTGTCCGTGGTGCAAGCCTCATTTTATTGAGCTAAGCAGCAGAAGGAGATAATGAGAACTGAATACCAGAAAGATATTTGCCAGTATGGCTCTTCTTTCATTTTTGATGAACAACTTATATTTTCCTCAAATGTATTCATTACTTCAAAATCTGATCTGAATAATTCTGTTTACTCATGCTTGCCATCTATACTATTCACTAGAAATTCACTGTCTTTAATATTCAGAAATCTTAGATTTGTAGTTAGTTTTCCTTATATTCAGTGATAATAGGTTATCAGAAACTCTTAAAATTGGTTTGTGTTTTGGTTTGAGGGGTAATTACGGTAGTATGAACTAATCTAATTTGAAAGGCTAAATGAAAATTCCAAACTTCAGAGCCTATCAAAGGCATTTTCTTGTTGGAAAATGTTAAAAGTAAGAAAAAAAGGAATATTCTATGCCTTGTAATGTCAAGTTCTTCTTTGGTACTGATCATTTCTTATCACTTTTTTGAAAATGAAATAAAAGACATGCTGTCTTCCAACTGAAGAACTAAGTGTAGGTACTAAAAGGTTTGTTACTTCATAATCACTTAAGACAACTAATGATGTAAATAGTGGTTCAGAATTTTCTCATGGAATTCCATTATGTTGGTTATTTGATTTTTGTTCTAGACTAAATGTTATAATCTATGATAGTTATTTTTTCTATAGCAAGATCTATTTGTGACACATACTGTATTTTAAACGCTGAAATATCTTGGAAACTTTACTGAAGATTTTTCCTTCTAAGGAAATTATAAAGTGTTACTTACTGATGTTGAGAGTGTGCCATATCATATGTACCACAAACATCGAGCTGTGTAGCTGTACTGCCATGGAACTGTTAGGGGTGGAATACAGTGATACAGTTTCTCCATAACATAAAAACCTTCCTGGATATATCCTTTCTTAAAACTTCTGGAGGTATCAAACAGGATGGATGTTAACTGAAACAAAAATATTTTGGGGGGTTATTTCAGCATAATGTAGAAGGCACTAGCTACATCTATATTCTCTTACATCATATTTTCTACTGACATTCACAATAGGTTGTTTTTTAAAGCAAATATAAATGAAATAGGACTTAGATGCCTTCTTTCAGTAAAAATATACTATGAGCTGGATCCACAAAGCACATTGTTTTCTAAATACATGCATGTTAATTTTGTTTTGTTACTAAGCATGAAGTTACTCTAGTGTTGTCAAAATAAGGAGTGATCACAATGTCTTCATTCTTCTCTGTATAAAACACTTTTTTTGGATAGTATGCTATTAAAACTGTAGGTGCTTTGGTTTTATTGTAAATATTACCTAACTGAGAACGCAATAATAGGGAAAGTAATTTCAAATATTATTTGATTTTTTTTCTTCTGTGAAAAAGAGAAGATAATCCTAAATTTAAATGTAGACTGCACCCAGTTTCTACTGTCTGCTGGGCCTGCATGCACCAATTTGAGAATTTTCTGTAAAAGGCTTATGGATTGTCATATAGAAGAAAAGTTGTATTTATCTAGCTAGTGATTTCAAAATTGGAAGCAATTTTTATTTTACCCACTATACACGATTCTCACTTGTCTGATTATTAAAAGCAGCACAAAGCTCTAGATGGAAGCAGTAGTTTCAGTTTATTCCTATAGCTTTTTCAAAAGCCTGTGTTACTCTGCTGTAAGATGGGAGACATTCTATTGAATCACCTGGAATTCAATGGAATGAGGAGTGTGTAATATCTGGCTTATAACTGTAAAATACTGTTCATTGTCACTGCTAATTTTTCTCCAAACACTTGCCACAGTTTCGCATAATTTTTGCCTTAAATAAAAGTAGAGCAGTTGCATGTATATGTGATATTCTTACCCAGAGTAGTAAAAAATTTACGTGCCTGTAGTCGCTGGGTAAATGATGAACCTGCCCTTGGATCAGAAGCACTTGCATCATAGACAAATATTCCATGATGCTACATAATTTCAGGCTTAATTAGTTCTTCAAACCATTCTCTTTTTGGCAGGGAGGAGTGAGTGGCTAAGCAGTGTGTACTGAAGCTGTCTTAGTTTGCAGTGAAAACCCAACTAAGGTGACTCTTTTGTCATTGATTATTGGGGAAGTTTTCTCCAGCTGGATGCCTTCTGCCTGGTCACTATAAATTAGTTTTGTGTCACTGCCTCTAACGACCAAAACACACTGATAGTCCTTAAATGATGGTTTATATGACCTGAGACAAGATCTAGCCTTATTTTTCTGCTCTATTACTTTCAAAGAATGGTCTTTCTATTATTAACATGCTGTAGCAAAATAATTGTAAATTCCTTTAAAATTTATAGCGGTTTTGTTTGTTGCACCTCATGAATGCAAACCTTCCCAGAGCTGTAAATTATTAATGAGCAGATATATGTATATGCATTTCAATAATGTGATAATGTGAGCTGGTTTTATTATTTTAGAATGGTTTACAGTTTGATGGTTTTTCAGAAGTCTTCTGGCTTCATTTTTCTACTGCTGTATAAATAAGACAGGAATTTTCTGACAGTATGATGAAGTTATAAAAATATAAACTGGCTATGAGGGCACAGTCATGGCTATAAGCAGCTAGGGCTGCCCTGGCAGGTACCATAGGCAGAATCTGCTCTGATTGGAGACAAATTTCATGAAGTAAAAAAAGTGGTGAATAACAATACTTAGGAATGAACATTTCCATCATAATTTGGCATTTTTCATCTGATTTTCAGGTAAAGGTTTGAAAATGCTTAATAGTAAATTTTAGCATATGTTGTAAGCCTGTAGTGTTGCCAGTTTCCAAGTGAGCAGTCCGTTGCTTTCCAACTAAAAGCTTTCAAAAAAGTTAATAGGCAAATTCAATTTTACACATAATTGCACTTTTGATTAAGAACACCAAATTCCTCTTTGGCATTACTGTCTATGTCTCTGAGGGGGTTTTATTGTTTGTTAATTTGACACATTGGAGGTGGTTTTCAAACTCCTGCTATCAAAAGGCTAAGAAAAAACCCCAAACTTGGTCCAGTGGGCTCCGAGAACCCCACCACAGGACAGAGCTGAGCCCATCCGCCAAGCCTTGGAAAGGACCAAGTTTATCTTGGTGAAGTCCTGGCAGCCATTAGAGAACAAATTGCACGTGTTCCTTGAATTAATCTTCTTCCTGAAAGGTTTGTAAGGCAGATTCTGTGCTCCTTCAGCTCCGGGAGCGTTTCCTAGGCTTACTAACCCACTTCAGATGGTTTTATGGTACTTCTGAGCCTTGTTTAGAGAAGACTATGAAACCAAAATTCTCCAAATAGTAATGGTAATCATGAGTTGTATAAGGTTTAAATAATTTTACACTGTATAAATGGACAATATCTACTGACGATAACAAGGAAGTTGTTAATATGCTCTTCTCATGAAAGTTTACCGCTTATTTAGCATAGTAAAGTCCAGTCTTCTGCTAACGTGATCCTTTTGTTAAAAACCTTGGAATAGTTTAATCAAAAATGGAATACAAAGGGGACTCGTGGATGAATTAGTAGAGTAGGATGTCTTGACGCATGGCCTTTCACATCCTGTTTCACAAACTTTTCATCACCTCATTATTTTCTGACACTTTACAGAAGGTGAAGAATGCTCAATGAAAATACATAAATCATGAGACCTCTTCAAAACTTCCCGGCCCCTTTGCTACTCAGGAGTGCTAAAATGGTGGAGCTTTCACTCTTGGCATACAATTCATAAGAGGTTGTCCAGTGAAAAGAAAGATGTGAAATAGGGTAGAATACAAGGAAACAAAGCTGATACTATGAAACAGAGAAATGAAGAAATACGTAGATAAAAGAAAGAGAGCAGGAAGGAATAGAGGATGAGTGCGAGGATTTTATATGTAAGGACTAGAAGATGAAAAGGGTAAGGGGGGGTGATTTTGTCAGTGTTTTGGAAGAATTAGGTCTCACTGGAAGTTTTGCACAGATTTTTAATTCTAACGCATAAAGGCTAACTGTTATGAAATTCATTTTACTTTGTTGGTAGGCAGTCAAATGTATCTTTTGAATACAGATTTAGTATCCTGAGTGAGTATAGAATCAGGACTGAACATTTTTCAAAACACAGCTAGCTTCGCATGGTGAGCCATGGTCAGTTCAACTGTGTGCAGTTCTAGTCAACAGAAAGGTGAAAAAGGGACCGTATGCCACGGGTTAGTGCCAGCTGCACTTGCAGGACAGAGATAGATGGCAGGTATGTGCCAAGGTGTGTTGTTCATCCATAGCAAGTGACAGCAAAAGTGTAACTGTGGGTGATAAACATAGCGGATGCTGCACATAATGCAGTAATTTTTTATAAAGAAGGGCATTGCCCCCTTTGTTTCAGCTGGTTTGCAAAATTTATGTCCAGAACGACCCCAGTGTGATCAGTCCACAAAAAGTTTCCCGGCTGTATTGAATTTACACAGCCAGCTTCTGGGGGCTGAGGGGGTTGCAGGGTTGCCATCTGTGAGAAGAGGTGATTAGAAAAGCTTTTGGGGTCTGATTTGCTCTTTCCCATTCACTTAACCACTTACACCAATGTAAGGTTTGATAATAGCTTATATGAAACCTGGCTACAGTGGCTTGGATTTCGTATGCTTTATGCAACCACTCTGGGGCACACGGAAATAACTACGTAAAGCCCAGAGCAATAAGGGATCAGGCCTTGTACTAGTCGCCTTCACAGCTGTGACAAGAGGGAGAACACGGCTGTGGAATTTTCTGATGTTGCTTTCCTGCATGTGCAGGGAGCAGCAGTAACAGTCCATAGGTACAGGAAATGTTCCAGTTTCTCTGCGTGTTACCATGGGAATTTAAACACAGCTACTCATATGGCAGTATTAACTGGTCTGTTAGTGAGCAATTCTGGAGAAAAATCTCATTAAAAATGTGTACTTTCTACATCTCAAATCAATTTCCATGCCTTTTTGTTGTTTGCTACCTAATTAAATCAATGATTCTGTTGCTGAGCTTGAAATGAAGCTGACACAAAGTCCAGAAATGCTGCAGAAACCAACGGGCCTTGCAACAGGTCCTCGTTTTCATGGCCACACCGTTGGGATGCGTTACATCTGTTCATTAACCAAACAGTGGTGTCATCGTGTTCCCATATTTGCCAAATCCTACTAAAAGGAGGTTTCCTATTACTATTGTAGAAGTATAAGCCCAGTATTGTACAAAGAAGGAAAGAGGAACTGTGGTATTTTGTATTTCTCACTAGTTACAAGTAAAATATCTACCCAGCAAGTTTGGGGGTTTTATTTTAATTCTGCTGAAATATTTTAATTGTGTTTGGTGTACAAATGCAGCATAAATCCTAGTTTTATATGATTCTGGAATATTTTACTAGGAATCCTTACATATGGATCACAGTTTATCCCTTTTCAGGCCTGGTAAACATAGTTGTAAAATGCTTCTCCTTCTTGAAAGCCTTCTTTTTAAAGGAAGGTTCTTTTTTTTTTTTTTTTTCTTCTCCACACACACATTCATAAAAAGCATTATCTTAGTCTGCAGTTAGTCTCCCTGCAATCAAATAAAGGGCATGGTTTAATTGGAGAACCACTAGAAATATTTTAGAGGGATTAACACTAATGGAGGAACAAATTATCTTTCTATCAAATGAGGTTAATAAGAAAAATTAGTAGTGGCCCCTCACAGCTAGTCAAAAATCTTACAGAGCCTGCTAAAGATTAATCAAGGAACTTTATCTGTAAAGTCTATGGAATTTTCAAGTGGTTTAGGGTCCTGACTCTCGCTCTGAAAAGGATCAAGCCCTTTGGAAGCCTAACTCTTACTGCCAGGTCAGATTTCCTCAAGAAATAAATTGTAACCTGAAGGGGTTTTCTGAAGTAGTAAGTGCCTAGTTGAACTTTTGCTGAAATTAATGTTACACATAGTCCTGGTTAGTCTATTACAATCTGTCTTGTTCTCAGTAAAATTACTATAGGTTCATTAACACTTTAACTCATAATTAAGTTTATGTAGTAGACTGGAAAAAGAGATTATTATTTTTTATTGACTCTATTCTGTAAAAAATATAATTGCTTAATCCTTTACAATATTTAAAACAATTCTACAATTAACAGGTGGCCTTTATTTGCATAAAGGCAATTCACAAAGGTGATTTGTAAAACTATATTAAGTATCAATTTTATCTGTATATTGATGTGATATTTGCTGTATTCATTGGCAAGCTGTAAATATATGTTAGGAAATCTTTGGCATGTATCAAAGTACTGAAATGCATGGTGTTGTTGCAATACAGCTATAATCACTTCCAGTTGAGTATTTCAACACAATTCCTAAAAACATACTGTATTTATTAAGACAAGTACAGCTGAAATATCCATAGTGTGGTCGGTTGACCTTGGCTGGATGCCAGGTGCCCACCAAGCCACTCTATCACTCCCTTCCTCAGCAGAACAGGGCAGGGAGAAAGTAAGATGAAAAAGAACTTGTGGGCCAAGATAAGGGCAGTTTAATAAAGCAATAAAAATAGTTGTGTGCGTGGGAGCAAAGAAAAACAAAAGACATTGTTCTCTGCTTCCCATCATCAGGTGATGCTCAACCACTTGCCGGGAAGCAGAGCTGCAGTACGCACAGCAGTTGCTCCAGAAGACAAATGCCATAAATGAGGAATGCCCCCACTTCCTCCTCCTTTCTTTTAGCTTTGGTACCCAAGCAGGCGTCAAATGAACTGGAATATGCCCTTGGCCAGTTTGGGTCAGCTGTCCTGGCCCTGTCCCCCCCGAGATCCTGCCCAGCCCAGCCTGCCGGTGGGAGGAGGGGGAGCGCTGGGGCCAGCCCTGATGCTGTGCCCACACGGCTGGGTCGACAGCACCTTGGCAGCACCCACAGCGCCAGGAGCCTCTTCTGGGGCTGCCTGCTGACGGCTAACCATAGCTATATAATAATGCCTGGGCTCTTATGTTTGTGTGTTGACTCCTTTTGTACACACAAGTGTCTTAAGGAGTGCTGTTTGTTGGGGTTTTTTAATTAAAACATTTGGCACAGGGACAATTCTCAGATTAGTTCCTGACTTGTCTGCATCCAGGCAGGCTGTAGGCTAACTACCTGTAGGCTAAATTTTCACTTGCTCTAATAAAAGCAGTAGAAGACTAAGTCAGTTGTAATTTTGATATCTACAAATATGAATGTAGTGCAGTGAATGGCAATAAATGGAAGCACTGGACACAGTTCTCCAGTGGTGTTCTGTGCAGGTGTAAACTTGTCCCTCAGTACAAATCCTACATCTATTTTGATTAAAGTCTCAAGGTGATGATATTGTCAACCTTGTAAGCAAAAAATAAATGCCTACTTACAATCACTTTCTCAGGAAAATTCTCCTGAAAGACTAAGCATAAGCAAAGCATTTAAATTTGCATAAAAACTTATAAAAGTCTGATTTATTTAAAACTTTAGTTCCATACATGTAATTATAGACATAAACTTAGTGACTATTCATGTACACTTAATTGTTAGTACAGTGTCTATCTAAGCATTAGTGGCCTTTAGCATCTCTTCACCTCAACACTGGAGAGGAGTTTTCCTTCACAACATCATAGGCTAAAAGCCATTAGAGCCAAGCCAAAATGTTGCAGATTAAGTGGCTTTCGTGTTATGCTAGGAACCACTTTGAGAGTGCTGTTTGTCATCTGCCAAGAGGAAGGTGGGGATCAATCTTCACGTCTTCTCTCTCATGCATATTAAAAAATCTTTAAGGTGCCACACATTATCGCATTCAATTAAAAATCCCATTAATCTAACCCATAATACAAGAAGCAGGAGAAACCTAAAATAAAAAGTGGCATGTCCCCCTGCCCCCCTCTTCACTATATTTCAAGTACATCTGACTCTGAAGTTACTCCCATCAAACAAGAGCAGGTAGAAACTCTTCAGTTAAGGAGAAGCTTTTTTTTTTTACAGTTGCGTAGCCAGAGGCCCTTGGTGAGAAGGTTTTCCTAATCATCTTCCAATGAAGAACAGAAAAACTTCAAGGGTGGTATCTCCAGAGGAGTATATTATTAGAAAGAATTGGTATTTGAGGACCTTTATTTTATTAAAAATGCGCAAGGACTCCTATGTGTCCAGTTTCACATTAAGCTTAGTGAAAGGTTAGAAAATTAGCTCATATGTGCTGTTTATACAGTTGGAAGGATGAAGGAGACTTTATATTTCACAACTTCTTGTTTCTGACAAGCGGCAGCGAATTCCAGTGAATCATTTCTGAGGCCACTTATCCCATAAAGATGGAACTGAAGGTACAAACTGAGCTGACAAATGCTCCCAGAAAGCCTGCAGGTGGTAAGGTGAAACTGGATCTTGGTCGCTGTGGATCTCAACCTGGTCTCGAATTGGTGACCTACAGGTGAGGGGTTGTCTCTCCTACACTTTTCATCTCTAACTTCTGAATTTTTGCAGTTGATGAACAATTCATGAACTTCTATTTATCTTCAGCAATTGCCTTATGAATCAAGGATTTAACTGGAATAAGATAATCCAGGAAATAGTAAATTTCAATTCATTTTTATGAATCTAATATATATTCCGCATATGAGAGCAGAGATGTGAATACATTAGCGATAAATATACTAGAAAGAAATTACCTATTTCTATAAATGTAGTTTAATTCCCGAAGACATGTAGTCAGAGATTGTGGCAGATCTAACCTTTTGTAGCCCTTGGATTGTCTGCTAATCTCTGCTTTTAAAAATGAGTGAATATACTCTGCAGTTTTTTTCCTCTGTTGTTTCTTATTTATAATGGACTACTTTTCAGCTCAATTCTTGGTCTAAAGCAATATGGGTCCACAGCTAAATGCTTTGGAAAATGTTGCATTATTTCCAGGGAATTTCTTTCTCTTTCTGTTGGTGAAACAATAGCTTCTCTGCATTTGTTGTTGATAAAACTGTTTTAAATCCTTTCTCTGCTGTCAAATATAGAATCAAGTGTGATGTTAGGCAAGTGGTTGTAAATTACATTAGTCCACACTCCAGGATTTGCTATCTTTGTTTCTGGAGTAATGGCAAAAAACTGTCAGACTGAGGGGCAGGTGATATTTTTAAAACCCAGTAATTCATGGACTGCAAAGGCTAGCTAGAAACTCATGGTTTGGAGCACTGAGAATCAAGTAGTTTTCATGAAAGATTTTTCCAAATTCTGTCTTTGAGCACAAGTATTTCAATTAATACTTGAAATAAGAATTTTAAATTACAGAAATATGTGTAAATGCAGGTGTCAATCAATTAGTTCCCCAAATGTAGAGTGAAAAGTTAGAGGTTGTGATGAAAATGTTAGCACATTCTGAGCTTGTCATAGATGCCAATGTGTTCAGAAAGCTCTAGAAAGAGTAAACTGCATAATCTGCAAGTATAGAAAAAGTACTTCCTAACCTGTACAAAGGATTCTGTATTAACAAGTTTATTAATTATGGCGTAATCAGAAGACTTTACACTTGAAGAAACCATAAAAACTTTCAGTCCTTCAATCGCTCTGAATCCTTCTATGGCAATGCAAGAAGGCAACATATCACAGCACCAAATAAATCCTGATTATCTTCTAAAATTTCTTAGCTAGACTCTCCAGTTCAGATACTTTCCCCATGAATCATTTCATAAGTATTGAGAGGGTGAGTCTGGCCTTTAGTCTGTCAAGGTATCCATATTTATGATAAGAATGACAAACCCTTTCTGTAGCATCTGCAATATCTTTTTTTTGCTTAAAATATTTTTATTTTGCTTAAAAAAGAAGAGCGTACTCCTCAGAACAGCAGCGCGTGGTCCATACAAGTCATACAGAATTCCTTGGTAGCCTGGCTATGCGCTTACAACGAAATAGTCCGGTAGCTCTTTTACAGGGGGAAAAAAAAAAAAAAAAGGTCAGGATCATTGTTCTCATTTTACGGGGAAGAAAACCATTTGAAAGCTGAAGAGAAAGGGGAAGTGGCCTGTGGCTTGTGGCAGCAGCATTCTCAGGAGTTAGACGGAGATGGAATTGGATTAAAATTTCCCCGAGTCCTGCTCTGGTTCTTTAAGTAGCAGAGCATGCCTCCTCCCTTGCAAATGTCCCAAATTTAAAGAAGAAAATGCTTACATCATTCCTTTTAACAATTCTTTTCAACATTTCTGTAGCCCTGCCTAAATATAAATGGAAATGAAAATAGAAAGGGAAGCACAGAACCTGATAATGTTTAATCTGTGAACCAATCCATCCACATAGAATAACAAAAAGACAACATACGAATCTGTAATTTTCCTACAAGAAAGGTCAGTTAAACCAACTTGACCTTTTTTCCACATATAAAGCAATAAGCTATCAGCCCTATCTGAACAGTCTTCAATCCCAAGGCACTCTCAAAATAACTTGGAGATAAAGCACAGAGATAAAAATCAGTAGATGCTGATGAGTTGGGCATGCAGTTGTTTCTTCAAGATGTTTCTTCAAGAGAAATTTTACATATGCTCTAAGTCAAAGTCGGGGAGAGCAAAATGGTATTTCAGAATAACAGCTCCCTGGAGAAATGAAACAGATTAATGTGTTATCACAGACAAATAAGTTGGAAACTCTCTAATTTATAGATACTTGGATATAAGCACACGAAGATACTGCTATTAGGGCATTAAAAATAGAAGTATTTTCTTTCTACTTCAAGATTCCACTAAATAACTATAAATTTCTAATTAAGTACATGTTAAATCTGTGTAACAATATAGTTTAGTTTATACTTTGGGACTGAAATCTGAAGCCTAAAAGTAATAGTAACTTAAAAGTACGGGTCAAATATCCCAGAATTATTTTCCTAAGTAGAACTACATGAAGAAAAAGGGGACAGCAGCAGTGGAGCAACCCCAGCTAATGCCGCCTTCTGACACAGAGACAAAAGCATTGAACTACTCAGACTCCAGTATTTGATACACAGCAAATCATCCTTGCTCTAGAAAGCACAAGTGAATGACAAATCCAGTCTAACCAACACTCCAAAGCTATCGTCATTGTCTTTCTTCAACTCCATTCAACACATCATCCAGAAAATCAGAAGTGCTCAGGGCACTAGAAATGGTCAAGAATTAAAAAGCGCTTAAGAGATCTGAGTTTAAACTGCAAACCCACCACCATCAGAGCGGTACCTGTGCAGAATTTCATGTTCTGTGTGTCACAGTTAATTTGTCTATTTCCTCAAGTTTGTGTCCTGTGGCACGATTTGTGTTTTGTCATGAATTTCAAGAATTCAAAATTTTCTCCAAATCATTCCAGGCTACACTTCCTGATAATGTCCGAAGGGTTAAAAGTCCAGGGACTATTACCAAAGTATATACCAATGCATAATTATTTTGAAGATGATTCATGAAGTGTTTATGGCACTGAAATCTGTAATACATCAGTAACCACGGCATATGGATTTACCTTACTTTAAGCTCACATATTTTACTGCAAATGGCTTATGTGTTCACATACCATTGGTAATGAAACGAGCAGCTCTTTAAATGAACACATCTGCAGTGCTTGTGGATGTGTTATAGATGTTCTTTGCTGCAAATGCATTACAATTTTTTAAAGCATTAAATATGTATGTGCTATTTATATAATTCTTACAAAGACATGGAACTTTTATGTTTTGAAGACTTCAAATGAATTTTTACCACTTTTCTCTTGATATTTTTCTTTTGTTACAGCATTGGCAGCATTTACTTAGCCTGCTGTTCAGAACAATTATTTTGTCCAAGAAATCATCAACTTTTACCTCCGGTTCATCTGCCACATGCCATAGATCTGTTTTCTTTATATCTATTTTCTGGTTTTCATAGATCTATTTTCTTCATTGCTTTACTTTTTTTTACAAGCAATGAAACCTATTTTTTCCTCTACTGCAGTATTCATCACTTACCTATTTACCCCATATCATTGCAGTACGGAGCAACAGATTAGCTTTAAAGACAGGACACCAGGCACCGAACCTAAGGATGCTTCATTTTACATACGTGCCCGTTTGGTTTCAGATGTTACACATGGGTTGGTGTTCTCATCTGAAATGCAGTTTTAGGTAGCACTGGGCGATGGCTAACCCCGACTCCATGTATAACAGCCACTTAACCAACAGGTCACCTGCTATGAGCTGCTCAACCCTGCGTTTCCAGGTTATAAAGAGGAAAAAGACTATCTTCTTGCCTCCCGGTGCTGTTTAGAAGTTCAGAAACAAATTACAGGCTTTCTGCTGCCAGTGCTCTGCTCAAGTATTTCTAGGTACAGAATTAGTCCCGCACTGAGGATGAAACAATTGGTGATTACATTATTGGCCCAGATACCACTGAAGAGTGTTCACAAGGCGGAGGCTATCCATTCTGGGTAGCTGAATGCCAATTGTCTGTTTTGCAAAAATGTGTGGGAGAACGGCCAGTACAAATTCTGAGTGCATGTCCACAATGACTTCAAAGACCTAAACAGGTTGACACCAGACAAAACAGGTGGCCCAGATGGAAGCTGGAGGAACCTTCATCACTGCAGCCTCAGAAGATCAAGACAATACATGAAAGAAGACTAAGGAAGACAAAAATATTTCATTAAATCTAAGGAAACTTCTGCTCATTGAATAATTTCCTTAAGCAACCTCTTCCAGTATTTTTTTTCAGTCTGGAAACTTAAAGTAGTTTATTTGGTTGAATAAGTATTACACAGCCACATTCAGGCTTGCCTTTGTGGTGTGCTCCTACTGGTTCAGGATGTGTCACACTCAACAAGCTCTGAGTTTTGCAGTGTGAGTCTTCTCCTCTAAGACATCCCACCTATTCCAGAATTCATGAGCAAAGAAAACAAGAACGGCTTTTCTCTTGCTGAGTGGCTGCTTCCTTGCGAAAGCTGCAAAACCTGTTATTTTTCATACGAATCTAGTGTCTCCTGATCAGAATAACCACACACCAGTTTTATTTCCAACATCATCTGGGAAAAAAAACATAAAAAAAATTGGAAATAAACTCTGAAAATGTTTTACATGAAAAGGAAGTAGAAAGAAAACCTGAAATAGGCTTTTATTCAGAAAAGAAATTTGTTAAAAGATTTTTAAGTATTAATCCCTGACTGGGAATTTGTTCAAAACATTGTGTTTCAACAGAGCGTTTCATTACCTGCCGTTTATTTTGTTCTCTTGCTATCGATAATTTCCTTTAAATTGGAAAGTGTCTCCTTCTGAAGCCAACTTTAGTGTGTGACTAGACAATTATATTTAAATTTGTGTACTTTCTTTGTGAACAATTCCTACAGAAATTACTGTGAATTGTGGCTTCATGCAATTATGACTTTAGGGTAGCATCGCCAACATTATTTTTTATCAAATGCTTTAAAGGTACCATATATTATAATGGTGAATAAATAGCAAGAGACATTTCTGAATGTGGTTACTGTCTAAGAGATATACAGGCAGGTACATCCGGGTACATCATGTTTAGGAAGGAAAATATTTCAGTGCATACACTCTGGAACAGAAAATGGGATATTTGAGTGCTATTCTCGGCTCTGCCATGGACCCATGCAAGAATATGGTGATATCTCTTGGCTTCTACTTCTCTGCCCGTAATTTATCTGTTGTATCTTCTCATCAACAATTATTTCTTCCTGTAGTCACTGACCAAACCAAGACTTTAACCTCAGCTGGGAGCCTGTATATAATAATGATGACAAACTTTTGAGCATGGAGTTCTTTTAAGAAAGGTATGACTTGCAGTTCAAAGTTCTTTTATGTGAAGGGAACAAAGGGAAAACAGATATTGAAAATGACCCAAGAGAAATGTTTTGACAGTATGCATACAAAAGGAGAATATGTTAGCACTGAGACTCCAAAAGACAAGCCCTGATCTAGCCATTTAATATATACCTGTTTCTGTAATCAAGGACAGATGAAACTAATTAATACCTGGACATGATTTAGTTTAATCCTGCGAGTAGCCCTTAATACTCCAGTGAGTATTCACTACTCAACAGGAATGCTGAAATGATTAAAGATAACTTTTTATTAATTCCAGTTTGTAGGTTTTCTGTGTTCTTTAATGAAGGATTTTGGTAGAGCTGACTTACTTGCGTGAGCTTCGGCTGTATATCATTTTAGCACCTTAAATTAATTTTAAATTCTTCATCCTCAAAACTGCCAGGTTGCTAGAGAAATACTGTCAGGGTTGTACAGATAGCTGAGTGGATACTGAAAGATTACAGGTTAGATTTTGAAAGAAGGTGAGGTACCTAAAAATCTTCGCAAGTCTGACCCTTGGTGCCCTGCTGAAAATCCCATAGATGGAGAAGAGAAAGGAATTCCAGGCAGCTTCATCTGGGGAGGCACTAGATGGCCCTTTCTTCCTTGCTGTTTCACAAACCTGGGGCTGCATGATCCTCTGCAAGTGTCTTTGATTGGATGGGCAAGAGCATCTAAAATGACTTTGAATCAATCAATGGTAAGCTCGCTCTGAGCTGGCATTTACCATGGAGAACTTCATGGCAAAGATTTCACCAGGAGGAAAGTTTGCCTAGTATTGCATGAGTATATATCATCAAAGGGTAGAATTTTTTTTACATGGATGTTTGTCTTTTGGGTTTTTTTATCAGTTCGGTTTTAATGACAGATGAGGAAGTAGGAGGTATTTGTCCATATGACAAACCTATCAGAGTAGTCAATATTATTTAGTCAGAATGCTGATAATTATTTTCTTTATAAGGGGGCCTAACTATACAAACTAAGGACAAGCTGAAGAAATTTTGCCAGCATTGTGTTTAATTTCTACTCACTAAGCTTCTAGTAGTATCGCTTTCTCATAGGCAGATTAGTAAATATGGGTTTAGCCATCTTCTACTGCAAAGAATAACCATGTTACCTGCCTTAAAATCATTGTGTAGTAGTTTAAAGAACTTTGTGATAATGTTTTCACCTCCAATTTACGTTTGTTGGACACATAAGCCTCCCATAGCCTTCTCCGTGTTGATTTGAAGGGAGGATTGGAAGGGTGAAAAAAGAAATGAAGGAAACCCACAGAGTGGATTGAAAGCTCCACCCAGGGATCTTTATACGAACCTAATAGGGATCAGCCTCCTGAGCAGGACATACATTTTGAGAGAATCTGTTGTAATAACTCCATAATTTAAACTTCAAACCTGAAATTGAATGTTTGACTAACTTTATATCTCTCAGTAATCCGACAGATTTAAACAGGTGGAGCTAAAGGTTCCCAGCCATTAGTTCAACACCGCTTCATGTTTGATGAGGAGTAATAAATCCTGAGCTTGCTGTTTGGAGCTACCCAGCTCCATAAAGCGGTGTGACTTAGTAAAGGTACATGCCTGAGCACTTCCACTGAGTTCTGTATTTAGGGGATCCAGGATCACACCTGGGGCCTTAAAATAGTGAAAGAAATAGGCTGAGCCCCAAAGCTGCAGACAGGGGCATTGGGGTACAGCTCTGGGCTTTTGAGATGCTTCTGTACGTGACGTATATGCGAACTACAGCTGAACTTCAGAACATTTTGGCTGTAGTTATTTTCTGCAGAGATGAAAGAATTTCTAGGGAGATTGTTCATGTAAAGGTTTGTTTGTTTTTTTAAGGAATCGTATGCTCAAGGTTTAAAGCTTGCTTCCTCAGTATCACCTGTATTATGACTGGTTTCATTTTCTATCCGTGAGCCGTAGGGGGTAGCACAACTGTCTTGTCCTGAGTGCCCATATGTGATCAATACAAGTTTATGTGTTGAATTAAATCTCAGCGGCATTAATTTAGTCTAACTGGAGGTTGAGCAGCACAAACCCGTTTGATCATTACAGAATTAATACCTAATGTACTGAAAAGGACAAGGCACCGTTTTGACAGGTCTCGATGTTTATTTTTCCCCCCAACTTCTCCTTAAATAGCTGCTGCCAGCCTGATATAACAGTAATTCATGCGTTTGAGGGACGCCACGATGCTCTTCTCATTAGCTGAGGATTAGGATTCTTGTAAAATCCGGGCTGCTTTGGGCAGGCGGCAGGCGGGGACAGCTGAGCACCACCAAGGGCACCGCTGTGATCAGCGCTTTCCCCGGTCCGCTCGGTGCCCGTGTTTGCCGCGGGTTCTTGGCCTCCCGCACCCAGAAGTGCCCGGCGCTGCCGGGGGAGCACGGGGCTTTGCGGGACAGCCCCGCGGCGGCGGGCGGCTGCGTTCCGCCGGGCGCAAAAGAGTTGTGACCGCGCTTCTGGGGCATGGGGGAGGCTAGTTGCGCCCCGGCGGAGCGCCCGACCCGCCGGGCCCCCACCGCTGCTGTGGGCGGTGCGGGATGCGGAGCGGCGGGGATGCGGGTGGTGCGGGATGCGGGGGGGGGGGGGGGGGGGGCGGCGGGGAGCCCGGGCGCCGCCGCGCGGCCGCCAATGGCGGGCTCGGGCGCCTCCCGCCTCCCGGGGAGTCCCGCTCCCCCGCCCCCCGCCCGCCGCCGTCCCGCCGCATTCCGCCGCCCAGCCGCCGCCGCCGCCGCTCCCGTGCGGCTGGGTGCTGCCGCCGCCTCCCCCCCGCCCCGGCCCGCCCCACCGGGCTTGAAGGTCACCTCCGCCCGCCCCCGCTCCGCGGCCACTTTCCGCGCCGGCTGGAGAGCGGCAGCGCCTCACCCGCGGGAGGGTCCCTGGCCAGGCGGAGCGGGGCTCCCGCGGGGCGGGCGGCCGCCCGCTCGCTGCCCCCCCCAGCCCCCGCCGCGGCGGGGGGTCTCGCCGCTGCCCGCGGAGGTCGCGGGCGGGCCGGGCGCCCCGCTGCCGGTGCGCGGCGAGCCCGGGGGGGAGCCGGGGGGCGCGGCATGCGGCGGTGAGGGCGGCGGCGCTGCCCGCGGGGAAGGGGCTGCGGCGGCGGCGGGGAGCCGCGTCCCGCTGCCCCCTGCCTGGCGGAGCCGCTCGCTCCGGACGGGAGAGGCGCAGCCGGCTTCGCCTCCGCTCGCCTCTTTATGGTGAGTTTGGGCCGGGGGGCGGCGGGATGATGGGGGGGGGGGGGGGGGGCATCGGCATCCTGGCAGGTGCGCGGCGGCGGAGGTGCTGCTGCGGCCCCGCTCCGCCCTGCCCGGCCTCCCCCCGGGGAGGAGCCGCTCCCGCTGCCACCGGCCGCCGCAGCCGCAAAGTTTCCGGGGCGGCCCGGGCGGAGGTTTGCGCGTCCGCGGAGCGCCCGCGGGCGGCGGGGTGGGGGTCTCTCTGGGAGCGGGGCTGCGGGCACCGGCCGGCCGGGCTCGCCCCCTGCCAGGCGGGGGCAGGGGCTGCGGGGGTCGCGCGGCGGGCGCTGGCTCGCCACATACAGGGAGAGCAAGAAAAATGGCCAGTCGGGGTTCGGACGAGTTACGGGGGTTTCAAAAAGTGCAGGTATTGAGCTGCTGGGAGCCCGCCTGCCTGTAAGTCATCGCTGGTTACTTATTTTGTAGGCGATTCATCATTTTCTCCTGGACGCTCCTGTCGGGGAAAAAAGTATCAGTGTTGCCTATATACATGCTCGCTACAGGTGAAGTGACGCTGTATACATTCAAAAGGTGTAGGCAGCGGCGGCAGCGCTGGCGCTGCCCAGCACAGGCACGGCTCCGCAGCCTGGCTGTGGGACGGGGCGCTGCCAGCCCAGTCCGGCTCGGCTCAGCCCAGCCCAGCCCAGCCTGGCCCAGCCCCCGCAGGTGGCCGAACGCGTGGGCTCTGGAGTTTGCCTCTGCAGTGATTGACATGAGCGAAGAAAGATCTTGTCCATATCTGCAGCTTTTGTTTATCCACTCTCTGAACTGCAAATGTGGCAGGGTACGGTACAGCCTTAAGTAGCTTAGGGGTGACTGTTTTTTTTACGTTAAATAAAATTGAGTTTATTCAAGATGAATTGGATCATAAAATCCAACAGAGGCTGAGGACGTTGTCCCGAGAATGTCAGGTCCCTTGCTTCACTCCTCACTCCAGGCCTGACGATACTTTACAGAGAAAGATACTGTATGTTTCATTTGTTTTTTAGAAGTGTGAAAACAGTTGTATCTATGGGCTCTGAAAGTAGGAGCAAGTTTGTCACTCTGTGATGTTAGAGATTAATGATTGTGGATTTATTACAGTCTATGAAAAGGAGCTAGTACTCATAATCAAAGAATTATTTTTTAGAGACCAAATAGTCACAGCTGCTTGAGAAACTACATGTTGGGAAGAGTGTGTGTGTGTGTGTGTGTGAATGTTCAATGCGTATCTCAGTAGATCATTTTGTTTTCAGGAAAGTATTTGGTATCACATGCTCTAGTTATGAGGATTATAGTAACAATTTAGAATAGCTCAAACTATCGTATTTAAAATTTATTTTCTTTGATTTGGATGATTTTTGCATTGCTGAGTTTTTGGGAAACTATTTTAATGTAGCATTTCTGATTATAGTCCAGATCTACTACCTGCCTTAGGTAGGCTTCAGAGGTTTGGCTACAAAATTTTCATTTACAATTCATTCTTCTGGTAAATATGTTAGCCAAAGGACTTGACACTTTGTGAAATGAAGCCTGTGTTTGTAGTGTCAAGACTATATTTCTTTTTTCCATTAGTACTTAGCTGGGTATCAGCAATATAGCTGACAAATGTAATGAATAAAATTCACAGTATGTTGATGATTTTTATAGTCCTTGCATTTGAAGTACTTGGTGTCCTTGACGTGATGAGGATGCTTTTCTGGTTTTCATGAAAGGGTATCCTCTAAATGACAGAAATACCGGCAGGAGTCAAGTGTCGAGGAAGAGAGCGGGATTGTTAATTCCTGGATACATAATGCGATACATTTCTAGTAGAGAATATGAGTATGCCCGTCAGATTACAGGGTCCGGTTCCCAGCATTGTGAATTATTGTAGTGATGCCTACACACTCTGCGCATATGTAATCCCTTACTAACACGCACCTGCAAAGGAGGGAGGATGTTATGTCTGTAGGCCATGCTGTCAGTGCTGGTGGGCTCTGAAGGGGCTTCTTACTTCCCAAGCTGCTGGGCCTCCACAAAGCCCCTCTGGAGTTAAACATGGAATAACCAAAGGGGACTCAGCCACTCAGGCCATCAGGCTTTCTGCCCAGGGCAGGACCAGCTCCTGTGTCATCTCTGATGGATGTTTGTGTCCTTTTTCTGTTCCCCTTCTTCTCTAATTTTTTTTCCTGCTTTGCTATTTTTTCCTTCATCTCCTTTTTTCTTCTTAGTGTATGTTCTTACTTAACTCTTTTCTAAAGAATCTTCCCTCATCCCCTCCAAACCATCTTTCCCTCTGGTGTGCCCAGTCAGTTTGTGTTCCAGTATTTTTATTGCTTTCTGGAGGACCTCCTGCTTCTCTGCCAGCCCTACATATATGCTGGCTTTACCAGGTTTTTGCCTAGGTTTAAGGAGGGATTTAATGGAAATAGCATCCTCGGTCTCACTTTGTGCAGACAGGTAAGCTTCATTTAAGACCAGAAGTGCCATTCAGTATTCACTTGCAGGGGGGGAAGTTGAGCTAGTTGGAAATACAGGACAGACGAGACCAATGGCTGAGTTAAATAACTCACCATCGCTACTTCATTATGCTGTAGCTTTGACACGGCATTATCTGATTATCTAATCATAAGCATTATGTACTGTAAAGATGGAATTCCTAGTGCTGGCCACAAGAGGAAATATTATTTACGGTTGTGGGAGGCATGACTATGTTAAGCATACAGTTGTCCGAAAGGTATGTTAATCTGAAAAAGACAAATCTTCCATAGTTCAGATTTATATGTAATATTACAGCTTGAGAGAAATATTATAGTTGAAAAACGTTTTCCTCTTAGCTGTGCTTATTTTGTGCCTGTCAGAACTCTCTTTGCTGATTTCTTGTATCTTGACTCCTTCCCATTTCATCTGGCAGACTGGGGATGCTGTTGTCTCATGCACCTTTGCAAAAGTAACGTGAATAAAACTGAAGAGTTGCGAAACAAGTGAATGGGTAGGGCTTAAAAGAGTAGCAAACAGAATATTAGGTGGCCTGACTGTTTATGGGTTTGATTATGATATCGTTTACATCTATGGCAGAGCTTCTGTTGATTTGATTGTGCAGGATTTCAGCTGTAATACTTCCTGAGAGCAGAAGGCTCCTATTGCTGAGGATCTTTTTCCCAAGTCATTAATGAGGAGTCTTTTTTTTTATTGTTGCTCTTTGATTTTAATTCTTTGTTTAGTTGCACTTTTTTTATGAGTAGTTTAATTCTTTTCATTAAATAACTGAAATTTTCAGTGCCCGTAATTATTTTGCAGCACAAATCCTCCTTCGTGAAAGTATAATGCCATCTCTGAAAATTTATGTTGTATATTCTTGAATACTACAATATTAATAGATACTGGGTTTTATCACCTATTCTGAATGTATGCTTTTATAATTAAACAGGAAACTGTTTATGAAGTTTTCTATCAGTATTTATTACACTTTCCCTTCATAGCTGAATTTTAATATGCCAGAAATTAAAACTTCCTGCAAGTAAGATGATTGTGTCTGTGTCTTTAATGTTAATGCACTGAAAAATGAATGTAAACTGAAAGGAAATCTTACCTGACATGGGAAAATGCTTTTGGGATGCTGGGATTTACAGTGGTATATGACAGCAGTATTGAAGCACGTGTAAGATTCTGAAGAGCACAAAGAAGCAGTCGCGTTTGAGCCACAGTATGGGTAACAGATACTGAGCAATGTCAAATGCCAAAAATATGCTTGTCATACTTTGAAATACTCTTTCTTGCCAAATAGGTGTAGTTTAATGTCTCTACTCATCTGCTCCAGATTTTGTACTTTGCAGAGAACCTGTCTACAAGTGAGAACGTTTGTAAGTGGAGGTTTTAATGAATATTCAGAAATTCAAGGTAGTTTCTGAGGTGTGTTATGAGGTATTAACCATCTGGTTCTATTCAAGGGGAAGGGAACTGTTAGGTATTTTGTAACTATGTATCTTTCAGAAATTTAAAAGTTGTTTGAAGTGTCTCTAACATAAGACATGTTCACAAATCTAAAGCCCTATGCCAGTTTTCTCAAAGCTGGTTAAAACCCCCAGAATATTTCACATCTTTGGATGCAGTTCTAAAACTGGGTGTTTCCAAACAGCAAGATGTTATTGCAGCTAATACCCTGAAAGGAACAAGGTAAATATACAATTTGAGATTGACAGATGCCTTAGTACCTACCTATGCAATTCAGTGCTCTAAAATTAAGAGAACTGCCTGGAGTGGGAAACACTGTGCCACAAACTGGGAACATCTGTCAGCAGGAGACTGACTGCAGTCAGTCAGGGAGATTTTGTAAAACTGACCGAGCAAACTCATGTGCATTAAAATAATTGTCTCTCTGCTTCACGTAGAAAGGCGTAAGGGAATATTGATACAGCAGGTTGAGCTGGAAGTCTTGGACTGTGTTAAAGGGCAAACACGCAAACCTACATCACTTCTAAGACAAATGGCATACTGATGATGTAGGGCCAGATGCAGCTGGTTGTGACCAGTGTCACAAACACTGTAAAAATACACAGATTTGCTTAGTTTGCAACATACTCGGTTTCTACCCTACTGTGTACAACCCCAACCAAGGAGGTTCAGGGTACAAAAAGAAGAGGTTATGATTCCAAAAAAAAGGAATTACAAGGATACAGGCTAGAGTATGTTTAAAGGAATTGCTATTTTCTAAGCTTCTCTGTGTTAAACAAATGGTATTGAGAGCTGGAGTTAGTGAATCTCAGCTTTCTGCTATGTTTTATAGTTCATCGGTCTTGAGTCTGTCACAATGCTAGCACTAGCTGTGATTCAAAATCTTCCTTTACTGTCGGGCATTTATTGATCAGTTTTCCATTGGAGTTTTTAGAATCTAATAAAGTTTCAATATGTACTGATGTACTTTTCTTGGTGAGGACACTCGCAGGGTCTTGGTCTTCTGATTGGAGCCTGGTTCCAAAGGTTTTCTAGGGATTTTATTGTCTCTGAGTTTAGGCTCTCTATTAGATGTGAGCAGATACTGTATGATCAGAACAGTAAGCAGCTAGCCTGAAAATTCATAGTTTTTCCTGAGAAATTTTTCTTTCCTGGTGTTAGATGTCTGGGAGGTTTTTTTTGGTTGGGTTTTTTTTTTGCTATATGTTGCAGAGGATTGACATTTTATGGTTTGGGGAGAGAGAAATTGGACAACGTTGAGTGGCACCGACCCAGGAAAAAGGCTTAATAGCCTTTGTCAGAGCCAATATTGGTATCTTTGTCTGCCCTGGCAAAACCTCCCACTTTTTTCCACAATTAACAATTTCTCCTAAATTAAGGTTTATGCAATATTAATCAGATTTTTTTTTTTTTTTGAGCAAATGAATTTGATAGATCCTGTAAACTGTCCCTATATGAAAATAATGAATACAGTATTAAACAGTGGTTTCAGAATAATCTTCAATCTTCAAATTTATGTTGTTCTGTAACCCTTTGCCTTGGGATACAGCATAGTATCTATGCAGTCCTTGGCCACAGAGCTTATGGTCTTGCTTCTTTGGAGGGAAAAGATACTGAAGCATCAGTTTTGAGTCATGCTTCTGGGTGGTTGTCTCTCATCAGTGTCACATGAAATAATTTGATAAAATATTACCTTCTGTTACAATGAAAGTTTACAGTGAAGCTCTAGGATTTAAAAAAAAATAAAAAAATCTCACTCCACTACAGACAGTCCACTGTGTATGTGAATAGTTACTTACATGTCCTTTCCTCCAGCATTGAAGATGAGCTACCTAAAATGTCATCTACCACATGGTGATAGCCATTTTAAGTCTGCAACAATATAAATGCTAAGGAAGTCCCAGAGTGCAGTTTGAATTGGGCCACATAGAGTGACACAGCAGGAAGAATAATGGATCTAGATATCCTCCTGATCTTGCTGTGGTATTAGACCCCCTTTCCCCACTCCTTAATTTAGGACACTCTCCAAATGGCTCCTTCACTTCATGATGACCTCTTCTCTGTTGGCATCATGATAATATGTTAGTTTGCAGCTGCCTCCACAGGAGAAGGATTGGGTTTCCCCTGGTTGTTGCAAGTATTGAACTCTTGCAAAATACCAGAATTGTTCCTGTTGCATGTTTTGCATACTTGCTTCATTGTGAATGTCCTCGACTTAAAACCAGATTATTTCATCCTTACAGTTTTCCAATCCCTGATACCTACCCATGAGTTTTTTGGTTGACGTTTTTGGTTTCATTGTTTCTATTTTACAATGCTGCTTTCATTTTGACTCCGTACCCAATGTCTGACTGTAACTGATTATTAAGGATTTTACGCCACTGTGGGGAAAAATCAGCCATAAAGCCCAGCTGTCAGATGGAGCAGCTTAGGGGCTTACCTAGGAGCCTGGTGCACAGAGCACTCTGGGGTGGCATACAAAAGTAGATCCTTTTGCTTTGTATAAGCCTTATTCTAAAATCATGCATTCTTTGATAGTGAAGCCATCTCTTACTCCTCCCATTGTAAAATGCCTTCAAATTGGTTGGCTTTGGTGCTGATATGATCTTTCATTCTCACTCTGGGAACTGTCATTATCAAATAAACCGCCTGATTAATCAGTACTTGTTGGGACTATTGGTTCAAATGGGCAGGACGATGCAGTCGGGTAGTTTGACTCCTTTTATCACTTTGAGCGTAGTTTTGTTTCAGCAATTGGCATTTCACTGTAGCAAAGTATGTAATCAACTGTAGGTGGTAACGCTCCCTACTTGTT
Organism: Falco rusticolus; assembly: GCF_015220075.1. NCBI lineage: Eukaryota > Metazoa > Chordata > Aves > Falconiformes > Falconidae > Falco > Falco rusticolus. The sequence goes on from NC_051190.1 coordinate 39,892,749, forward strand.
TTCCCTTGAATGTGGTTAGCCTGAGGTTTTCGTGTTCCCAGTGTTTCAGTGCTGGCGGTTATATTCTGGCCTTTTGAATGACTGGAACTGCTGTTTCATTGTAGCCAGAAAACCACTCGTCTTAAGAGATGTATGTTTGTTAGACCCTGAATGGATTTTAAAAAGGACTTGAGTGTTGCTTGAACTCTTATTATGCACAAACTTGTCTGTGTAGGAACCTAATTATTTTATTATATTCTACATATGAAGGTGCTTTTTTGCTACAGTGTATTCAAATGTGTATTACAATAACCTTCTGGTGCTGTGATTTGAGGAGTTCTGCAGGATAGTAGAAGTCTCTTGGAGACTGCTGAAAAGGATGGTGAGGTGATGATACCATCCCTGAGCACTAGGTAAAATTCCTGTCTTTACTGAAAAGAAGTAATTTAAAACAATTTTGAAACACAAAGTGATCAAATGTAGGAAGATACAGTTTCTTATAAATTCTGTACAAAGCATGTAATTTAGAAAAAAGCAGATGATAAAGAACAAGATAATAAAGGCATACCATAAAATGGAAACAAGTGGTTAAATAATTAGACATAGGTGAGTCATAAAAATCTTGTAATAATAAGAGGTGTTCATCTTTTTTGTTACAGGAGCCCATAGTATTGAACCAGTTTCACAAGAAAATAATATGTGCAAGTAAATTAGAAATTGAGAGCTACGTGATAAACTCTTCCTTTCTACTTATTTCTGAATTTTGTTTGCCAAAATCAAGCTATTCAGCACCTGTGCTTGTCTGTGCTTTGCCATGAACGTTACACTTTGCCTGTAAAGGAATCCTCTTTTAGTTGCAAAAATGGATGCATCTTTATTAGCTGAGCTAAATTTTAGGCAGTGAATTGGCTTCTTTATTCCTGTAATGTGTTTAAATCAAGCACTGTACTGCCCTATGAGTAGATCTTAGTATTGTTGGCTGCTAAGCAGCACATCCCCAGCCAACGTGCGTTCCACATTGCCATAAAAATGACTTGCTGGGTTACGTTGTACCAACACCTCATAATGCATCTGCTGCTTATTTTGCTATTTCAAATGCTATAGAATTTGGTCTCAAGTTTTGTGTTCTTTAAAGGTCTCCAAAGTAAGTCTAAAGAGCTACAGACCTTCTCTCATTCAAATCAACAGGAAATAATATCGATCGTGACAGGGAAGAGGAACACTGTTGGTGTCTTTTACTCTTGTGTCGTTTGGGCTCCTTGTTACCTCCCTTGTTACTTTTCTTTTGCCAATGCACAATCAGAGCAATTCCTATCTGTTCTGTATCTATCGTAGCTACCTATTCCACTGTTCAGATCATTGCACCTTGAGTCCTCTGAATTTCCAAGAAGAAAGAAGCTGGTGGGTTTGGTTTTTTTTTTTTTTTTAATGTCTCAGGCCTGATATTTGCACAGTGACTGTGGTGGTAGTGTGTGCTGGGTTGATTTGGGGAAAACAATGATCCTTGGCTTTGGGCATCTCCAAAGGACGTGCTTTTTATCTCGCTCTGCTGAAGGGCTGGCTGTTGTCATCTGTGGATTTTAAGAATCTAGAATCACATTTTAAAGAGTAGGAGGATTTTAGGATGATAACTTATTCCTTTTTCTTTTTTCTTCCCCTTCCCCATTTCTTTCTTTCTTTTTTCTATTTTTCTTTTTTCTTTCTTTTTTCTCTTTCTTGTTTTTCTCTTTATTTTTCATCTTTTCCCTTTTTTTCCTTTTTTTTTTCTAAAGAATTTTCTCTGCTGATGTTGAATATATAAGAAGTTTAAATAATTGAAGTGTTTCAAATGAGGAAATTGAAAGGGAATTGCAAATGAATGTTATAATGCAGTACTATTGCAGCTTGACACTTATGTGTGGGTGGTCCTTCCTGGCACAATGCTGAAAAAGTAAGAAATCCGTCATCTTAGGGCTGTGGGAGTGTGCACACCTATGAAAGACGGACAGACTGGTAACAAGAGAAGCATGACTGATGTCACGAGGTGACCTGTGTGTGCTGCTTCTGATAGTTGAACATGTGCATTGGATAGTGTCTACTACAGAGTATGTGAGTAGTTGGGTTCTTCTGAAGTTGCTTATGAATTACTTGCTCTTGTGCTGATGTTCTGTGTGGTGCGTAAACGCTCCTGGCTCTGTTGTCGGGCCTCCCTGTGTGTCAGCGGTAGTCAGCTCTGCTCCCTGGCAAGCTCCTGGGAAGCTCTCAGTCGGTGCTCCATTCCACAGGCTGTTTGTTGTTCGTTTGGCTTAAGAGGTTGGTCTGTATCGTCTTCTTCCTCTGAGTGGAAGGTTAAGTGAACCGTTGCTTCATGGCCGAAACACATAACTGTGAGCCAGACAAGCTGGTACTGCTTCTGCCTCTCACGTTTTCTAATGGGCTGTAAGGCTTTTAGTTAAACATTTGCAAGGAAGACCGCTGTGTATTTTGTCATGTTTAAAAACTACTGTTTCTTCTAGTACGCCTAGCCTAAGAAATATAGGTGCTGGTTAGTGCATATGGTAAAGTACACAAGTACATACAGTAAAAATGCACACAAATAATAAAGTAGAAAGGTAAATTTAGTGTTTTCATTTATCCTTTCACATCTTCAAAATGTATATAGCTAAAGAGCTTATAAAAGGAGTTGCAGCTGACAGTTGATCTGGAAATGCAGAAATGTTAGGGAAGGTATTTATGATTTCCAGTATGCACAGCTTGGCAATTGTTCATATTTTACAATTTGTGTCATTTTTGCTAATACTAAGTTTATGTCTTGGTATCTACGTGCAACACATCTGAGTTGCTGACACTATGAACTATGATTTTGAATTCTCTCTATTTTGTGTTTAAATTATCAACCATAACTTTGTGTTACAGCACACACAGGGAGGGAAATGTTAGCTATGATTCCAACAGCAAGCATTAAATGAATATATTGCATGCTTTTCAAATAATAAATTTTAGAAGTACATGAATATTTACATAATATTCCTATTCACAGAGATGCCAAATTAGAGCCACTTTAGGAACTCTGTGCATTAACTAGAATTTCTGACTTTTGCATGCTGTAGATTTGAAAGCTGTTCAGTCTTCTGGATTATATTCTGGTTATCAAAATACCTGCGTTGGTTGTGTTGAGTGATAAGAGATAATGGATCTTCTCCAGCATATTTAGGTACCACTTTCAGTGTGTGGTTTGCTAGATGATTCATGTGTTTACTTTACGTGTATCCTTTTGCTATGGTGCTAATACAAATAAAATCTGTTCTTTTAATTTTCTAACCATTACTAGAAACAATACGTACCATTATAAACCTTGCCTGAGTGACAGGTATAGTTAAATCTTTGGATGGTGAATTGGAAATACTGGTCTTTTGTTGGCAAATAGATTAGGGAAATAATTATTTGAATGTAAATTGTCTGCCCTATCACTAAGCATTTTTATACAAATTAGGCAAAAATAATTTCCTGTGATACTTTAGAAATCAAATACACTCACTAGCTATGCAAACAGAAAGAAATGTGCCATCATTTTCAGAATGCCTCAGAATATATGAAGGAAACCTAAACAAAAAGAGTTCTACAGAGGGGGAAAAAAAGTTCAATTAGAAACTAAGGTGCTATTGTATAGCATATTTGTGTAGACTGTTTAGCTACAGAATGTCACACACATTTTAACATTTGGAAGTGTAGAATACTATTTTAATTTGTCATATCCAGATATGGACAATGTTAATTTTTTATGCAGCACCATTAGATAAGAAAAAAATATTGAGGGCGTTACATCCTAATCTTTAGAGAAATGCATTTATAGAATGCCAGCAGATGTCAGTATGTTCTTGTCATATAGCTCTTTCAGTTTTAAACAATGATTTTCCTTGGATTCAATAATACAAGAGGAAGTAATAAGTGTTGTGATACTATCTTAATGCAGGTCTGATTAATTCAAATATTTTACTGGAAAAGTTTTTTTCCCTTGCTGTTTTCTAGACCTGGGCTGGCACAACATCCATGCACACACTAGCTTTCACTGTATATAACTACTCATCTGACTGCTTAAAGAGTACAGTTTAAAATACTTTGCTAAATGGGAATTTATTATTGATAGTATAGCACTTTAGTTTCTAATTGAACTTTTTTCCCCCTCTGTAGAACTCTTTTTGTTTAGGTTTCCTTCATATATTCTGAGGCATTCTGAAAATGATGGCACACTTCTTTCTGTTTGCATAATTAGTGAGTGTATTTGAACTCTGATGTGTTTAATCAAATCTGTCTCTCTAATTTGGAGATTATTTTGTCACTGTTTATGCATGGTAATCAAAACCAGATGAGCTGTTTCTTGTCTTCCTTGTATTTCAAAAATCAATACCATTGTGGCATTGTGGCTCTTGGTGCCTCAGTGTGTTAGGTGTTGTGGCATTGTGGCTCTTGGTGCCTCAGTGTGTTAGGTGTTGGAAGAAGTGGGAGGAATCCAATCTGAAGACAAAAGGCTTCAGGATCTAAGGAGCTAATCTAGATATCTTGGCCTGGTTTTTTTTTTTTTTTGTGTGGTTTTTTTTTTGTTTTGTTTTGGGGTTTTTTTGTTGGTTTTTTGTGTGTGGGGGTTGTGTGTTGTGGGTTTTTTTGTTTGTTTGGGTTGTTTTTTTTTTTTTTTTTTTTGGTAAATTCAGTGATAAAGTACTGTAGCTGACACTTCAGGCTTTTTAATTACATTTCCAAGGAGAAATTTATTTTACATTGGCTCTTTCTTCAACCCTCCTTTCAAGCTCTGTCATCGTACATAGTTTGTTCTACATGCAAGACCTATTCATTGTGACTTATTCATTGCTGCTTCTCCTCTCAGACTGTTTGCATGATTTTCATATCATGTAAATGACAATCAAGGCAGGCAAAACAGATAAGCAAGATACTTGCCTCTGGAGTAAAAGTCACAAGCATACAGCATTACTGAGGTTGTAGTTCTGGATATAAGGCTATTTTATTTTCAGAGAGCAGTTTATATTGCATTTGCCCTTAACGCTATTTCTAGAAATGCTGATAAACACCCAAAATCCTGTTAAGTATCATGCTTAAATTAGGTCTAAGCAACTTTTTGCCTGATATACTAATTAATTGAAATCAGGGTTTGGCTTGCTTACCTGATGCTGAATGGAGGAAATTAGAAAACTGTAGTTCTCTTTCTCATTTTAGTGGTAGCTGGGGGGGGGGGGGGAAGAGAAAATGTAGATACTTGAGAGTCTGCATGGGCTATGTTTGAAAATTTAGTTATCTTCTCTTTTTGTAGTGAAAATAAGAAGCCAACCGTGTTTTTCCACCACTGAATAAAAAAATAAGCAGTATCATGTATTGTTTTGGCATATTTTCTTCCATGGCAACAAGCACTTTCTGATAGGTGATTCTTATTAACAGCCTCCTGAGTATGCCTTTTGAAAACCTGTAAAATATATAGATGTCATTGATTTCCTTATGTAGCTGGCAGTGCCATTGCACCTTGGAATCCTGAAAATCAGGTTTTCAGAAAAAAATAGGTGGAATTTCCATCATGCTTTAACATACTCAACAATTCTAAAAAACTGTTTCACTGAAATTCCTGAGCAACATGAAAACCTTACAACTCTGTTTTATTGCATACAGAAGCTTTATTTATGAAGAGTTAGGCTTTACAAATGGACAAATTAAAGGAACTGCTTTTCTTATGATAATATAGACATATGGATCAAAATACTGAATGTGAGCATTAACATGTGGCTTGGAAAGCTCTGTCATTCAGTTGTATGTATGTTGATGTATGTAAGCTGAGAGCAGATGAATGACTCAGTTCTTCATTTTGTCCATGTAATTCATACATTAATGTCTGAAAATGTGATCTTGCTGTCAAGATTATGAGGAAGTAATAAAATGGCAGCTGTTACAATAATTGTATATCTCAAAACTTAGTATTTTATAAAAATCTAAATTCTAAGATGGAATAGAAAACATTTGAAGCTTGTTGGAAATGTTAGATGGATATGGTCAACTATAGTGCAAAAAATAAATGCAACTTCAAATTTTATGCAATATGTAATAGATCTAATGGCATGAATTTTGTTAATTTTTACTTCAGTAGCTTCATAAAAGCCTATGAAACCATCCAAAAAAAGATTTGTTGTGATATTTTCTGCACCCTAGAAAAAACCCAGGGTTATAGCTAACATGTGCCCTCCAACACATTTCCATTTATTTTATTGCAATTTGAGTTTTTTTTCCCAACCCATTGAAACCATTTCTAGAAATAGATTTTTAAGTAGACTGTATACTGAAACAAACACATAGATAGGGTTTCCTACTGTAATCGGATCCCTGTATGCTGAAATATAATACATACAGCTTGTGGGTTTTCCTGTAATGTTATGAAAAACTTCCCCAAAAGCAAAGTGTCTCTTCGACTGTGTTCATTAGGAGGCTTGCCAGGCAGACTGTCAAGAAGACTGCCTAGTGGAAGCGTGGTGCAGTGTGTGGCAGGTACTTTGATGAAAATGGGCAAGTAAGTTACTGGAAAATAGTCATCTATTACAGTAATTGGTGAACAGAGTGAAATAAACCAAATTAAGAATGCATGTCAATATACGTTTCTCTTCTTGAAAGAAATGCAAAATGTGATCTTCCTCATGGGAGAAAATGAGGTATATGTAAAGGTGATGTGTCATAGGGAGATAGAATTGATAACTTCACAGGAGACATTCACAGATGTCATACTTGCAGTTCCTTAGCAGAAGCAGCCCTGCTGCAGTATCTTCAGAAAGGATGCTGAAAGTGTGGCAAGTTATGAATTGTAAAATCTGTGAGGTGATTTGGGAGACAGCCTTGTAACAAAAGTCTAGAGAGTTCCTGAATCTGTTCTTACATATGCATAAATAATGCAGAGTCATAAGAATAGCACATGGATTGTAAGATATTTCAATTCAGCTTTAACAATAGAATTCAGCAAAAAATTTTAAAGATTATTTTAATTTGGCAGTAATTTATCCTTCCTAATTCATGGTGGTTTCCTTTACCAAGGCTTTCCAGGATACCTCTGCGCTCTTCTCTCTTCTTCCTTCACCATCTGGTGCTGTGACAGCCCTCTCTCAATTGCACTGGGAATGGGCAAGCAACCAACTAGACTTTGTATCAGTCTCTCATGATCTCACCCAGACCTTTATGAATCTCTTAATAGGTAACTTCCTCCCTGTCCTGCGCATTTTGCATGTCCAGTACATGTTTCTGACCCATGGAAACAGCAACTTCTGCCAAGGTGCTGTAACTGCCCCATCACCTCAGTGGTGTGTATGTTCAGCTGTGTAGCTTCTGCTCCGCTGCTGCATTGCCCCTCTGCTGAAAGGGCAGATGCTCACTGCATGTTCAATAGATCTGATCCCAAAAAGACCACCAAGTAAAAACAAGCTCTGAATGCTGTGGTGTGAATGAAGGTACATTCTAATGAAAGATGATGTAGCAGCATTAACAAGCAATAGAGACTCAAAATCTGAAACTCCATGTTCTAAGTAAAGGAAGGCAACTCTTCCTGAGCACAGATGCACATTTATCCTGTGTCAGCCTGCTTTTATTTGTTCCAAATGGAATTCATAGAATTCCTGAGGAGAAGATCCCAAATTCAAAACCACAAAACCACTTCAGAGAAGCAAAGTTTTGCTCCAGACTTTCTCATATGGGGTGTGTGAAGCCTGCGTTATGACAAGGTAGCGTGACTCACCATCCCTGTGAGCTGTGCATCATGGGGAGTTCTTGGCATATGTTGCGGTAAGCATATTCCTCATGCATGTGTTGCTTGTGTAAAGCACTTGGGTACAGGGTAGAAGAAACTGACAGTTTTAACTGTTGATTGAAAGAAGACATCAAAAACATGAATCTTTTGACATATACATAAAGAGGAACAGGGGAAGTAAATATAACCAGTAATATAAACTACTAGTCCTACCAGACGTGTAGCTAGTCCTTTTGTTTCCCCCCAGCACAAGGCCCTACGCAAACTCCTGTTTAGTAGTGGTTGTTGCTCAGAGATGGGTTTGGGGGTCAGCAGTATGACTGTTATTATTTTGGAAAAGTGTAGCTGTTTAAAACACAATCTTTCTTTTCAACCTATACCCTTAAAACATTACTGGTGATTTTAGTCCCAAGCAAACCAGCTTTATGGCACTAGACTAAGTGGCTGGCTGGTGTGGGGAAGGTCAAGGTGTGGTGGTGTGACCTGGGCTGGTGTCCAGGTGTCCAGGAGGGCTGAGGTAAAAGATGGGGGGATCACTTCCCAGTTGTCATTGTGGCCAAAATGGAGTCAGCTTGATTTAATTTACTGCTCATTAAAATCGAGGTGGATGGTGAGAAGGAAGAAAAAAAAGAAAACACGCACAGATGCACACACTGCTGCACTGCTGCTCAGACTGAATGTCACTCCTTCCATCCTGACTCCTCCATCCCCACCCTGCGCAGTGCAGGGGGATGTGGGGGCTTTGGTGAGCCTGTAATGACTCCACTGCTGCCCCTTGCTCCTCACCCTGCCCCTGCTCTGCCACGGCCTCCCCTGGGCTGCCGGGATCCTCCGCTCCAGCACCCGCAGCACCTCCCGCCCCCTGCTCCTGCCTGGCCCGCAGGGCTGGCTGCCACACTTGGTACCTCACAGCTGGGCGCCATCTTGCCCTTCGATAAACACCTTGTGCCGGGGCGGCCGCAGCCTGGCCGAGGGGCTGGGCCCTGCGCGGGGGCACCCATGTCCCCTCACAGAGGGCCTGCGACTGGTGCCTGGCAGAGGCACCGGCTGCACCAGCTCATATAAGACCCATATTTCTGTCACCTTTCATGCTGTAGCTGTTCCTATCCATTAATAATGGTGGGAAGAAAGTACTGAGCTGTGGAAGACTGGTAGTGATGGGTCAGTTGGCCTGAGGGGCTCTGGGTGAATGGGCAGAGGGCAGAGAGGGATGGCGACCTTGGCCCCTGGGGGCATCTGTTTCTCTCTTGTCTCTTTTAGAGAGCAGATTTTGAGTAGTTCTCCTGTCAGGAATTACTGTTCATAAAATACGTGGACTAGACGGATCTTTAATTTAGGTAACAGTAAGCTTTGTTTGGAGTGCCAAGTGGTTTTGGAAGAAATGTTGTTGTTAGAGTTTCCACAGTGACGGTCGGGGCTTGTTTGCTACCTACAGAATGCAAACTCCCATTTTTACTGTGACTCCTGTGCCTATTTCTATTTAAAGACAACAGGTTCCTTTGTATATCGTCCAGTTACATTTGGACGTGCAGATGGGGATGGAGACCACAACAGGAGATGTTGAAAATGTTTTGATTTTGCTTTTCAGTTAAAGATAGACTTCTACTGAGGACACCCTACCAGCAAGCACTGTAGTGTAGGAGAAAATTATCTCCTTTTTTTGGTCGCTTATCACTGATGTGCTACGTTGTACTGAAAGACCCCTGCTCTGCCACACTTTCTTTGTGTTTTTCAGTAGAATGACTCCACTCATTATGAGTGACTAGGATAATGTGATTTGCTGCCTGGTTTACTTCATTCTGGGAGCAGATCTGAGATGTATTCAGTCTAGCTACAAATGAGGCACTGTCTGTAATGTGAGATTTAATTTTAAATAGTTAAACACCTGCAGGGATGTCTGTAAGCAGTTACTGATTTTAGAAAAAAAAAATGGCAGCACAAGACATTTACAATTTTCTACTACTTGAGGTATTGTAGTGGGAACTAAAGGATGATTTCTCACATTGCTGTTGGCAAATCCTGTTTTTTTTTTCCAGGACTTCGACAGTGTCATTAAGTGTTTTAAGCTTTGTATGTTAGGATCTTCACTGTTTTTGGTAAAGCTTTCTTACTTCCTGAATTAATTTTTGAGGCTCAGTCCTCAAATAAAAAAAAAAAATAAAATAGGAGGGGAAGTAAATTTCCCAGATAAAAAGTATGTTCTTTTCTAAGGCTAATGTATACAAGAAGTCTGTGCCCATGGAGGGTTTCCTTTTAAGAGGAAAACAGGTTCCAGATTGGGCCTATGGAGCCCAAATGTAATGGTGCTGCAGTGATAGTGATCTTGTCTAGCAAGAGGGAACGAAATCTGGAGCTGGAGCTCTAAGGCTGATGTTTATTCATGTCAGAAAAGCGCAGTCAACAAGCCTATTGCATTCAACTCGATTCCATGGAGACATCACGCAGTGGCACCCTGTTCAAAGGTCTGCTCTCTCTTGTTCAGCAGTTTGGAAGTTGGTGGGTTCAATAACAAACAGAAGAATATCCACCAAGACTGCGGGAGCCACTCAATTGCCCAAATGTAAAGGTACTCCATCCTGGGATGGACTTATTTTGCCCAAATTGTTAGGCATTGTTGGTATGTTCTACCTATATAAAAAAAAATACAGAGGTATTTTTAGCTGCTGTTGGTATTAGAAGGATTTAATACCGGTGAAAGAAGGTGAGAGAGGAAAGGCTTTTGAATATTTTAGTAACATAATTCTGATCTATGGTAGAAGTTATGGAGAAGATTATGTGGCTCTCTTGCTCTCTTATTCAGAGTATGTCTCATCAGTGTCTGTCCCAGAAATCACAAGAAAGGCATTATTCTGTAGCATATGTAAGGAAACTATTAAAGCTTATAGTAACTCGCTCAATTAAAACAAGTTAACTGCGCAGTTATATGAATCTCATTACTGTAGTATGGAACTGTATTCCCTCCCTTACAGTGAAAAGCAAAAAAAAATTAACTTGTTCTTTTGTTTCATCTGTAGGTGATATTTACCTGTTTTCAGAAATTATTAGGTGAGGCTGGACAAAGTGGTTTTACATTTTTCTGTAGCAGGATAGTTGGTTGTTAATATTTTTTCTGACAGCCACTTCTGTGAAGGTTCAGTTTTGCATAAGCTTTCCTGGGACGCAGTTCAGCCCGCAAGCAGACCACTGCAGTGAAATTTAGCTGGGGTGTGTGTGTGGTCTAACTCACGGTGGGAGGGGTGAATTGAGATCCATTATGTAAAGCTTTGAAAGTCAGCAAACTGACCTAGAACTGAAATGTGTATTAGTGAGGAGGGGTGTTTTGCATTGCTGAGCAGATAGGTTGCTGAATTGGGAATGAGCCAGAGTGTCCTCAGGGCCTGGCAGTAAGTGATAGTCTGGTTTGCATGTTGCACACGTGGTACTCAGGATGGTCAGATTTGCATTTAGTAAGCTGCAGACAGTAGTGCAAGCACCCCATGAGGTGAGCTGGATATTCAGAATATGTTTCTTCCCCTTGAGAGTAACCTCTAGGATCTGAAACAGTATTTGGTATGTTCTTTGTGGTATTGCACCAAAACATAGACCCAAATATCTTTAGGGGACAGTTAAAAGAAACAAACATACTGTTTTTTTTTTTTATTGAGATATGCACTTTGTATTCTGAGAAGGTATTAATTTGAGATTTTGTAATGACTCTTTAGATTTTGGATTTGAGGCTTCTAAAATAGTTAGGTTTGTCTTATGCTGTGTAAATTATATCCTTACAGACTGAATATAACCCTAGATTTGAATCATCAGTTTTCTTCCCCATGGTGCTGATACCCATTTAATATTACTTTAATACTACTTTCATGGTGACTTTCAGTGTGACGTTGGGAAGGGGTGAGCAGCAGTTTGTTTCATCTGTCCATAGCTGAAGTTTCCTTGGGAAGTTTCATTAACACACTATCATGATTTAAAAATAGAAACTCAAAGAGAATTACTCCAACTCAAGCAATATAATGTATCAAGAAGCTTTTCATTTTATAATTATTCCAAAGCACTTCAAACTAGCCACTTTTTCATTGTGAGGAGAGGTTTTTATTCAAAATCATATTTCTCGGAAATTCTACATCTGCATCCAGATTATTTGCAGTCTTCTGTTGTCCTTGTTTCTTCTCTGCTGTGGAATTACACACACCCCACACCCCAATTTAGTAAACGCTTAACTGAGTTTTTGTGGCTCACTGTGTGTGTAGCAGTAAAGAGCAGAGTGAAGCAGCTGAAATATCCACAGTGCTCTGTGGATTGCAAAGCATGACATGGGTAAAGCATGACATGGGTGATTTCTTGCTCCCAGTAGCTAGCAATGGGGTGCTTTTCAATCCCTAATACTGTTAGAATTCTAATAAGGAAAAGTTTTTTTTTCTTCCCCCCTTTCCCCCCACCCCCCAGAAAAAAAAAAAAAAAAGAAAAAGAAAAAGTAGTAGTAGTACATATTCTTCACGGTGTGTGGTTAGCTGGACAGCTGTCTCTGTGAAAACAGCAGCAGAAGTTGTACTTCAGTGTTTAGCTATTGAATGTTTATAGTAATTCTACCTTAACGCTTGTTGATGTTTTAAAGAATAAATAAATAAACATTTCCTTACTGCTGTAACATGCTGTGTTATTTTAGCAACGTTCAGTTTCTTTGGAAACTGGATTCCAAAGAATTCTCAGTCAGCTGGTTAGCTGAATGGAAATGTAGCTTTGGAAATAGAATTTGCCTGCTGGCTTACCAGTTTACAAATACCTACTATTTATTTCAGGCACCAAATTATTATTTTTCCTCTGGGCGTGTTTTTTACTTGGTGGTGTTTGTTTTGGTTTGGGTTTTGTGTGTGTGTGTTTACGGACAGTGTAGCTTGAAATGAATCAGAGAATGGTTGTGGTTGGATGGGACCTCTGGAGGTCATCTGGTCCAACCCCACTGCCCAAGCAGGGCCACCTAGATGTTGCCCAGGACCACGTCCAGACAGCTTTTGGGTACCTCCAAGGCTGGAGACTCCACAACCTCTCTGGGCAGCCTGTGCCTGTGCTCTGTCACCCTCACAGTGAAGAAGTATTTCCTGATTTTTCAGAGGGAACCTCCTGAGTTTCAGTATGTGCCTGCTGCTTCTGGTCCTGCCACTGGGCACAACAGAAGACAGCCTGGCTCAGTTGTCTTTTCACGCTGCCTTCACATTTTTGCACACATGGAGATTCCCCCTGAGCCATCTCTTTACCAGGCTAAGCGATCCCAGCTCTCTCATCCTTTCCTCATACGAGAGATGCTCCAGCACCTCCATCATCTTAGTAGTCTTTGTTGGACTCTTTCCAGTAGCACCACATCTCTCTTATACAGGGGAGGTCAGAACTGGACACAGCGCTCCAAGTGTGGCCTCACTAGTGCTGAGTAGATGATAAGAATCACTTATCTCGAAGTGCTGGCATCACTCCTCCTCATGCAGCCCAGGATGCTCTGAGCCTTCTTTGCAGCCAGGGCACATTGCTTGCTCTTCAACCTGCACTCCCAGGGCCATTTCTGCAAAGCTGCTTTCCAGCCCATTGGCTCCCAGCATATGTTGGTGCATGGAGCTGTTCCTCCCCAAGTGCAGGACTTTGCACTTCTGTCAGCCCGTTTCGCTAGCCCCTCTGGATGGCAGCACAATCTTCTGGGGCATCAGCCACTCCTCCCAGTTTTGTGGCATCAGCAGACTTGCGAAGTCACACTGTGCTGCATCATGACATCATTAATGAAGGTGTTTAATAGGACTAGACCCAATATTGACTTCTCTTACTGTGAAGTTCAGGTACAGCTTTACACACAGCTCGATGGTGCTCCAGAAGTTATCACCTTGCTTTTTGATGCCATCTCAATATTACTGCCTTCGGCCTGGCCCTAACTGCACGTATACGATGCTGTAGTTGGAAGGGAGCATGGTAACGTTCTGTTATTTCTTTCTGGCATCTTTGTAAAATGGTAAGGTGGACAGGTGCAGCAAACCCATTACTTGCAAAGCCATACAGATTTTTCATGAAACAGCAGTCTTTTTATATTACCTTATTGTCCAGATGGCTAAGTATATGGTAGAACAGAATTAATAGATGTTGGGGAAATCCCCCTCGGTGTGGAACAGATAGTAACATTGGCAACCAGTCAAAAAACTCTCTGAAAGGTTGCAGCTGAAGGACACCACTGTTGGAAACACAGACTAAGATACATTCCTGAACTCGAGAAGGAAACACAGAGGATACATTATTGCATGGAATGATTAGATGACTGACTAATGAGCCTTGAGGGGCAAGGAAATTGGCTACAAAAACAATTAAATAAGCACCTGACATTCCAGTGTACTCTGTATAAACACTAAACTCTTACTATGTTTAGTTGGCAAAACAAAACAAGTGGCGTTTAAGCATACAAGGCAAACTGTTACAGGAAAAAAACCTGTGTTAAACAGATTGTTCTGCTGAAAGTGTGTTAGTAAATGCTTTTCTTTGTCAGAAGGTGTGATAACACATTGTAATACTAGCATTATAAGTCAGTGTCCACCGTTTTCATTAGTTATTCTGGAATTCAGACCGATATGATACTGCATTAAACCCCATATTCTGCTTTAATCAGTCTATTGTTATATACGGTTAGGTATCAATGGCAATTTTTTAATTTTTCCCTTTTTTTTCCCTCTAGGGACAAAACTTCAGCATAAGAGTCCAGACTTGAGTAACAGACGAGCCATTTTGCATAAAATCTGATGAACCAACACATGATACCTATTTCTGTAACATAATATGACATCTATTACAGGCACTTAGGCAGGTGGTGGTCCATTTGGGTATTGAGTGTAGTCAGCCTACCTATGAACCTTCCGGAGAGGGGAAGTTGACAACAAGAGCACTTAAATGAACACTTGTCATTTTGACACATCTGAATTTTTAAGTGTCTTTACTGATTGATGGATTCTGCCGTGCTTGGTAATGGATAACTAAAGGCCTCTGGGCAGGATGGAACAGAAGGTTTTCCTTCAGGCCTTGATGGTTAAACTGTACTATGCCAATTCACATAACATAGAGCTTCAGTATACGATGATCTTGACCTTGTGTGGTGAGGGGAGGGAATTTCATAGGCTTCTACACTGACAGAGGGGAATTTTCCTACAGGATGGAATTGATGTGACTATTTTGCTCAGGTTTCTTGTTTGAGTGTACTTTCAAAGTATTTCATGTGTAGTCCCACCCAGTGGAAGCAACAGCTTTGAGGTTCTGTTGTCAGCTAGTTCTGGGGAAGCCTGTCCAGGTCAGGTCGTGGTTTGAAAGGCAGTCCTAGTGTACTGAAGTTGAAGTGTACATAATACTTCAGGAGCAATGCTAGGTTTTCTGGTAATATTGCTAGGGATGATCTTCAGCATTGTTTTCAGTGAATCTCTAGCAACCTTTTCTGTGTCAAGGTGCTGAAAGTGTCATTATTTTATTTTTCCTGATGAATGTGTGCAGTTAATGGAGGTGTGTTTAAGTAAGTGGTGATTTGCAAGTATCTATTGGCAGTTGTAAGCATGTATGACAAGGAGCTGAGCTAGGTGTTTGGAGCAAGTGGTTTACCTCCCCTGTAACCAGCTGGAAGCGAAGGAATTAGGTGGGGTGTGTTGTTTTGTTTTGTTTTGTTTTTTTTTTCTTTAGAAAGACTTACAAGTCCTTCTTAAA
The DNA here is from genome assembly GCF_015220075.1 of Falco rusticolus. NCBI lineage: Eukaryota > Metazoa > Chordata > Aves > Falconiformes > Falconidae > Falco > Falco rusticolus. The sequence goes on from NC_051190.1 coordinate 39,908,191, forward strand.
AGTGTTGAATAATGTTAAATTTGCTATCAGAAGATCATGCTTGGTGTATAGAGGTAGTGTAAAATAAATCATGTATTCATTTCTCATTTACCTCATTAAAATGAGATTCAAAGATCCCCCTATACTTGAGTGTACAGTATGTACTGCTGAACCTCTAAAATGTTGTGGAAGTCCTGGTTTCTTAACAGGATGAGAATTCTAGATTTCTGATCTGAAAGAGCTTTATTATGAAGTGACATCTGGCTTTAGAGACAGAGGTGGAATTGGTACATCTGAAATGAATGAATAATATATAAGGACTGGTACTAGCTTTGCCTCATGAGTTGGCCTTACTGTTTAGCCTCAAGCAGAAGCAAGAAACACAAAAAGAGAAAGGTTGTTAAGGTAGAAAGTTAAATATTTAATAGCAGTGCTTGTGCTGTACATTCTCCTTTTGTCGTATTCATGGAAATATGTTTTGGAACTGATGGAAAATGTCATTTATATTACAGTAGTGGCAGAAAGGGCCTATTTGATTCAGGCATCAAAGTACTAGACTTCTTAAAAGGCATGAGAGAAAATTTGTGGATTAGCCTTGAAATTTTCACTGTTATCTTCCCTTTTCTATTGGATATACTGGGTCTCAGTTTGGTTTTCATTTGGGGTTTTGTCTGTAACAACCCTTTTTTTTTGTTTCCTCTTCATAACGAGGTAGAAAACCAGGTAGTAATAAGAGGTGGTTGTTTTCCCAGTAGCTGTTTTTATCTTTCAAGCCCTCTGAAATTTATCCCATCAGTTACAGCGCACCGGATGTAACACATGTCTTGTGTGCTGCCTTCCGTCATTAAATGTTTTTTGTCAACCTCTTGGGTACAAAAACAGCATTTGAATTTCTGTTCTCTGGGGAAAACAGGAACTGGATGTTACACAAAGGAAGGGGCTTGGAATTGAATGGATCTGTGGGTGAAAACATCAGAAATTGTTAGAAAAATCTAAACTTAAGTATTTTCTTCCCTCATCCTGGAGGATGAGAGCATTACGGTTTGTTTGAGATTTTTGTTATCTGATTTATTTGTGATGAGTGAAGATAAAAACATGCCTACCTGTTTACAGTTGCACGTATTGCAGTACTGTTGTATGGTGTCTTGGACTGATGATTATTTAGGCTCTATGGAAGGAAGATGTTATCTCAAGGCTTTAGATACTCAGTTGAAACCAAGAATTATGTACATTTCAAATGTTTTGTTCTTTAAAGAAAAGAAAAGAAGTCATTACAAAGCTTAGTATTTTTCTTTTTGTAAGATTTAAAGTTTTTTAAGTTTTGATGTTTGCATCTGCTTTCTCACAAAGATGGAGTAAAGGCTTGGCTGGTTTGCATGGACCCAGTATTTTAATCTGTGTCACAGGAACCCTGCTTTACAGAGCACTGTCTTAGATAAATACAATATTTCATTTCTTCTGCAGCTCTAGAAGAAATGTTGTGCTAGGTTTTTCATATGAAAAAGCCATTTTAAATATATTCTGGAAGTAAGCTTTACCTCCTCCCCTTTGTGTCTCACTTCACTGAGTTTCAAAGTGTATTCAGTGACTGAAGGAAGCAGAGATGTCCTGATCACAGCTATGTCTTGCTTTGGATTCAAGTCAAATCTACATCTAATTCTGCTAGTGTTTTAAATGAGAGGCAGTTATAAATACACACATGTGTACATACATATATATGTTCACACTTTATTTCCTTCTTACTCAGAGCTTGAAAAAAAATCATTGTTTGGAAATGGCTGCCAAATGCAGTTGAATAATCACTTATTCAAAAAATGGTTTGTGTGACAATTGAAATGTAGCCCCGAAGTCTGGGAAGATGAATAGTATGGGAACTAAACCTGATGCAGTACTTGCTTCCTGGGGCTGAACAGTCACCACCAGGGGCTCTGGTGCTGCTGGTAGGCTTGGCAAGCAGATAACATTTAAAGCTCAAAAAAATGTAGTGTGATTTCACTGAGCTTCTTGGAACACTGTTGCTAGTAAGAAGAGCTGATTTTAGGTTGCTGTTGCTTGCGATAGAACTGATCAACAGCCTTAGGCAGGCATTGTAGGCAAGAGTAGTAAAAGAAAGAAATATGGAGCTTAGGGAAGACTGATTGTAAATTAATTTAACTTGTTTGCTGAATGCATGGTCAGTGTTTTTAAGAAAGCCAGTTCATAGACCAACCTGAACCAAATGATAAACTAGTAGTGTTAAACGTATGTTTCAGATTTCAGAGCATGTAGAACATTATTTTTTAATGATTAAAAATAGAAAATCTCTTCGGAAGTGTAAGAAATATGCTGTGACTTCAGTTATCTTCCCTTTTAACTTAACCTCCTGTATATAAAATATTAAAAACTGGATGTATCGCTCATTTTAAGCCTGCAGAAAATAGGGGGTAAGGTAGTCTGTCTCGGCTGTCCCTCATATAACCTTCATAGCTTCTCCAGTTGCAATCACAAAGCCACGCTGAGAGTGAAGACTGATCCTTGCATGTCTACTTCGCAGAAATAGAAGCTGAGTGTTGCATTTGCATAGCCTAAGTAATGTTTTGTACACAGGAATAAAGAGGGTCAGTGTAAAAGTAGGATGTCTGAAGAGTTTTGTGGACAATGAAGTGTGGACTTGGCAAGTGGAACGTAGGGCCAAACCCTCGCTCTTCTGTACACTAGTGGAAGAGGAGAATGCAAGAATTGACATTCAAATATTCCGACTCGCAGCTGGTGCAAGACTGCCTGTGGTTTCTCAGATACTGGTGATGCTACATGGGCTAACACCAGCTGAAGAGGCAGTTTGGCAGTCTATAGCCGTAATTCTGGAGTTAGTTTCCTAGTGTCGGTACTGCTTCTGCTCCAGTGCACATCTTCAAGAGCAGCAAGAAGGCACAATAAAAGCATATTTTTAAACATGGAAATTTTATTTTCTTCAGTGATATGTCTTGGAAGTCACAACTTATTTTTGCAGTGACTCCCAGTGTTCTTTAAGGAATCTGAGACCCTGGTATAGGGCTGGATGGGTTGCTAAAGTGCTTCAGGGGATCAGGACCTCAGCTGGGTTCACCAAGCTAAAAGAGTGAACATCAGAAACAGCTGAGTGAGTATGAGCATAAATTCATATGTATTTTATCTGTGCTTCTCTGTCAGAGTTCAGGGAAGTAGGGCAGTGTAATGTGAGGAGTCAGGCTGTTGAGGATAAGTGCATTTGCATTTTGGTGGTTGTTTATATCAAGAAAAAATAGAGATAAAAATGATACCTGATTATAAGCATGCAACTTTAGAGTTTACAGATCCTTGTGTATATTTACGAAATACAAGAAAATGTGTATCAAGGATCTTACTATAATTTGGATACAGATTAAGTACAGATATGATATTTTATCATTTTGTATTTCTTGCTTTTGCATAATGTTGATGTGTAATTTGATGTAAGTTTTCCAGGGTTTTTATGATTCCTGTAGGAAAAAAATCTGCTCCCACAAGCCCAGTTACAGTGCATTGTGTTAGGAAGTAAATGAGAATGCAAAGTGATGGTGTTACGGGATATGTTATTTGTGCTTTGGTTTTTAAGTACATAATTTACTTACAAGTTGAGTAGATTAGCATATAGATTAACATGTGTGGTGAGTTACTTCATGTAGAAAAGATTACATTCCAGACCAATAGCCTAACAAACAGTAGAGAAATCACAATTAAGTAATGTTTTTTAATCTTTAAATTCTAATAATGCACTTTCAAAGATCCAGAGGAAGCCTATGCAATTAGAAAATTGGAAAGTATGTACTTAAGTATCTTCTTCCCAATTTTCCTGTTATGTTTGCATTAAATTAGAGTATCTCTGTGAAGGAGTATATCTTATAAGCTAACAGGAGATGTATCTGAGGGACAATTTTAAAATATTTTTTTTATATGAGTATTTACTGGATAGAGGTTACATGAATAGAATTATAAAAAAATATTATAAAACCTGGTATTTTCTTTAAAATGCAATATTTGTGTCCTGCAACTACAACGGTGTAAACCAAGTTTCAAGTATTTTAAGGCAAATCAGTTATGTGGTAGTAGGGGTACAGGACCTCATGATTGTTAGTCAGGTCAATTCAGAACCAAGTTTCCTAGCAGAGTGCTTTTTTCTTTTATGTTTTTTTTTTTTCTCATGTTTGCTTTAAAGTCTTTTCTATAGCTAGTGTATATCAAAATTAAAAAGTGTCAGCACCATATTGTAATAGGCTCATTGTCTAAATAATGTATATTTCATAAGTGCAGTTGACTTAAGGATCACTTTTCACCACTTGGAGAGCATTTAACTATAATTTTGAAGTTGAAAAGAGTGCCCTGAGATACACAATAATTTGATGGGTAGAATAAAAAAAAATTGTTATGCAGTGGGTATAAAATTGTAATGATTTCCCCCTGTGTTTACCGATGAAAGACAATTTAGTGCTCAGGGGGTGTTGATTCTCCAAATTTTTGGCATAAATGATTATGTGCTATATATAATCCCTGCAGTATTTATTGCCTTAGTAGCAAATGCTCTATGCTGGAGCTCCACAAAACAGAAGTTCAATTGGCAAATTCATCTGAACAATAGATGTTCAGATGAGGGAACACTTTCTAAGCTTATAAAATAACTGGGGCATATTGGATTCTACTTCCCCGCCCCCCACCCCTTCAAACCTTTGGTTGGAATCTTCCCTGCTAAGGGCCCAAATCTCTTTTCTTTTTAAACAGGCATAGGGTTAATAGCTATGCTTTCTGTGCTGCAGCCTGTAGCATCTACTGTCATATGCTCACTTAAAAATAGAGTGCAAATGAACTATTTGTTTCCTTTTGTTTGCTTTTTTTGTTTGTTTGTTTGCAAGTGAGTCTTGAGGTTATTTTAATGGTAGGATTGTCATAGGTAGAACTTCTCTTAATTTTCTTTTCTTTCCCACCCCCTCCCCCATTAGATTTAGACGTCAGATCTGCCAGTGATCCCAGCTCTTTTCATGCAGACCTATGACTAATAATCTTGGGGGGAAAAAAAAAATCCATAAAAGATTTAGGTCCCTGAACTGTGTTACAGACAGACTCTAAGTGTCTTAGTCTTAGGCTTCCAGTTTTTACTTTAAAAAATAAGGATTATCTGAACTCTCCTGTGTAGTGGAATTATAGAGGAATGAAGGCAGGTTAATTAACTTTGATAATATAGAGCTGTGGGCTGGCTTCAGGGGCGGTGGGTTGGCTGATGTGGATAATGTGCAGCTGTGCTGGTTCCTGCTAAGTAGCTAAATAGCTGTAAGGGGTAGGGGAGAGGGGGACTGTATGAACAGTAGCACTGGATGAAGAGAGACTCAGAAAAAGCAGAGGGAGGAGAGAGAAGCACCCCAGATATAGGAGAGGCCCTGGGAGAAGAAGAGGACCCGGATGAGGAGAGGGTGGCTAGAAGAGGAGCAAGGAGAAGGAAGACTCTGGACGCAGCAGAGGCAAGAAGCAGGGTGGACTGGCCTGAAGAGGGTGAAGAAACAGCCCGGACAGTAGATGAACTGTTGAAACCTTGTGGGGAATTGGTGGCTGTGCCAGGGCAAGGCATGGGAACTGCTTATTGAAGTTAACCTGGGATGGGATGGTAAAAGCTTTGTTGCAGCCGGCTGGTTTTGATAGTGCTGCGACACTCCTGTGGCACCTAAAGGCGTCTTTGCATACTGAGTTTTTGATACGTGTATGAACAAAGAATGACTTTGGTGAAACCTGACCAGTGCAGCCATACTAGAATCAGAACTGGCTTCAAGATACAACAGTCCAACATGTCTTACTGTCTTCCCTGCCCTGGAAGATTCTTATAACAGATGGAGCCCAACGTTATAGACTAAATGAACTCAGTGGACTTTAAAGGAATGGTCCATAGACTAAGGGATTGATATCCGTGTATGTGTGTTATAAGGCAGTAAAGGTGATGATTTATTAGAAAATGTGGCGTGATATAAAATGTATGGAATAAAGGGCGGATATTGTCTGGATTTCAGTTAGTTAACCTGGATAGCATTAACTTTTTTTCTTAGTAGTTGTGCAGTGCTGTTCTTACCCTGGTATAAGAACAATGTGTAAGAACAATATTGATAACACACTGATGGACTTTTCAGTTTCCCAGGCCTTGCCAGCAAGAAGGCTGGATGGGTACAAGAAATTGGGAGGCAGCAGGGTTAGGCCAGCTGACGCAAACCGGCTAAAGGGCTATTCCATACCACAGACCATCAGGCTCAGTATATAAACTGGGGGGAGTTGGCCGGGACTGTCAATCACTGCTTGGGGACCGACTGGGCATCGGTCAGTGGGTGTTGAGCAACTGCTTCGTGCATCAATTATTTTCTTTTTCTCCCTTCCTCTTGAGTTTCATTCCTCTTCTTCCTCCTTTTCATTATGTTATAATTATTATTATTATTATTTTATTTAATTTATTAAATTGTTATTATTTCAACCCTCGAGTTTTACATTCCTTCCTGATTCTCCTTCCCATCCCTCTGGGGGTAGGCTGGGCAGAGTGGGGAAATGAGCAAGTGTGCAGCTGTATGTTGCTTAAGTTACTGCCTGGGGTTAAACCATGACAAAATCTTAAGGCAGCCCAATCTTGAGACTGGGCTGGTATTTTCCATGCACAAAACATAACTAAGTTATTGGTTTTCTCAAAAAGTCTTACCTCTAGGAATGTTTTGGGGAGGGGTTTTTCTATAGCTGGGTGGAAGAAATGGATATGATATTTGCAGTCCTTGTTCCGACTGTAGCAGAATGGTTTGAATATTTGTTGAGGGAGTGGTTGGAAGATGCATGTTCAATGCCCACCTTCTGTTTGGGGTAAAAATGTGAAACTCGCACCCTCATTCTCCATAGGAAGATCCAATAGCCTCCTGGCAGCACAGGTGGTGTGCTCACCTCCTGCTGAAGCTGTCAGTTTAGCTTTCACTGCTGCTGTTTGGGAGTTTTGAGGATGTGTGTTTGTTTTATTTTGTATGGTAAGTCAGCAAGTGCTGGAAAACATGTAACTTTGTGGAGTTTGGATCATGCCTTATATGACAGACGAGTTTTTGTCCCTGTTCTCAGGATAAATATGTGTAGTATGTCATGGTTTTATTAAAAATAAAAGGTAGAAACTAGAACGTGGTAGTCTGGTGCCTACTGAGGCAATAGCGTTTTCTGCTGTACTTGTCTTACACAATGAATTGTGATCACAGCTGCTTTTCTAGCCAAGTAGAACGCTGTGAGAAGAAAAGTGGTAAATAATTTCATCCAGAATAGTGTACAACCTGTAGCTAGGAACTGTCTCCTAGAAAGATATAGGTAGAATTATTTATTCTTCTTTCTTGGTCACAGAAGGGAATTCAACCTGGATTTCTTGATTACTGGATGAATGCTCTAACCACTGTACTGATGTAGCATTAATTTTGGGGGGACAGTTGAGTTTTGAAAGCCTCAATGAATCCTTAGCCCTGTCACTGGGCAGAAAATATGTGAATCGGAGAATGTGAGGATGTAGGAGTATCTCTGTAGATGTCCAGAATGGGAATTAAGTAGGCAAACAAATGACATAGATTTTAATGGAAATATGTATATATTTTTGTATCTAATCTATATGTAGAAAGACTGTATTAGTATAAACCCTTGTTGGTAAAAGATTATGTTTCTTAATCTTGCTTGTACTCGTACTTATGAAAGTTGTGGATGACAGTGTGCATGCTACAATTGCACATGCTTTATTTCTTCTTTCCAGCTTGTCATTAGTGAATGAGTTAACTGAGTAGGAGGACAGCCTGAATTCAGCCTTCAGAAATTACTATCATATGTAAGTTGGGGGGGGGGGGGGGGGGCGGCAAAAAAAAGCTGTGTACTCCTTAATAAAGGAGTTCATTGTTTTCAGTGTTTCGTAATTCCTTTTTGACTCAGTCATCTGTAGCAGTTGTATAAATCACTTCTGATGATGCAGTATTGCTGAAGAATTTTTTTTCCTTTGCAGTGTGTCATTATTAGCTCTGAGGAAAAAAACCCTGTATTGTCTGGCCTGTATAAAGGGCATTTAAGAAAAGGAGAGTGAATTTGAATCAGAAGAGAGAAGGAAATCTAAACCTTTGCCACAGATGTTTCATTTAGAAAGGAAATGTAAATTGTCGCTTTGCAAAGTGAACTAAATGGAACATCTGTGAGTTCTTGTCTTCATTCTTCAAGACTTGATTCTCTTCTGTTTCTACTAGTCTTAGAGTTGCATATGCATCTTGATCCTGCTTCCATTGCCTGTTAACTTTGGCAGTGCTGGACAGAGCCTCTTAGGAGAAGAAAAATACAAGAGATCATTCACTGTATTTTGACCTGCTTAAAGAAGCTACTGGACAGTACAGGTTGGGCAGCAGTTGCCAGTGGAAACGTCAGCCCAGTTTGAATGTCAGTGTGAAGCTGCAATGCACAGACAACTTGTCTATTATTTTTTTTAATAACTGGGAAGTAAGCAAGAAATGTAAACCAAGAGCTGTTATATTTTCTCTTTTTTTTTGGATATTATTGATAGTTTGCAAGAAGTGAACCTTGATTAACTGTGGTTACTCAGGTTTATATTAAAGATTATCAAAGCTGCAGACCAGAAAGTGAGGAAAGAGCCTATGGTGATTAAATCTGGCTTTTCTTCTTCTGATTCTGAAGTAATTTGAGCTTTCCAGAATAATTTGTTTAGCTCTTGAACAATTACAGCAGATTCATCAGATGTCTCTACACTCTTTGATGGCATCTATGGAGCATTACACAGCTAGCTGGACTGTGGTGTCAGTTTCTTTTCCCTGTGGTGTGTTTTCTCCTGAGCCTATCCCCAAGGCAGCGCTGCGGAAGAGCTCTCCAGGGTACTCGTGTCGCTCTCCATGGTGCACACACACCGTTCCAGTAGTGTCAGTGTCATGGAAGGGCTTCAGCTGTGTCCTTAGCTCAGCTCTCTTCTGTGATAGTCACCTGTATTGGGTGTGTGTGTCCCGCTTTCCGTAGCAGGGCAGGGGAGCCCTGCCTACCACATAAACTCTGCCAGTGGTGGGGAGTTTTCTTTTTTGCATGTTCATCTGGACTAGGTCCCAGTCTTAGTTTTATGGTGAAAGATTACTCCAGTGTGTGATTCTGGAGTATGTGAACTGGTCTAGTCAACAGTGTCCCTGCCCATGGCAGGGGCGTTGGAACTAGATGACCTTTATGGTCCCTTCCAACCCAAACCATTCTATGAGTCTGTGCAACTTGTTAAAGGTTTTTCTTGATGTTTGTGTCACGAAAACTGGATTCTGGATTTTAGGAACCAAAAATAACTGGATGGAAAAACTTGGATGCAAATGTCATGGTTCTAAAGTTTAATGGAATTGTAGCCAAAATATCTTGCATCAAAGAATAAATGCAAAGAAAGAGATCTGTAACTGGGCATGCAGGTCACATAAATGACTGATTAATTTGTTACTGCCAACCGTAGAACAAATCAAATAAATTCTGGCAATGTTGAATTGTTTTGTAGGATGTAGACAGGTGTGGTTTTTGGTTTTTTTTTTTTTTTTTTCCTTTTACCATTGAACTTCAAAACTAGATAATATTTCGTAACTGTCCTGCACTGCATAGATATTGTGGCATTTTTGGTATTGTGATGGGAGAACAGCACTGTCTGTCCTGGTAAAAAGTGTTAATGCCAAAGTAAGGGACTGTGAAGAGGAAAATGTGAGACGGAGTGGACCTCCAGCTCTTCCACTTTTGCCTGATTAATTCTCTTCCGCTGGCTAAGAAATGGATAGCAAGTCACATCTGGCTGAGGTCCATAGCCATTTCTGACGTGGTACTGATGACCTTCTCAATGCAAAGATAGTGGTACAGGAAAAAGAATGACTGTTGAATGCTGAGAAAATGAAAACTGGAGGGCAACTATTTGTTGGTAGCTGCCTGGGAATGTGGCAGCACTTTGTCCCAAGCCCAGAAGTTACAAGGATAGAGGGCTTTGCTGCTTCTCTGTCCGTGCTGTGCCTCTACCTGAGAGAAGAAAAACTCCTGGAGTTGTCCCTAAATTCTAGTGACTAGTGACAAAATATGGTTTTCACAACACTATGAAAAAGCAACCAAGTGTTATCAACTCCCTTGTCTTTTAGGTGGAATAATTGAGAAGTTGCACAGTTGTTTTTGAAGGATCTAGAAATATCCCATGCACAAGCCGCAAGAGGGCCGTGCTACATCATTAATGTATTTGGCTATATTGCCTCTAATTTCCATCCAGAGATCCCATCTAAGGCAGGAATCATAACTGTTAATATTTAGCTGCTGTCTGGTTACATTAACAACCTGCAAAATTTATTTCACGGTTCCATCTTGCTGATTTTCTTCACAGTGGATGAAGAATGCTGTCACTTACTTATGCCTTGTCTTTGAGCAGTGGAGGTCTGTGCAGTGACCGTAAAGATACTGAATTTAAACCTTGTTAATCACAATGTTTGTTGTCCATATGGTTCTGCTTTGTACAGTCAATTTTATTCAGTGTCACTCCCTAGATTCTCCTCTTAGCTCTAATGTAGGAGAACTGCAATGTTACATTTTAGAACAAAAAATGCAAGCTTAGGCTGATATTTCACTTTTGGTTTTTAATCTTTTCTCCTTGATTTGGATTTGAAGGTCTTTCTGGTCATGTAACAGTAGAAAACCTGTTCTGACTATTTTTCTGGAACTTGCAATATTAATTCAGAGAACTTTTGTATTTGAAAACACTTTACTTATGCTGTACAACAAATTTTATTTTCAAAAAAGTTCTAAGTGCTTTAAAAAGCCTTCTTTATCTACAATTAAAACAACAAAACAGGTTTTTTCAGTATCTAAAATACTGTGTTTAGTTTTTGTTGATCTGACCAGTGCTAACTATGCATCCAGTATCTGACAGGGATGGGGTGTCTTATGTATATGCCTCATACCTTTTTTTTTTTTTTATGGAGTTGACTGATTTCTTGTTAAGTTTCTTTGTGTCATTTTCATTTTACTGTTTAATAATGGAGGTATAGGGGAGGAATTCTTATCTTCTAAAAAATATATGCACTTCGGGTGGCTCAGAGTGATTGTGAATGATGTTAGTGGTGTGACAGTGATGCTAAGCCAAAATCTGGACCTGTGTGGTTTGTGGTTTTTTTTGTTTGGGTTTTTTTTTTTTTTTTGGTTGTGTGGTGTTGGGTTTTTTTTTGTTTTCCTCCAACAAGGAGACTTAATTTTTGCCTTTGCTTCATAGTATCAATGTGACTTTTGTGGAACAGTCAGTAAATCATGAAGGAAGAGATAGGTGCTTCCCATGTGGAACGTGTATTTTTAGGCTATAATGTTAGGTAGCTGGGAGTAGAATTAGTTTTTCCTTCTGATACTCGGTCTTTCAAAACATTTAAAACCAGCTTGATCAGTAATACAGTACAGGCTAGTTCAGTCAATTTGGCATAATATTGTTAGCACTCTCCTTTAGTACTAAATGAGTACTTTAGACATGTTTAAATTCAATATTTTCCTTTTTTAACTTCCTGTTAAGAATGTAAGTCAGTAGTTTGAATTCTGGCAAGATAAGACAGTAGTTTGAGGCTGAAAGACTACTTTGGTCATTATTTTGGGTCTTGACAGATAGACACATGTTCATGCTGTCTGCTGGTAGTTTCTATTTAATAGCAGAGGTTGTTGAGCAGTCTCCCCCTAATGCATATCCCCCTCCAATTTTAGGAGAATGGTATATTGTCAGGGCACAGCGTGGAACTTTGCATCATCACAGCTAGCCCATACCTAGTCTGTGAATAAACTGACTTCATCTGCTTTTGCTATTGATCCATCGGCTTTTATGTAAGCACTAAATTAATCCTTTAAAAATAATTAGCTCCAGTGTCTTGGCAAAATTCTAAGTGGGCAATTACATTCTGCCTGCTTAAAAATACCCCCTGTAGTTACAATTGGTTAACTTATAGTGACAGATAATTGTGTGTTTGGTGATATGTTTTTGGTGTGGCTTTTTGTCAAGTGTGAAGTCTGCTGTAACGCTGCAAATACCTTACGCTGCAAGAACCCATTGACCAGGATGGCTTATTAGCATGACAAAGAGAAGTGCCTATAGAAAATATTTCACTAATATTTTGAAGACAAGAGAAAGACTTAGATGTTCTTTGCAGGCTTCAACATTTTGAAGGCAGCATCTATACCATGCCTTTGGGACTATGTGCTTTGATACATAAGAAGAAAGCAAAACTGAACCTTGCTTGTTTTGTAGAACTCACCATTAGTTATGGAGCCAGGACTGACATTTAAAATGGTTGAGAAAACTGAGGGAAGATATGGATTTTGTTTGTTGACAGTTGTACTTTGGGTTCAATTTGATGTTGGATTATTTCAGACATGTTTAATAGAAGAAAAAACAGATACAGAATAAAATATATATTAGGTTATGCTTCCCTTTCCAAGAGTAGTAAATAATTGAAAACTTATGTTCGTTCTTTTTCTTCCTCTTTTTGACAGAGAAAATGCCATTTATAGTACCTCAATAATTTGTATCTGGTGTTAAATAGTTTGAAAAAAAACCAGGAGAGAACTTGGATTTATAGATATTTGATGAAGCACTAGATGACTAAAAAAATCCTTAAGGAGGGGGAGATGAAACTCCCAACTCTTTCCACAGTTGAAGACCAAAGCTACAATTTGATAAAGCAAATCATCTGACTGAACAGCTGTGATACACTTTCTGATTATTAGGTTTTGTAATTTTGTGATCTTTATATTAGTGAAAGAGGTGGAAGGGAATTTTCACATTTCATGGGCTTGCTCTTTGTTATTGATATAGATACTCAAAAGGGCAGACATGGCCTAGACATCAAATCCTTGCAATTATATGCTGTCAATGGAGCATTTTAAGAGAACAAGAAAGAAAAAAAAAATACTTAGCAGTCAATCAGTCAATCTGAGGACTTTTCTCCCCTTCTGTTCTTTCTTCTGGTAATGGAAAATCAAGCCTATTTTTAGGAGTTCCCTTTATGTTGTCGAAGTGTGGCATCTCTGACACAAATTGCAGAGAGTTAGCAAAGCTTGTAAATTGAAATATAAAGAACTAATAATTGTAGTCTTTCCAGCTTAGGCGTTTGAGAATTAAAAGTAACTTTCCTAATCATGGAACTGACTTAAATCAATAAATACTTTTTTTAAAAGGAGTTTCTTCTTTTCCTTCTAGATGGAGAGTTTTTAGGAGATTATAGTAGAATTTTTAGGCAGTTCTTGTTTCATACCTATGTCTCTTCTGTCTGAAATACAAGGGACCAACACTGCAGTTATATTACAGAGACTTAGGGCAGTTTCACACTTCATGAAGAGCATGAAATAAATAATCTTATTGATCTTCCTAATTATGATAGTCAGGAATATTCTGCTAAACAAGGGGATGGAATTTGCTGTTGACAAGTTTAATTTAATTTTCTAGCATTCCCAATTTGGACGAGGTTTTTGGTTATAGAAGCTCTTAGAAACAAACTTCAGAACAATTTTGAGAATAATGTAGCAGCTCAGATGGTTAATGTATGTTTAGGGATTCAGTTATTGCCTTTGCCTTTGCTATTATTTTTCAGTTCTCTTTTGTTTTGTTCTATTGAAGCAGTAAAACCTGTCTGTCTGGAAATTGTGGAGGCAGTTTTATCACACAGCATGTATTTTCAAATTGAGTATTATTTAGGAAATGATCAGAATAGCTGCTTTTTATTTCTGATGTGGATCTTCAGGATAAATTCCCATGTACTTTAAAAAAGCAAACACTGAGAATATGCATTCATTGAAGAGTTTCATCCCATGTAGTTTTACTTTCTTTGCTACATCTCATTATGCATGCTTTTATAATTTAATTAACACTGCTTCCATTAAGCATGAATGGTGCAGCTTTAATAATGTGATTTAATAATGTGATTTAATAATTTAATGCCATAGTAATAGTAATTCATTCAACATTTGTTTTGGATTTGACGTAACAATTTCTGTGTTTGTTCTTTTTCTGACCATTAATCTAATCATTCCAAGTTAAACCATCAGGAAAAAAAAGCCTGAAACCAATTTTGGTTTAGATATGGTTTTATTTTTGCAAGGTGTGATTCATTATGCTTTTTCTGCCCATAGTTACATCTTTGATTTAATTTCAGTTTCATTTCAGAATAGTGAAATTTCTGGTTACCTCTTGCTATAGGTGTTTTGTCTCGCCTGTGCTCTAGGACATAAAATAGCTTAACCTATGTGTATGTAGGTATTTTCTCTCTTGGCATTTTTGCATTGTCAGTTTTTCCTTTTCTTTGGACATCTTTCCATAAATTCACCCCTTACAGAGAGCTCTCCTACTACACAGTTTATAGAGCCCAGGTCAAATTTGAAGGACAGCATTTAGAAATGCATTACTTTAATGGCATCCTTAAAATCACTCAGAAGCCATTGAGAAGCAAAAGAGGCAAAATTCTTCTTTATGCCATTTGTTTGCAAAGTTGCATTTCAGTATTGGACTCTAGAGGTAAGGTAATATGAATTTCTGTAATCTCTGGGGTTTGCTGTGGTGTATTGAAAAGGTTAATGCTGGCTTAATTTGCAGACCTCATCTTGAATTGCAGGCCATGGTAAGGAAGAATAAAAGGCTGGAAACAGTCTACATTTATAAGACAGCAGGAAATTCTTATCTGAAGACACTGGGACATTGCTTGTTAGCATCAGATTGAATGCTAATTTCAAGATAGCTTCTTCCTTTGCTTTGGGAAGGTAAAGAGGTCTATAGTCTTCAACAAACTTAGTGTTCTCTATAAGTTCAGAAACAGCACTGGAAGTCTTCAACTGAGCAAACGTTTTCCTGAAAATAAGAAGCAATCTAAATTATTGCGTATGAAACTCACAGTATATCGCTCCCTGTAAAGTACTTTGCTGCATTATTAATGTGTTATACACTTCTTTCAATTGTCACTCATTCTCTGTAGCATCCAGGTTTATCAAAGCTCCTTCATGCTTTCAGTTTCATTCAGTGATTGTAGTTTTCTGGAAGACCCACTAGGTTGCCCTCAGGATATTTTCTTTTGAACTATTAAGGGGCTTAGTATCCTCTTTCTGGCTATTGGCATTCTATTGTGGGCCACTATTCAGAATGGAATTGGCTTGAGTTTGCGTTTCCTATGGATTGCCCATCCATAGGAATGGCTACAAAACCATCTGTAGGGATGAAATGTTGATGAAACCATGCTGCAATCACCTATTGAAATTAAACCCTAATGTACCCATCAGGTTTTCCATCAGTTTTTCCCAAAGCTAAATTTATGAATTGAGAAGCAAAAAAGCTGCAGGACTCTGAATATCTGAAGAATGTCTTGCTTTCTTACTCAAGAAAATCAAATTGTACTCATGCCTTTCTATGGCAGTATCAGGTGCTTTGACAAATTAAGACCTCTTACTCCATGTAATATCAAACTGGATCATGCCACAAAGCATTTTTTTCTGCTTGCTATCAATAGATCAATCATATATATAAATATATCCCTGTAGGTTTCAAGCTATGCTTTGCCAAGGCAGAGTATGTGATACCAGCTTTGGATGGCATACAGTCTGTGATATCCATAGGTCTGCCACTTAGTGATACTTATTCCTTCTTCAGTAGTATACATTTGATATGGTAATTGTCTTGGGGGCAGCTGGAGAGGGGCACTGTGAAAAGGTACAGATTGATGGAGGCTGAAAAGTCTTGTTCCCGATTTGCAAAGACCATAGATCTTCACATATGCTAGTGATGGGTTCGATGCTTCCCTTTTTTCTCAAATACAGAAGAGGGGTTTTTACAGCACAGTAAGAGTGACTCATCTGTGGACTCTAACTGTGGCCATTACTACTATATTGCTGCTTCTCATTTCTGGGGTGCCTCAAAATATTGCCTTTTGCAGTGAAGGATGTGAGTGGGTGGTTGTTACCTTTCCATTTGTTCTTCTGTACCTAGACTTGGAGCAACTATGCATTCCTAAGACTGCCATTTCCGTTCTGATACAGCAAAAGGCGTGAATACCTGGTGTGGAATCTGTTTTGGTTGTATCACTCAGAAGCATGGTTATTGCTGGTTAAGTACTTGTCAAGTGTGAGTTTTTCTCAGTGAAATACTGACTCCCTACTCTTGTTACAAAACCTCTGCTGTAGGAGCTCAGTTCAGCTTTAGAGATTGATTCAGTGTGGAAAAGGTATTCCAGCACCATGGGCTTTCCAGAAAACCTTTGCTTCTGCTAAGCCCCCAGTTAGAAAGTCGGTTTGAGTCCTAAAGTAATACATTAATTGCACAAATTCTATTGAAAACTTGTAAAACCATTGTGATATGTAGATTAGTGATTTATTTTTTTAATTGAAACATGATCAATTGAGAATTAACTCATTGAGAATATCAATTTAGAGTGAACTATATACAACTTGTAACTAACAGTGAATACTGATGAGGAATTCTGATTCCTTAAGACTCACTCACAGAGGTGGGTCAAATTTGTGCTACATATTGAGACAAAATTGTTAAAAATAGAAATTCCTTATCAGTTACATGTTTGGTTTTGTTTTCACTGACGCTACTATAAATTTACAGTAACTCCACTTAAACAAGTAAAGTTCCTACTGGTATAAAACCAGAGACAGTGAGAAACATCTGGAGCCGGAGAGTTTTTAGGTAAACCCTTCTGGAGAAATCACGGGAGTCACTTACATAATGGAAACATCCTATAATTTCTACTGTGCCTTTTTTCCCTTGTTGCCACACATTTCTGTTGCCAGGGTAACTGATCATGAATTGTTCATAGTAAGTGACCTTGTCACTGCTTTTATATATGCCATGAGTTATTGTGCATAGGATATTTATAGAATTACAGAAGTGATTGTGACTGCCTGAAGACAAGCAAGTTTTGTGGTGTGTTGGGTTTTTTTGGGTTTTTTTATTTTATTTTTTAAATAGGTGGCTAAAAGCCATGAGAGAGAAAAATACTAACATTTGTCTCAGAATAAATCTTGCTATTATTCAGATAGGGACAAATACAGCTAATAAGTCATAAGGCAGCAGGATAAAAATTGGTCAGCTCAACCTCCTGTATGCAGTGTTTTCATTTGATAGTCTTCTGGACTGGGCTTAGATATATTCAGATTTACTCTTCTGTGATTGATATTTTTGATGGTGTCAGAATTTTTTTTTAAGCTATGTCAAAAAGAGTGTATGATGCATACTTTTTTTTAAAAAAACAAAACAACAAATTTGTTTTCCCAACCCTTCTGAATGGCAGGAGCTACTGCTTATTCTCTTTGTCCTGACATTCTGTATAAAAGTTAATTAGAAAAAAATCTCTACCAACATTTCAAGTAGAGTGATAATAAAAAGATAAATTAATAATGCTAGTTTAAATAGGAAAATAATATAAAGTGTCAGAGAGCCACGAAAGGCTTCCTAGCCATTTTGTGCATTCAAGAAGAAAAGAAGGATTTTATTACAGAATCACCCTGTAATTCTCTTCAAAGTTGTTTTGTAATTATTATTTTATTCTAGGAAAATGTGTGGCAAGGTTTTGGGGATTCAAGATATATTTTCATGTTTGCCATATAGTTATAGTTGTGGTGCAGCTGGGTGGTTGAGCTGTGCCTGTCTGCACACACTTTTCCATCATGTCCCTGCATGGTCCAGGAATCCCCCAGCTGGTCTCCACCCAGAGGAAACAGTGGCTGGCTGGAGACCATCTTCAGGCTGCAAACCTCTGGGGCAAGATGACTGACCCCACACGGCCACCTCCACAGCAAGCCCTCACTACTTGTTAAAAGAACTCTGCAGGTAAGGAATTTGGACAGTCCTGTGCAGCTCCTGCTGTGCATATAGACCAGGCAATAGGTGCTACCTGCATGCTGAAGGTGTGCTGATTAATTCCTTGGGCAGAGCACGTGGCAGTCTCGGAAACCCCCGTGTGTGATTCTTGCTGTAGAATTTACCACAGTGTACACGCATACTTTTAAATAGCCACAAGAAAATGTTCTTGCAGATGCAGGAATAATCATAAAGGTTGGTCACAGTAATTGGCAGATGTTTTGTACATAGTTTAAAATATCTAACAGAAATGAATGGGTCATGCTAATGCGGGAATGCTCCTGTTGGACCACAGGCAGCTGGATTGTAAGAATTCAGCAAAACAATAGCTCAGGCCATCTCACCTGATCCCAGTGAAGAGGCTGTTGCAGGGACCCTTGTGATGGAGACACCTATCCCCCACTTGGCAGCAGCTGACCAACCTGTTCCAGAGATTCAATTCCCTATATGCACACTGTGGAAAAGATCCCAATATCCTAATTATTATTATGTGTTTAAGTAAACAGTGTGCCGTGAGTGTCTTTGTAGCAAAAGAAACAGATTTATTTCCATTCAGCAGCCAGCTGGAATTTCATGATCTACTAATAATGTCTTGAAACATCTGCCATGCCTCTGGAATTACCTATTGATAACAAAACGGATGCATTTTAAGAATTAGATATTGAGTTAACTTCAGGTAAGTAGTGGCACAGTGCTGAGTCCATCAGTAGAAGAGCTCTTGCTCAACATTTTACATAATGCAAGAAAGCAATAAGCAAAAGTAGAGAGGAGGCTGCACGGTGAATTTTGTGTGCTAAACATCAAGTGCTCAATTGGACTAAATGGCATAGCAGTACAACAGCGAGCTATTTAAGCTGTCATTTTTAAATGGCTGGGAAAGGTAATCTTAATGGGAGGGATTAAGTAGTCTAATGTACCTTCCCATTCATTATCCACTTAAAATGCTCTTCTCCCTGCCCCCCCGCCCCCCCCTTTCCCCATGTCATAGGTATAATTAGACTAAGCCTACCAGCCTGACACTGAATAAGCATATACAAAGAACTAATACTTTGTTTCTGTGTAGTTCCACTTAATTTGCCATCAGGATAGTCTAATTTTGTGCAAATACTACTATGCTTATACTTGGTGTATAAAACCACTCTGTTCTGGCATTTCCACAATTCATTGCATCCTGAAGATCTGGTCCACAGTCTACCATAAGCTAAATAAGTATTGGATCTTTGGAGGGAATGATCCCAAGATTTTTTCATTATTTTGCTTAAGTGGGGATAAGGCCAAGTGACAGAAACCAGGTGCTTCAGATAAAATTAACGGCCTTTAGACCCTCTCCTTTAAAAAGGTACTTACAAGTAGTATTAGATCTCTAGGCTTACTTTGTGTCCACATAGGCATTGTCTTATCTTTAATTTGTGCTCACACTAATTTGGAAATACCACTTATTTTGTTCCACATTTCTTCTTGTCTGAGGAATAAAAGTATTTAAGTTTTTTCAGTTTGTTATCGATAAGATTGCAGCTAGCTCTTTGAATTTGTTTTTCTTGTCTTGTATGCTTGCACATCCTGAATGAACTTTGTTAAAGCAAGCAAGTTAGCCTTCTGTTGCCCTCCAGTGGAGTAAGTCATGTTGTTTACCTTGGAGGGGTTTTAAATGAGGCTTAAATACATAGTATTAACACTCCTCTGTAAATGGTTTTGAGAAAACCATTTATTATCCATTTGCTTGAGGGATTTGCTTGAACTGCAGTGGTCAGAAACTGTGTTAAATGAGATAATGTGCAGAAGAGATGTGTGTTTGTGAGTAGGGTTCTGGATGTAATGAAAGAACCCACAGGGCATCAGTTACTTCCACTGCGTGGGGAAAAAGTTGCTTTTTGTACATTAGCATGTTGGTCTGGGTAGCCTGTCAATTTTTGCAGTCACAAAACATGCCTAGATCGCAGTGTGTAGAGTAAATTGAGCAGTCTGGATGCTGGAAGAAGTCTGTCTATGCATTTATTTGTGCTTAGTCCAGTACTGCAACATAGGTAAGTACTTATAAGTTAGTAAATCGATTCACTTAATGATAGCAGCTCCCACTGATTCTGATTGCAAGAAAGATCATCACTCAGGGAATCAAATAACTGATCATCTACTCACCAGCAGGTGCTTTAAGGAGGTTGAGTGATGATAAATAGCAATTGCAGCTTACTGTGGGATTCTAAAGCATAAATACAGTGACAAAAAATGTCATCAGCCTTTGTTTGTGTGTGACTTAACAGTCCAGGACTATAGAATACATTAAATCTACTTACTAAATGCTAGAAGTTAGCAATGGTACAGTTACGTGAGATTGCTCAGATCTGCACATTACTGTTTATTGACGTGGTTGGGTCAGGACCTTTTCTTTTCCACTCTTCTCATTCTTCATATGCGATTCAATAGCTATCCCATTTCCTATTCAAGTAAGAGGCTGTACAGAAAATTACGATCTGCTCTGTAACTAGGATTTGTAGGTGGAACTTCAGTGCTGATGGTATTTTTTTCAAGTCTGTGAATTCTTAGCATGAAAGTAAATGCTTCTAATCAAACACATTAGTGGAAAAGGAAGCAGCAGGAAATGAGCAAAAAAACAGAAGGGAATATTTGAAAGTGCTTTTTGTATTCTCTCATGTTTCTTTTACTCTTAAGTAGATGGGATAGGATTACTCAAGAGCAATTGGGTTGACTAATAGTGATCATTTTAAATTGCATATAACATTAGTGACTGCATTGTCGAGAATGATGCGTTCAGTTCCAAAATGCAGACTTCCCTGTACAATTCTGCAAAAAAGTGCAAGTTTATTCCTTTGCACATTTGCAGGTCTGGGGCTAAGATACCTGTGATACTGTGATTTTGAGTGACTGATGCTACTTAGAAAAAACAAACCTCCGTACAGATGTCATATGCTTGAATGCAGAAGCTTAAAGTTGATGTAGAAGCATAAAGTCAAAAGGGGTCTTAAGATTTTGAGGACAGCATGCAACAGTTTTTTCTTAAAGACATTTAAAACTTCTTTTCTAGGAAAATGTAAAAGTTGAGTTATTAACCCCACAGGATTTGAAAAATCATGAAAGGGCTATTCAGTTGAAAATTACATAAAGTTCTTTGAAAACACATAATAGGTTTTTTGAAGTGCTTCAGACAAATCAGCTACATACAGAACTTTGAGTCGCTTTCCTCACAGGCCAGGCTAGTTCATAGCATGTGTTTATTATGCTTAACAGGAATGATTTTTCAAAAGTTACAACAATTAGGCAGATCAATAAAAATTACTGCCGTTATAGGAAATACCCATTTGGCATTTGGGAAGAAACAAAGTACTTCTTCTGAAAAGCCCTCTGAAGTTCTTGAAGAGAGACATCAAATTTGATCAAACTTCTATATACTGTGGAAGAAAAGAAAGCTTTTTTTTTTTTAAATTGAAGAGAATTTTTCTTAATTGATTAAAGGTCTTTTAAAAAAAGCTATGCTAAGTTAAAGTTGATGAATGAACAGTTACTTCTGTATTTGTTTTCCACACTTAATAGTTTACTGTGCTGTATCTTATAATGGATAGAGGAATGTAGATTCTACCTGGTAATTAACATTTAATTGCTCAAATATATGGTATTATAATGTAGATATAATCTGCTGTGCAACTAAAATTATTTGTAACCAAGCTATGATATGTCATTGTCACTGTAAAACATAAACCTATATGGTATTTTGTCTGTTGCTAAATTTTTCAGTATGTTCTGTCTCAATATATTTTATGTGTAAGTAAATTTTTTTAAGAAAAGCATTGAGAAGAGGCGTTCATGTATTAGTGCACAATTGTGAATTTTATTACCTTTGAGATCTATGTTCCAAAATCTTTCACTGAATGGTAATGTTACTTTCATAGATATTACTGTGCATTACTTCTTAGGCTTTTTCTTCCATTTCAGTCCCATTTTGACATTTTTATGCATTTGTCTTTGGGTCATAAATTGTATTCAAGTCTTTAGATCTTGCTTTATTCTGTGATTCACTGTCTTTTCTGTTCATACTTTGGGCTACATCTGCAGTTTAGTGTCTCAAATTTCCATTTGGTTTTCTGATACCCCACCTGCTACCCTTTTGGTTTGGCAGACGTAGTGTTCCACATGTGAGGATGACATAACACTCTGGATTCCCCATTTAGCCATCTCTTCTTTAACTCAGAAGTACTTTTAAATATCTTCCAGTTTCTGCAAGTCTCCAGTGTAACATAGCCTGGATTTGAAAAGAGTATGTCCATAAAATGTATATATTTATCTGGTTTTGCTGAAGGTGAACCTAACTTTCTGCATCATTAGAGAAATTACCATTTTTCAGGGAAAAATGTAAAAATAGTAAGCAATGTACATACAAACCATATGTTATGAATGAATTGTTTAGAAAACGTATTACTGCTTTCCTGCATGTTCAGTCTCTGGTATTCGGTCTAGAAAGTTTTAAATATTGAGGTGAAACATAGGGAGTAAATGGAAAAGAGAAAAAGCAAATGAGGATGGTACAACTCAGCTTCTCAGTTAGAATGGAACAGTTTGTCTGGACCATTCAAAGAACTCCTCAGCATCTAGCATGAGGTAATCCATTCCCTATCCTCCTGTTGCACATTCAGAAGGTGCAAATGTGGGTAAGGTTTGAAGACTAAAGTAAATCTGAGATGCTAAGGTACCTTGTTGTGTACTAGCTTGTGGCGGGAAGGGAGCTATATTAATACTTTAATGCCATATCAATCCCTTATGGACTATGACCTACTTATCATTACTGTTAATTACTCCAGGTGGGGGTGTATG
This sequence comes from Falco rusticolus, assembly GCF_015220075.1. Lineage (NCBI taxonomy): Eukaryota > Metazoa > Chordata > Aves > Falconiformes > Falconidae > Falco > Falco rusticolus. The sequence continues at coordinate 39,930,863 of NC_051190.1, forward strand.
CCAAGGTATTTAAATATCTTGCAGTTTATATCTTAGCTTGTATAGCTCTATACTTCTCTGCTGCCATGGTTTGGCATAAATGAATAATGAAAATACCTCCACAGTGTATTTGCAACTGTGCATGTCCCCTCCATGCAGGAGAATGGGTTGGTCACTGATGCACCCCTGTACCGACCTTTCCGTGACACCCACTTCTTAGTTCTTGATACTGGAACAGAAAACTGAAAACACCTCTAAATCTGGAATCACTCCTGTAAAAGGCATTCTCCTTTATCAGGCAAGCTGCCTGGCGCACTGGTCTAACTCAGCCAATGCTTGAATCTTCTTCAGTTATTACTATGTGGTTGCCTGTTTGATAGCTGGCATTATCTGGATGTTGAAGATTCCTAAATAAAATATGGTGGCGCCCTAATAGCTGGAATGTTTGTAGCTAATCAGAGCATTGCTAACTGCAATCAAACTGTTTTCTAAACCTGCTAAATTATTTTCTAATATTGAATTTATTGTAGCTATTGAAAGGAGGTTGTGACCTTTCTAACTCTTAACGCTGGAGTATCTCAATTCTCTTCCAGTCATTTGTTGCTCTTGTAAATGCTGAAGTAATTATTAGTAATCTTCTGTACAGGCAGATACTCTGGCTCATGTTCATTCAAATTCCAGCTCCAAACTTATAAATAAGAAATGAGGCTTAGCAGTCTCTCTGGAGATTTCTAAAAGAATATACAATATGGTTAAATATGTCAGACCATTGGACGATGCTGCTGTTCCACTCTGATAAAGATGTACGAGTGGTGCATAAGAGTAAAATTTCACTCTTAAAAATGATTCTTTCACTGTAAGACCTTCAGCTACTCTGAAATGTTGTTTCTGAGTTAGTCACTGGTAATGGCAGTTGTGAAGCCTGGCACAGCGCTACGTGCAAAAACTCTGTTCTGCAATGATAGTGCTCTTCCATTTGCTTCAATAGCAAGACCGAAGCAAATGAAAGCACACACACTCATTTTCTGGACTCTGCTCTGTTGATGGTACATTATATCCTACTTTATTTAGTTACAGGATCAAGTGACTCATGTTGGAGTTGAAAGGAGTGAAATTGCTTATTTCTATAGGCGTAATGACATGTAGATTAGGAGGGTATACCTACAACTGATGTTACATAGGTACCAACATGTCTTCTCAAGGTGGTCAAAATGATATGTATCTGTATAAATACTAAGCAGTTTTTCTGAACTTGTGTTTATCTTTCAAAGCAGCTTTGAAGGTTGCTGAATCTATTTCAGAATAGCGGTAGGTTCTGTTTAAAAGCTTGATTAATATTTTCAGCTGTCTAACCAAAGATATTACCTTGACCTAGAAGCCTCTCTTAATCCTACCCCCCATCAAAATAAGAAACAGGTACCCTAGTATTAAAGCAGTAAAATCAATAATTATTATCCAAAATCAGTGGTGATTTTGTTTTGTTTGTTTTGTTATAGTATAACAGCTAGAAACCTTAGGAAATTATTTAATAAATATGCAGGCTACAAACAGTCTATTCAGACTATCTTATTTTTCTTTAAAACATTTATTCTTTTCTTAACTGCTATAATGTTGAGGTTTAGGTCAGCAGACAAACCTTTGTGGCTTTGGCATGTCTCTAAATGCCTTAAATTTTTTTAGGCATTTAGCTTCACTTCTAAATAATTAATTTTATGAAAGATTTGCTGCCGTTATTTCAAGATATGAAATGTGATTCATTTCTTTAACAAAAAATGTGGACCTCTTGAGAATGCTTTTGATAAATTGAAAATGTAATTATAGGTGCCTACTTTGTGCTTTAAAAATATTCCCATTTTTTTTTGCATGGAAATTTTGTTTCCTAGTCTGGTGGTGTATAGGACAAGCTAATCAAAACATAACCATTACACTGCTAGAATTTTCTTGATAATGTGTCCCACGGAATCTATGTGATTACAGTATACCACGGTAGGGAAATGCTAGCAAACCTTTCTGGATAGTGATTAGACAAACTTTTTTTTCCCCTGTTCTTTTCTTTGTTGGTTTGATTTATGGGTTGTTGTTGGTTTTTGTTGGTGTTTTGTTTTTTTTTTTAATTGTTTACTACTTTGCTTTCTGCAAGCAGGACCTTATTTTAGTCCTATTTCGCTGTCTTTTAATTGCTGTAGGTTCAGGCACTTAAAGGAGATCCATAGGAGCTTTTTAGATAGTTCTGTTCTTTATTAGTTTTGGGTCACCCAGGCCCTGATCTTACAAGTACATCTGTGGTTTACTTTTATGTGCATATGTAGCCTTAGTTTGGTTTAAATGTATTTGCAGAATGAGGGTCTTTAATTTTCTACAAACACTGGCTCTGATATGATCTTTTTCAGAAGTAAGATCATCATTATAAATGTTGATGACTATAGCCGAACTTACATATGATATGTATATGTGAGTGGTGAAACTTCACATCTTGAGATAAGGACTCCCCATAGGTTGCCTCTTTTAACCAGCCACTTCAATATCTGTAATAAACCCCCGCATTTTACTTGACTCAACTTGGTGATAAGTTTTGGTTTTTTTTCTCTTTCCCTCTTCCCCTGAGGAAATAGCTAAGCCTAGTTTTCTAATAACTGAAACTGTTGGCTTTTAAAACTTAGCTTGAAATACCTCCAGAAACATGATTTGGCTGACTTCAAGGCAACTTCTAAAATGCTTAATGCTTTTGAAAGTCAAATTAAAGGTTTGTTTCATTTAAGTTGTGTAGCTGGATAAGATTAAACCAAGTGCCCTACTTGCACGTAGCAATCTATGGGAAATGGCTTTTGATCGTCTTCATGCATATCTAAAATACACCTCCAATTTCTTTTCAGGATCTTGGTTTATTCAGTTTTTACCATAATGGTTCATTAGCCTCCTAGGCTTTTTCTTAAGAGTTGCAGCCAATTTCCCATCTTTGCTATTTTACATGAAATCACTTTGACTTCCTAAATGTAGTAAGGGGAGAGAACAAGCAAGAATCATGGAAAGAGGGGTTATTCAGTGTCGCTACATCATTTCTGCTTCACAGCATACTTGCAATATTGCAAAGGTTTTGCCCCTGGCTGCAACTCTGCTAAATTTGTCAAGTACTCCCAATTCTTAGAGAATGACTGAAGTATATGCTGCTGATGTCACTTCTTGTTGGTGCTCATTATTTTGAGATCAATGGGACTTCACATGTGGATAGAGCCAAGAAAGGGTTTAAACATTCATCTCGCTGAGGATGTTGCAATGTTCCACTAAATCTCTTTGAAAAGCTAATAGTTACTTCTTCAAATACTTCCACTGAATGTAGCTGAGATGAAAAATGTAGCATAGATATAGTATTAGAACATATTTTCTAGCCCCTTGGGTGATGTGCTGTGTGTTGTTTTGGCTCTGGTTGCAGATGGTTTGAGGATCTTTGTACCATGTGTGTAACTGAATGGAGACTTCCATGGTAACCTTGCACCCTCAGTAAATGCAAAAGAGAAATTGCAGCCCGCTGAGCTAAGCTGTTCTGCTTGGTTTCAAATGGATGAAGTTCTGCCTTTTGTCCAATGATCATATGATCTGTTCTCAGTTAATGATCAAGTTATGCTGTGAAGTATTTGTTGGTTTTGTCCACAGAAATCACTGTTTCACTGGTATATATTGTTTGGCACAAAAATGCAGCACAGCTGTGGTGAGCTCGCCCTAGCCTGCAGCTAGGCAGCCACACAGCCACTTGTTCACTATTTGCAGCAGAATGGGGCGAAGGAAAAGAAAGAGCAGAAGCAAAAAAAACTTGTGAGTTTAATAAAAGAAGGGCAGAGGAAAAACAGAAAAAAAACCCCAGAAGTGATGTACCGCATCCCACCAGCAGACTGATGCCCAGCCAGTGTTGGAACAATGTCCCACCCCTTTCTTCCTCTGCCCCCAGTTGTTACGGCTAAATATGTTTTATGGCATGAATATCCCTTTGCTCCCTCCAGGTCAGCTGTCCTGGCTGTGTCCCCTTCTGGTCTCTTGCCCACCCTCAGCCTGTTTGCTGGAGGGGCAGCATGAGGAACAAAGGCACCCTCGATACTGCGCTAGCAGAGGTACCAAACACTGGTGTGGCATCAATGCTCTTTTAGCCACAGATCTGAAGCACAGCAGCATATGAGTTGCTATGAAGAAAGTGACCTCCATCTCAGTCAGACTTAGTTCAACAACTTAAAAAGTTATTTTAATGAGATTCAGGGCTTTTTGGGGGGATGTGTAATTTGCTCTTTGAGTGTACAGCTTTACCGCTTTGCAAGTTTGTGAGCTTGGTAGCTTTGTCAGAAATTTTGGAAGACTTGCTGCATGTAAGAAACACAGGGATCCCTGATGTTAGCTCTAGCACAGAAAAGCAAACCCCAGAAAGATTACTTTTTTCATTGCTATCTTCAGTTTTTATGAATGTACCGGTAACACGAGGTGATACATTCCTTAAACAAAATCTGTCCATAAACCCAATGTCAATGTACTAGGATATCACTGAACTCTTAATTAACCACTTCCATAAAAACTGTTATTAACCCTGCTCTGAAGAGTTTTAATACCTTTTGTACCATTACACTGAAATGCAATTTACTGAAAAGCATAGCTTGTTTCTCCTGATATTTAATCTTTTTAACACTTTCTTGGCAACTATATTTGTAGGCTAACAAGCAGCTCTAGGCTACAGCAGTCCTGTACTTTTGCAGTACCTACTGAACTGTACCTTTGAGAGATAGAGGACATTATATATATCCTGTTAGTAGCAGGATCTGGGCTGCTAAATATAATTTTGGGTGTGGGAAACATGACCAAATGGTATTTGCACAATAGTACAATTTATGGGGGATAAAGGTGCTAAATTGTTTTGAAGGGCCATAACATGTTCTGTGTATTTCATGATATAGAGTGTTTTCCTGGCAAAGCCTTCTATGGCAGCACAAAATAATTTACTTGGAGCATTTCATATCATGAAATACTGGCTGCTGAGATTGGGATTAATTTCTTTCTTGCAGCTTGAAGTTTTGCCAGAAGGATGTTTTTGCTGTGCTGAAGTAGTCTGTTTCATTAATGGTAGCCTGCTGTATGTCATTGTTTCTGTCTAAGACTTGTAAAAATTTGAATTAAATTTGCAATCATCCTGATGTTATTCCTGTATATATTTTCTAAAGCGGTTTACCTTACAATTACTTCTTTTATTCATCAGTGATCTGGTAAGAGTGTAACAGTTCTCACTGCACATTAGAATAACATACAACTGAGATATTTTTGTGTTTTGAAAACGCAATGGTGAGCATATCTCCCTCGAAGTATAAGAAAATCATAGCGGTATCAATTTATGCACAGTCGTCATCATTTTGAGAAGCCGGCAGTGTCCTTTAGTTCACAGTGAAAGGTATGTCTGTAGTGTGAACAAATAAGTTGGGGGTGATTTCTAATGTTCTGAAGGTGATCAATATCTTTTCTGTGCATATGTTATTAGAAAGGCAGTCATAAAAACAGATTTAAGTGATGGAAAACCAGTTCTTTTCATTTTGAGAGTTTAATCTGTATATGTTTCTAATTCCTGCTGCTTTGAGAGATCAATTTTCAAAGCTGTGAATCGTAAAGATGAAGAGAATGATGATTGCGAAGGGTGACTAAGAAACAAAAGACTGTGTTGCTGTTGGAATGAAACAATAATTTTTCTGGGAAGTTCCTCTACAATAGAAAATTGAGATGAATTAGCACAAAATCTTTTGTATTAATGAATTAAATTTCTAGTCTGTACATATTAGTTTTTCATAACAGTTAAATAGTTTTTAATCTGTCTTTATGATAGCTCTGCAGGACATTTAGAGAGGAATACTGGAGTATGTGAAGGATTTAAGTTTCATAATTTGTGTTTTCTAGCTAAGAAGATATAGGTGTCCTCTGTGCCCATTCTATCTCTCTCAAAAATATAAGGAAATATCTGAATTTTGGGGCAGAAGAGGTAAAATGTAGGAAGGACTGAAACAGTAGCAGTGACTTGCAAAAGTTTTCATTGTGACATTTATTCTGTGAAGTGGTGGTGAAATAGTAAATGTTTAAGTTACAAAATGGTTCAGAACCTGTGTTTGAACTACTGAATACTATTCAGAGAAGAGGAGTGATTACTGGATGCTGAACTAAATTAGAGGTACGCTTTGACTTTAGCCTCTTGTATGGTAAATGGCCAGTCCTCATTCTCTAATGTTTTTGAAGTATTTGGAAGTTGACCTAGCAGTCCACACCCAAGTATGATTTTTGATTTTTTTTTTTTAACCTTTTCTTATTTGCTGTAGAGTTGCTTTTTTCCTTTTTTTTTTTTTTATTATGGCTGTCATAATCATTTTGCTTTTAATTAGCATTTATTGTTTCTAATTGTTTGGAAAGATTGCTATGAAGGCACAAATTAAAAAAATGTTTCCTTTTGAGAAAGTGTTCAAGCAGCTTACAAAATGAGACCCCGGTGGTGGATGTGGCTGAGAGGTAGGAAGCACAAAATGCAGAGCAGTACTATTAGTACATTGGCAACCTTGTCTAGTGAGAGAGGGATTTATTTTTTTCTTTGGTGTTTTGTTCTGGAGGTAGTATGATTGGTGTGACTTGAAAGCGGCCAGAGAAGGTGAATCTCCAGTTCTTTAAATTTGTCTTCTGTACTCCAGTAGGCAGCATGGGGTAAGTGCATGGTCTTTTGTAAGTGTTTTCTTTTGAGAATGTACACAGCAGGAGACAGAACATGACATCACCTGTTGGCAGAGCAGAGGTCTCTGAACAGAAAAGAAACAGAGGGTGAGGATGAGCCAATAATAATGTTAATTAGAGTCAGAACACAGAACATGTAGAAAACATTTTTGCCTTAAGTTAATTCTTTAGCAGATTTGATGCTTTCCAAGTAATTGATATAAAGGTGATAAAAAATATCATATCAAATGCTGCATTGAACATTCCCATGGAAACCTCTTGGATGAAGGAAGTTTGACAAGAAATGGGGAGAAAACTCAGTGCGTTAGTATATGAGTAACTGTTGATCCCATTGTGCTGCTACACAGACACTGTATCTGTGCTCAGGTTGTTAATTATCTAATATTGTAGAGGCTGTTGTTAGTTTTAACTTGTATCTCCAGTATACACCTCAGTTTCTAATTGTTACATAGTATTACACAAAGAGGGTGTTCGTCAGTTTAATGAATTAGAAGCGTATGTGTGTGTGGCTTGGAGGTGTATAGCTTGATAATCCCCTCAGGCTGTGGACACTGAAGTCATTAACGATTTCCCCTAAGTTAGGACACAGTGAAAGCCCTGGATGGTCATCTTGTAGCTGAATCAATTTTTCTCCAGCATTTCTTTTGGGACTGAGATTTTTGGAAATACCCTAATGATAGAATAAGGAGGTCAGTTTCTTCCAAACCTCACAGAGTCCTAGAAGCTTGTAGAGGGTGATGGAAGGACCACAATGTGATCCACGAGGACACACAAAAAAACTTTTAATGCAGTCAGGAAGCCATTTTTTCACTGCAGAACTAATTAAGATAGTAGGAATCTATAGCGCAGAAAAGAGAGACTGTGAACTATGTGTAGGTGGGATGATCCTGGACACTGCAGCGGTGCTCAAAGCCAAGAACAAGTTATGGTCAAAATTATAAAGAAAAGTGAGGCCAGTGTGGATTTTCAGTACATGGACCAGATTTCAACACTTCTGAAAGTAATTCAAGAACAGGGTGAGTGCTTTTGGAAGGTCTGTGTGATTGTTTGCAGCAGCTACCATATGTCTTCCTTGCTGATGTAGTGTGATGCCTGCACCTATTGGTGGTGGATGTGCTATAGTTACATAGCCCCAGCGCTATCCTGAAGCTTCCTTCAGATTTACAGAAGAGTTGCTTCCCAGTGGTATGTGGTGGCAGGCTTTCTGAAATAGGACATCACAACCCATACGATTTTAAAAATAGATTACAGAATTTTGTCACTGCTTCACTTCTCCTGCTGCCTTGTTTTGAGCAATTTGTATCCTGTCATTTAAAGGGCTACAATGAATAATTTGCAAGGCAAAAACCTTCAAGTTTATTTTAGTTTCACAAAATGAATTCTTGAAAGGACTTATTTGCATAATGCATTTTTGGTGGTTTTAAGATAAAAACACAATTAAACAGGAAATATAACCATCCTAGAAAAACAGAGCAAGAGGCTTTTGTGTTGCAAGCAGAGCTGTTTGCAGGCAGTCTGTGCTGGTATACAATATCAAAATTACTTGAGCTTGTGAGAGTTAAATGAATTTTTCATCTCAAAGATGTATTTGCAATATAAATGTATGATGTATATGAAAGGACTAGATTTAAATGAGGAAGCACTGCCTTTCCTTGCCCTAGTGTGTTCTTCATGCAGGTATACAAGTTTTCAAAAAAATATGCAAGAGATGCTGTGGGATCATGAGAGAAAAGCCTAGCAAAGCACAGCCATCTCACAAAATCTTGAGGTGGGGTTTGGGGGAAGCTGTTTCTCTTTCTCAGCAGATCTAAACTGCTGTGGAGAATTGAACTGTAATTTTAAATAGTAAGAAGCTTTTCCTGTCTGATATGGTTCAATGTCATCATTCAGTGCACTTTGCAGTAGCTGATACTTGAGTTAGCTCTTAGCCCTCATGGCGGACGGAGTTAATGAGTAATAATAATAATAAACAGGAGTAAGGCTTTCCCCCTGATTTTTGGTCGGTAGATAAATCCCAAGGATTCAGTGATACCATAGATGAAAATCAGCATTTTGGTGATTGAGAAATGCAGTAGCTGTAGGCTTTGAGTTCTTGAGAGCATTGTAGCAAAAGTTACATGTAAATTGCAGAGTATGCTGGGAGCTGGTGAGTTTCAACTGATGAAATCGTTAAGGAAACAGAACTTCAGTAGTTCAGAACTAGTTTGTGATAGTGAACAGCTAAGCCTAACGGCTGAGTAAATTGAACTATTTTTGGAGCATATGTACTTACACAGCTTTTGAAGGCAGATTACTTAGTCTGCTTGAAAAACGCTCCAGGAACATAAAAATTAGGAAGATATTTTTATTATCTGATCAGCAAGTTACATGAGCAAGACTTTTATTTTTTTTAATCATAAATTTGGAGGGTGTGGTGTTTGCTCTGTGTGGCATTCATAGTGAGGAACAGATTAAACTTAGGAAAAAAACCTTATTAAAAACAAACCTCATCCTGTCTTGCAATGTTTTGTCCCATTACACCTCTCATCCTGATTTTCTTTATTTAATAGACTTCAGGCTCTAACCTGGTTTGGAAGCACAGCCTGTACGAACGCAGGCAGGCGCAAAGTCACTGAAGGCAGAGGTACAGGGTAACCGAGCTATCATGTTTGCTTCATACAAAGTCCATCTTCTTTCCTTTTCTGCCCACTGATAATTATTGTTTGTGCCTAATATTATGGGTATTTGCGTATATTTCAGCATGCGTGTATATGTAAGCATATTGATGCTCCTCTATGTAGTCTAGGGAAGACAGAGACTGGAAAAGTGAACAGAATTGCTGTGTTACAACATGGTGTTCATTGAAGCCAATGGTTTATTTCACTGCTTAGGAAGATTTTAAAATGTTTTATTGATAGTAATTACTATAGTAATATTTTGTCAGGTTTTAACATCTCACAATGAGTCTGATGGAAGCCTGATATAAAAGCCTGATTGGAAGATGACAGCTAAAAAAGGAGAATAAAATTCTCAAATAGCTTGGTTGATTTATATAGCTGTTTGAAATAATAAATGTAATAATATCTAATATCAGGCACATAATTATCTGTCTGAAAACAATCTTTTGCTTGGGCAGGGAAAAACATCCACCATTCTGCATTCAGATGGCATAAAATTGCTTATCTGGGCAGGACAGCGCAGTTGAATTGCTATTTTGGTCCCTTTAGAACAGAGTGAAATAGTACACCAAGGGGATTATGCTGTTAATCACTGAAACAACTTGAGCAGCACTAAATAGGCCATGTTAATGTAACTTCAAGGATACCTGATGTCTGGAAACCTGTCTAGAAATCTTCCACATTCTCCTGTAACTCACTGTGATATAAAGTAATAAATAAATAATAAAGTGACCTTTGGGTTTGGAAACACAAGCTTCATCCTGCAAAGTGAAAAGCATTTTGCTGTACTTACTAGTAGCCCTTGCCTGAAGTCTGCTCTGCTCCTGTCTTAACCTCATAGATACTTCGCATTTGTGTTACTAACGTGAACGGGTTTGACTCCTGTTGTTGGCATGTGAGGGGCAGCAAGATCATTCTGTGCTGGGGTGTCAGTATTCTGCTTTCCTGTATTTAAAAGGGAAAGTCGTCAGCCCTTCCGCTGCTGCTTTTGTAGGATTGTGGAGTGCTTCCCTTGGACAGAGCAGGCATGGGAGCTTACATGCAGTTCAATACATGGGTATAAAGAAAAGCAGTTACACAGACAACTATTTGATCAAGTGAAACAATAAATAAGGCATTGAAGCTTACTGAACTTCGCCATCATTTTGTGCACATTAACATTTTGAAGACAGGTTTGTATTTATTGCTCTGTAAGTTCCCTTAGTTCATCTGTGATGTATGACAACTCATAGTCATTGCATATATAATGGAGGGCATGCAAAGGTGAACTTTATTCCACCCTGACAATTTCAAAGTCTGTGACCCCAAAATTAGGAAAGAGTTGTGTTTTGCAGTTTGAGGTAATCAAAGTTTATTAGATGTTAATTTAGTGGGGTTTGAAATAAATTATGTTTTTAAAGGAATAATAGTTTGTCTGTGTTTTGTAAGGGAGTGGGGAGGAAAAGATATAACACACCAGTCAGATTCTTCTAATGAGTATTTGTCATCATAAACTAAAACTTTAATATCTGCTTTATGATGCTGTTATGATTGTGGAATTATTTGAACCTTCTTGATCTGAAACCGTTTTGTTTGGTTTAGTTTATCAAACTCTTGTACATCTTACTTTATCTTTTACAAATCTGCTTTAGAGAATTTTCTTTTCAGCCAACTTGGTGCCACTCAATACCACAATATCTCTGCGCAGGTAACCTTTGGGCTGTTGTTCAAATTACTGTTTAAATCCTGTCTGAAGTTTAGTGTACAAATGATCCCTTGCACTTTTGATTTAGCATGGCATTTTCGTATCCTTCATATTTGTTCATGGTTAACAAAATTCTCATTTGAGATCTGTAAGCATTCAACTGAAATGCATAATGTCTTTGGGTGAGATTTTATTTTACTGGAGTATTCGGTTGAAAAGGTAATCAATACTTCTGTATTTTTACTGGACAAGGAATAGAACTATTTACATCATTTAGTATTTCTCATGCTGTCTTCCTTTACTCACACAATAATGAATTCATCATGTATATCAGACAAGTATGTTATTTCAGACTGCACAATCAATATTAATTTTAAGATGTTTCTTTTCCGGCAACAGCAGGGAGATCAATCCCTGTATGACAGCTTGTTTTTGAATGTTCATATGTCTTTTGTTACTGTGTTTGAGAACCCAGACGTTATCAATACCACTTGAATAAGAAGTCTTCTCATTTGAAGTTATTTCTTTAAAATGTATGAGGCTTTGGAAAAATTAAAAATTTGTTCCATATATAAAGTGCATAAGAAGTCATTTCAGAAATCAGGCTGTCATTAACTAATGAAGTAAAAGCAGCTGATTTTGCAGGTCAGCAGCATGAGTTAATTCATTACTGAAAATTTGTTGGAAATTCCTTTTATTAATAATGCATTCTTTAAGTCAGTTGGTTTTGCACAGCAAGACCTGTTTAATCAATTTTACATGTGAACGCAGTGGTGGCAACTGGAAGATCTTGAACTGCCATTCTTCCAAGTGTTCTTTGTGTGATCTCAACACTATGAGGAACCTCAGGATTAACTTTCCTCAGTTGGATAGGTGTATTTCATTTTTCTCTTTTTAGAGACGCAGTATTTCTTTTTTGTTTGTTTCTTTAGTTCGATCATTATTATTACTATTAACAAATCCTTAGAAAAACACTATGCTTGTTTTGAGGGGTTTGCAGTGCCACTGAGAGAGTGCTCTTTAAGAAAAGGAATCAAAATTTTGGACTTAGGTGCTATTTACAGTTCTAACCATGTCTTGGCATGCTCCTTATGATTTATTTGGGGGTTTTTATACAGCTTGTAAGAACTCATAATTTTATGAGATGTGTCTGTGGGAATTCACTGGGCATAGTGAGTGTGTAAAACAACAATCCATATGTTACAACACAATGCAATGTGTTGCACCTGCAACTTAGAGGTTCTTTTTTATATTTGCTGGTTTTTGCTCTTCTCAAAAACATACAGAATTAGTACTTGCTGGACAGTGTCATCCATTTTCCCGACGAGTTACCTGAGATGATGCCTCTGAGAGGGATTCCCAATGTCAGCGGTTTTACAGGTGTGTTTACATATTGGGTAGCTTCTGCATTTGCATTGAACGCTCCATACTCCATAGTGTTCACTGAATACATTGTGAAACCACTGGAAATAATGGGGAAAAGGAAAGGCAGTACTGTAGTGCCTTCTCATCAGAGGCAGCATTGCATCTGCATGAGGAACAATTACACTCACTGAATTTTTGTTTCTTTGCAGTGTGCATGGAGCGCTTCAAAATTGCTTTATTTTCTTGGATTTCATTATGCTTCTCCTTTCCTTAAAATATTAAGACTTTTGGTTTATCTTAGTTTATCTTTGCTGTATTATTTTAAGTATCAAGTATGAGATCTCCCAACTGTTGCTCCGCATGAATTTATAAGAAATGTAGTTAAATTTCAACAACTTGCCAGTTTTTTCACATTTTCTTTATAGCTTAGATGTTTCTGTATATTGGGAAATGAGAACTGTTTGCAAGGCACTGTTGGTGTTCTTATATTTTTTTTCTTGCAAGCAACTTCTACAATAAATTAGAAAATATCTGTATACGGGCTGAAATTTTTTTGAGATATTTACTGACTCTCCTGTCATACTACCTCTAGTGTTTTGCAGACAACATATTGTTAATTATTCTTCCATAAGAAAACTTTTTTAAAATGTGGTTTCTGCAAGGATATTTGTTACATTGATTCGACTGAATAGCCCCTGATGTTGAATTTGTACAGAAAGCTTACTAAGTTGACTAAAGGAAATTTCATTAAATTAAATGTCTTATCCATAAATAGTATCTCTGAATTTAGTGTAATCTGTCTTTTATCTGTAATGTTAAAACATTTCTACTTTTTGCTTTGAGCTAAGATCTGAGAAAGCTAATTGCTAACTTTGAAAGTTATACATGTAATGGTTAATATTTTTGACTTTGTTCATGAGCGAAGCTGTCGAAGAGAAACAACCTATGTTGTCTTCATATAAAGTAAGGAAAGCTGTTTTATAATTACTTAGTAGAATAACTGTGACATAGTTATACTTTGTTGTGAAGACTGCTCTGGCTGGAAAGCCTTAAGCAGCTCAAGCAGCTGTTTAGGAGTAACAGGCTAGGGATGGCTCCCCTTGCCTCCCTCCCCAAGTAAGGACATCTCTTAAAGTCATCATGCATTTATTTTGACAAATGGATTTGAGGCATTCAGTTAATTTATCTTTTACTTTCTTTGCAAATATTGAAGCCAGGAAAAAGTGTTTCTAAGCATTCTCCCGTCACCATGAAAATTGAGGTGAACATAAACGGCCCCATCATTCTATGGCTCACAGTTCTTAAGCAACGAGGCAAACCAAAGCCCTGGAATTCCACAGTTAATAAAACAAATCTAGAACACACAACTGGAGATTGTCAACACTTGATAATCTAAATGGCCTAATAAGGCAGCTTGAAAATCCCTGATTGCTTTATCGTGTCATGAGATAGGTATATCCTTGCAAGTATTAAAGCAGTAGTGTGATGTGCTAGGAACATGGCAATTACATATGGACGTAATTTCTCTTATTATAAACTCCCTGTCCTTTCCCCACCTGCCTCCCGCATAACTAGTTTACCTCCTTCATTCCTCTCTTTCTGTTGTCTTCTCTTCAACCATTCCTTTGCATGTAGATACTATATTTTTCCCCTTACTCTCGAGTTGTATTTAGTTTTCAAAACTCCTGCTTTTGTTTCAGCCGTTGGGATGATGTTGTGGGGTAAAATTTTTTTCTATGTATACTAGTGACTTTAAAAATGCCAATTATCTACATAAAAATCTGGCGCAGTCCATATGCTATATAAATATTTAATTCTTTAAATCCTATATAAGCAGAAAAATGAACTGTTTCACTCACTAATGATGCTAGATTCAAAATGGAAATCCGTGTGGAATTCTGTGTTATGTTTCTATAATGAGCACATCATGAAACCCTTATAGGCTTGATACTAAGTTTTCACTTTAGATCTTCTAAGAGTACACTTTTCTAGGGGTATTGCCCAAGATGTGCCCTATTAGCAGCAAGATCATGATCAAAGCATGTTGTAAATAATAAACTGTAAAAAACCACAGACAATACTCAAATCAAAACAAAAAAACCCTAATTCACAATGCAAATAAAAATTCTGAGCTTCCGATTACCAACTGGAAATAATGAAGAGTAATCTTATAATGAAGTTCTATCTGTAACTTATCTCTTTGTCAGCAGTACACATTAATTTGTTTCCATGGTTTTGCAGATAAGTTGCTTGTCTTGCTAAATAATCTGCTTTCGTGCAGAAACTCATGTCTGCTTTCTGCTGAGTAAGTCTCTCTGCAGTCACTGAAGATGCTCAGAAAGATTAAAATAAAATGTTTGTTAATAAAACAACTGGATACTGTATAAGTACGATTGGCTAGATAGTTAACGGTATAAACAGAATTTCTTGATGATAAAATCTAGTATTTATAAATTAGCTTCATTGAAATTATTTTTAGTGATGAATGAGAAATTGATCTTGCACATATCATGTGCGCATACTTTCCCAATAAAATTCCCTTTTGTGTTCCACTGAAGTAGTTAGTACCTTCTGCGAACCCTGCTGTTCTGTCATGGAAGCAATTTGTTATGTTCCATATTGTTATGTCCAATTTTTTCAAATACTCTTCTAAATAGGAGCAAAGGACCATCTTTCCAGTAATTTGAATCCAATCAGTAATTTGAATTTTATGAGCGGCAAAGATTTATCTAGAAAATTTTATTTGTCATTTAATTGTAAAATAGCAATTTCAGAGTTTTATAGCATCAAATAATACTCATTGTAAATTGTAGCAGTTTATTAGGTCTCTGATATGTGCAGCTAAATAAACTGCAAGCTGGCATTGTTGCAGAAGAGAATTAGAAGGGTTTGGTTTTTTCATGTATCTTAGTTCTTTTGCCACCTCTGAGTTCTGAAAATTCTATATCCCTTATAAGAGTGATGCTTTCAGTGTGTGAAGACCAAGGAAAGGGAGAGATTCTCATGTCAAGTGGAAAGTGAGTTGTTCTATATTTAACATGTGTGTAAGTGTATGTAGGTATGTGTGTGCAGCTTACCTCAACAACAGTTGTAACAATACCTGCCGCCTTCAAGGTAAAATATGCCTTTTCATTAGTGTAGGCATTTCTTATATATTTAACCTGCACAAATTTATGGCAAGAAAGAGAGATCAGAAAGGAGATGACTCTCTTCTTACTAATGAAACACACAGGCTGGGGGAGAGAATAGAGAATGGTAAATTTAGTCTCGGTTTAGGGACTTTGTTACTTTCTGTCTAGTTGACCATTGAACTTACTTTCCTTCCTTTTTCATTAATTGGCATTATCTGTTAACCTTGTTGTATAAAATTGTGATTTTGTTGATACTTTTTCCCCCTCTCCATACAATCCAAGATTTTTATTTTAGGGACAATTATTGGTTTTTTCATTAAATTATTATTGTATTACACTCATTCATTCATTTAGTAATCTGTATTTTAATGTTGTGGAGCTTGGGGAAGTGGTGACAATCCAAAAAATAGTTTTTTCTCCACCTTCTAGTAAGGGGCGGAGAAAAAGCCCAAAGAAAATTGAAAAGGCTTCAATCCACAGAAATCCCAATGATGATAAGGTCCTGCTACATAGCTTGTTACATAAATGCATATTTGCCTTGCCATGAACCGAAAGAGAACTTATTTTGAAAGAGCTCGAGACTATTCTTTCAGTAATTTGTAGTAGTTTTTAATTAGTAATTAAATTACACATGCAGAATTAGAAACTAACAAACAGAATTTTTTCAAGATAATGGAAGATTACCTTTTTTCAGTAGCATATTCATATGTGTATCAATATTTGTGTCTTCAGCCAGTGTTAAAGTGTTTTCTGTGTAGCAGTTTAGCACAATGAGAAACACAGACTTGCAAACATCACCTTGAGGGACAGTTCAGAAAGTCTTAACATATCTATAAACATCTTTTAAAACTGGAAATATGGATCATTCTGTAGTCTCTTGAATCTTGTCAAAATATCCCCTATGGACAAGCTTGTTAGATAAATATTATTATTTATCAGTTTCCTAAACTATCAAACAATAACTCCAAACGTTCTGAATATGTAAAAAAACCTGTTAAGAGAAATGTAATTCATTTTGATGATCCACAAAACTGGTGATGTATTAAAACAACAAAAACAAATAGAAACTATATAGAAAGAAATTATTTCCTCTATCACAAGAGCAGAATATATTCTTCAATGTAAAAAAGGACAAAGAAGAAAGAAAATTGCTATAAATAGAAAAATATATTTTATAGCACATTTATGCTGTTGATCTCTAAATCGGCATAAAGTCCTGCAATCAGTATGTTTTGGATATTTTGAAAATAAACTGCTTTTATCAAGCTTTGTAAAAAAGCATAGAAAAACAGATAGGATTTCAGTTTTCTAGAATAATCATTCTTAATCATTTCCTTAACAAAACAATTTATTAAGCAATGAGGGATAACGAACCATAAAGTTTTAATTTGCCTTTTTTAATTGAGTTGTTAATTAGTACCCCTCCACAGTTGCTAACTCCCAACTTGCTTTTTGGTGCTTCTGTATCCAAGACACTTTAAGGAACCTAATCTATCTTAGTAATTCCAAAAAGACACTTCCATGAATCAAATCTATAGGTGATTATGTTCTAACTGTGCTGGGGCTTCTGTGAGTGCATATTAATTATGTCAGTGGTTAATGATCAGGCAAGAAATATGTGAATGCCAGCAATGATTGTTTAGCAGAAATAGAAGAAATATCCTGTGTTCTCTGAAGTTTTCAGTCCTGCCACCTCACTGAGGGTAGAAACCTACATACATTATCCTGTAAGAGCGTTGGCAAGGGCTTTGTTTGACGTTTTTGATGTATGAGCACTGTTGGGATCTTGTTATCCATAATAATAAAATATCAAAGCATCTGTTTCATCTGGCTGCAAACATTGTTTGTAAGTTTTATTTTACTGCTATTGTAAATGTTACTTCTAATAAAGAATTTAAGCTAAGAGCTCTCAATTCCCACTCTCATGAGCTTCACAGAGCTAAAAGCCCAGGTTATTGGATCATGCAAACTCATTGGTTGAGTGGAAATGCCAAAACAAGGGTTAAATATACTCAAATTGCCTGTAAAATATGTACAGTCTGGAATTGATTGTGGTATTCCCCGGGACCGCTGGGATGCAGGACTGAACCCTCAAAGGGGGCTTGTCTGCTAAGAAGCAAATTTGGATTTCTACTTACTGTGTTAATACTGAGTTTCTTTACTCAGCATAGACTCTGCCTTTTCTATCTTGCAGCATAGGCTAACTTCCTAGAGAAATGACTGATGTAACAGAGGATGGATTATGTTGCTACCCTAATTTACTTGTTTAAAATGGTACAGGTTAATTCAATAGAAAAGGATTCAGCAGCAATTTGCAACATCTGAAATTAATTTAAATGGTGTTTTGGTCCATTCACAATAACCATATGCTTAAAGAATGACCAAAAAAAAAAGGAACAAAGGTGCTTCTGTAAATGGTAGCATGATCGTGCATTTATAAAATGTAACTAGTCATGGATATATCGTGTAGGGAAGCAATAGTTGGTGACTGTTGTCACCATCTGAGCTAGAAATTTTATGCACCTTTTTCTTTACCCAAAACCAGTTCTTAATGGGAAAGGTGCAGGGGATAGGAGAGGTTATAGGAAGGAGCTACCTGCAGTTCCTTAGCCTCTAAGGACTTTTCACCCCTATCCAAACTTTCACATAAGCTAAGGCAGCAGCAGATGACTAATTTATAACATCAGGTTATGGTGCCTAAGGGAACATATGCCAAGTATGAATTGATAAAACAGGCTGGTGAATTATGATAGACAGATTGATTTATATGCCAGATCTCAACTTTTTTAATTGAAGGCATGCCTTCCTATCTCTTAGATGTCAGTGACTTTCGTCAGGCCTAGTGCAGGAGAATGTGGGGTTTAAGCCTTAATGCTGTATAGCTCTTAACTCTCTAGGGATTCTTGGTTCATTCATATACATACAAATGCACATACATGTGGAGAAGATACTTGGACACTGTGTACATATGATGGCTTCTTAAAAGCTTCAGTAGCTAACCATGGTAGTGGTTTTGGTGTAACTTGATTTTGTTTTTAAACGTGCAAGAAATAGCCTGGACTCCCTCTGTTTAAACGGTAGTGGCTGCTCAGTGTTATATTTTTAGATAGCTAACATAGAGCAGGTGCATGCTGAGGACATGCTGAATCACATGTGAATGATCAGAGTATTAACTGATTCCCTGGGATGCTTTGTTATCAAGAGGTTATTTTTCAGCTCTGTCAGCTTCATCTCCTCCTTTTGGCAAGTCTTAACTATTTGCCTTTCCTCAATAAATCTGGACACTCCCAGAGTCCAATCTCTCTCTTGCCTCCCTCCCCCCTGCCCTGGAATTTCTACACAGCTTTAATAAGCAGTATCTTGTCTTAAACATTATTATTCTGTAGAAGCAACTCACATGATGGTCCCTGTGACAACTGGAAGGTGCACATCCTGTTTAGTGTTGCTGTGGGAGGGTGGGTGAGGATGTGAGACCCTGGCTGTGAACCAGACCACGTCCAGTTTCTGCCCAACAGGTTTCCTTGTGTTCCGCTGGCCTGTCAGCTGGGCGAGTCACCAGTAAGGCACGGGGCAAGGGGGTGCCAGCACACAAGAGCCTGAGCTGAACAGACTTAGAGAGGATCTACACCAAATGATGAACTAAGCATGGACAGAGTGAGCTGGAGTTAGGTACTGGGTGCACGGGAGCACCACAGGACCAAACCCACCCACTCCGTGGTGTTTGTAGAAGCTTTCAGGCTACAGCTGATGCCAGCACTGTGTCTGTCAGTCATTTGCCTCAGTGACTTTATCAACACAGTTGGAGTTCAGGTGGAAGAATAACGCAATTGAAATCCACTAAATACAGTGGAGACACAGGCATGTTCTCTTAGCCGTGCTTCATGTTTTCTTATTATTCAGATGTCCATAGCAATATCACTTGTTAATTTTATGGGATACTTTTAGGGAAGTGCCCTGATCTTCCTTGTACAGGGCTTTCCAGGACCTTAAATTTTACATTGCCTTAAACCTTGGGTGGTTTTAGTAGTATGAGTGTTTTCTGCACTGACCGGAGGCAGTCTAGTGAAGGAGTTTTAGAATCAATACTAATGAACTATGCATTGCAGGAGCTACTAGGCAGTTTCCTTAGTATTCATAAATCTGTTACAAAAAATGATTTATAAATGCAAAATTTGATTAAAGTACTTAACGTTCCTTTAGCCACAAAGAAAGAATTCATGATATTCATGCAGTGTAAATCAAATCTTCTTCCTAGCTTCTAAAAGGATTTTTTTTTTCTTTCTACTGTTATTTCCCTTTGGTGGAAGGGAATTTGGTTGGGCTTTTTGTTCCAGAAGTGTAATGAACTATCTTGGGTTAGTGCTTGTACCTGGCATGAATATAGAGGAATGCTATATAGTTCTTCCTCAAGAGTCTTTTGATAGGAAGTAACCCAATAAGACTATTAAAAGCATAATGAAAGCCTCATTCGGTTTCCTGTCAGTTTTCAGAGCTATAAGTGGCTTCTAATTTGCACAAGATTGGAATAGCATTGAAGAATTGCAGTAACTAAGTGAAACACTCATTGGTTTTGCAATTTTCTGATAGCATCCCTTGTAATTTCTTGTAATGCATTTGCAGCTAAGTACAATGACAAATGTCAGGGCTCATTGTACTAGTTTTACGCACATCAGCACTAGACTGGGAGGTGTAATGTCAGCTTCTATCTTGGGAAAAGCTGTGTAACCGCTGGATGCCTTCCTGTTGCTAGCTACGTTATAGAAAGAATCATTGTTTTTATGTGGGGGAGGAGTGGAGAAAATAATTGCTTTCCCGGTATTTTTTATTACTTTCAGCGTTTCTTTTAATTTGGTAGACATTCCAACAATAAAAAGTTAGGCTGAGAGGCCTAATAAAAATTTAGTTTGACATTAGCAAATGAATTCTGGATGTCCATTAGATATTTCCCATCACAAACTACAGAAAGCTAGTGGTTATTAGTTAAAGCAAAAATACACATGCTCTTAAGCTAGCATTGTGTAGCTTGCTTCCTTGAATATTTTTGATGGATAGTCATGTGCAACAGTAGATTACAATAATATCCTCATAATAATGTGTTAACAAACGCTGATCTATATTTGAGATAAATACAAATGAGTGATCCAGTGAAAATACAAACAAAATGCACTTTAGTAATTGCTTACATAAAAGTGATTACATCCAGTACAGTTTATCTCAGGTAAATAAAAAGAAGTTTTGCTGTTGATCTCTGTTACTGTCTGGCAACATGCTTTACTTACTATATAAAACTGCGAGAAGGTTAATGTGGTTGTGGCTGAACGAAGATTTATGAACATGGATAATTGCTTGAAGCTGATTTTTCTCTGCTCTTGCAGTTGTGTTACTTGGATGGAAGCAACTCTATTGATTTTAGTAGTCAAAAAAAGAGAAGAAAACAAACAAAAAAAATCTTTTTTTGTAAGCCTGTAACAATTTTAGAGTTTTGTTTAGAGACTGGTCAAACAGAGGAACCTTCATTAAAACAGTATTTAGTGGGTTCTGTCTGTTTTGCTTAGTTAACACTTTTCTGAATGACAGGTGACTGAAAAAAAATATAAATCTTTTGCATATATTTACTTATCAGAGTATTAACAATGTTCATAGACCCTGAACTTGTCCTACTGCTGTTGGTGTTTATTCTCCACTGGGCCTGTGTCATGCCAAACACTTACACAGCCTGTCTCCACTGTTCTCTACCATTTGTAACATGCCGCTGAGAACGTCCTGATGTCATTCATTTTCCTTGCTCATGTTGTCTCCAGATTTTGTCCTAGTCATACCCTTCTTAAGAACTGTACGAAGATTAGTATGCTTAGATTTATAACAAGTAAGATTAATAGCTTAATTTTGATTCTGATAGACAGTTGAGTTGCCTGCATGTGTGACATAATTTGTGTGTGATATGTAGCATATAGATATGATTGTGGTGTGCGTGCCTTATATGTGATATACTTACTGTGAGAAAATATCACCCGTGAAATAGAAAAGCAAGCAGTATTGCCATTTTCTCAGCTATAGTCTGGCTAGTAAAAGTTACAGAAAATGCTATTTTTGTACTTAAAACAAATTAGGTATTTTTCATCATTGTGAAAAAAAATCTTTTAAGAGGCAGAGTGAAAAATGAAAGAAATTTTTATGTGACCTTTAGAAACGTGTCAAATCTCACTCTTCAGCATTCTTACTGCTCAAAGAAAGAAAACCTCTTCTTTGTGATTCTTCTCCAATGTATTGATTAAAAATATAAGTCCATTTCTATACTGTCTGGTCAGAATATTTTTCTGACCTATACTTGACAGAATTTGCTTAGTATGCTGGGTTAGAATGTCTGGTTTCTGTCAGACCTATTCGTACCACTAAAGGGTATTAATTTAGTATTTCGTGAAAAAACGGTTTAATTTTTGGTATGCTATACAATTTATTAAATCATTTACCAACAAAATTACAATAATGAGCTTTTTTTTTTTCATGGTAAGAACTACGAGGATTTCTTCAGATGCCTTTCTTCTGAGAAAGCTCTATTTTGGAGTGTTTTGCTTGTGAGTAAAATGCTTCTGTAACAATGCTTTAATTTTCCTATAGAGGAGAATGAATGTAACTTCTAAACTCGACAGGTTGCATGTAATTGCCTGTGGTTTCATAGTTTTATCCTTTTTGAAACTACTTAAACTATTTTTAAAATTTGCAATATATTGTGTGCATTGTATAAATTGAGGGTTATAGAAATTAAGTCTAAAAGCACTGTGATCCATCTGAATAGTATTTAGACTGTAAAGCATAGTACAGAAGGGAACATGGAAGAAGTTTAAAAATCATATTGCATATCTTGCAAGGCATGCTGGAACATGTTGTGCTTTGAGAAATGTTCATTTTAACCACAGTTGTTCTCTTTTAACCTCTGAAACACTGGTATAGATCTTCATCAGTCAGGCCCATTTTGTGGAATTGTGCCTATTTGTTCAGTACAAGGACAAAGCAAAAGGTATTTGTTTAGGCGATTATTAGGCACATTTAAAATGAATCCTTGGAGAAAAAAGAAATAATTGTATTTTTACATTTTGTAGGTAATGTAGAAAATGGAAGCTGTCATCAAGTTGCAGAAAGGAAAACAGAAATCTAAACAAAGTCATTTATAATGTCATCATATATAGGTCTCAGTAGCTCATAAAATTATTAGATGTTTCAGAGGATTCTTGGTGAAATAATGGCCATCTTAATTAGATTTGATGTCAGTAGGGAACACATGTTTCTTGGATGACGTTTGCAATGAATAAATTTTAAATTTAAAAATAAAATACAGCGAAATTTCTAGCTCTTTGTTTCAGACGCAGTCAGTATGGAGATTAAGCAAATGAATACATTTAGCATTTTGGTAAGTGAGTACTCCACAGTATGAGGAAAAATGTTGCTTTAGGTTAGGAAGTCATTAACTTCTGTTCAGTTTCAAAGTGGCTATATGTTGTTGCTAAAAGTGCCTGGGACTGTAAAAATAGGACTGGCCACCCCTGCGGTAGTTGGTCTTTGAAGATCCCATATAGACTTGGAGAGCGCTACACCAGAGCGGAGCTTTTGGCTCAGATGTGGAGCGTGCTGCCCTGCCAGCCAGTCCCTGCAGGTGGTAAGTGTCACAGCCCAGGTGCTCTGTGGATTTTCAAAAATAATTTGGCGAAGAGTCCCAACACTCCCCCTCCATGTGCTCGATGCCAGAATTCCTCCTCTCGCCATGGCGAAATGGGCACAGCAGCAACTTAACTTAACCTGCCCAGTAGGTTTTGTCAAATGAAAAGTTAGAGGAGCCACAAGCTGTACAGTTTGATGTCTGCTGTGTTTCCAAGGGTGCTAGCTCTGCTACTAATGGCAGTGGTCTGGATTGAGGTGATTTTTCATTTCCTGCTGATCTAATTTGCACTTGAATAAGCACAATGGCTGATTTAAATGTGAAGACCCTGTGGACAGCAGGAAAGGCAGCAAGTGATGCCAGGGCAAGGAACAGGGGAGATGAAAAAAACAGAGGGCAGGTTGTTGATAGATGGTTCCCACCTCAATCAGACAGTAAAGTAGTTGTGCAAGTTGGGGACTGGAGAAAACATGCTGGGTGATGTCAGGCTGTCTCCTTGGCTGGCTTTCTTAGGTCAAAACTGCAGCGCTTCTTAAAAAAAGCTTCAATCCTTCGTTTACATAGCATACGGAGGTTTTGTTTATTAGCACTGAACCATGCTTTATCGAACCTTACTAAAAACAAGTGATCCAGAAATGAAATGGCTTTTTACTTCCTCTGCAGTGTTGCCTTGTGTTACACATTCCTTGGGCCTCTTTATTTCGATGTATGGAAGAGCAAGTTACTGTTAACTGAAACTTTGATACGTATTCCATCATATTGCGGAGTTTAAATATTTATTTTTTTAAAAAAATATTTGGTGCAGTTTTAGAGAGGTTTTAGTAATCTTTTTTCCTGCTCAGTGATTCACATGCCATGAAATTTTTTCATTAAACCACTCCAAGGGTCACCCAAGTACAGAATATAAAGGACCCCAGATACCTCTTCAGCGTAATCAGTTCACTTCAGATTGGCTGCTGGCCATAATTTTATTATGTAGATTGTTTAAATGGGTCACTGGATTTTTTTGTCATCTGTTGTTTTAGAAAATTAATAAAATGGGACGAAATATGTAGTTGATGCATGGGGCATAATTCTTTTAGATAATGCCACTGTCGTTTCAGGTCTCATCACTGTCATGAATTTGCAGGAGTATGCAGTAATAGTAAGCTTGCATAAATTAAGCATTCTAGACTCCTGTAGCATGCATGTAATAAATTTTGCATGCTCACTAGTTTTGGTAATATCAGTATGGCATAATACAGTCCACAGGGGTGGACATAAGTCCCAATCTGAGCAGGAGGGAGGCTGGTCGAGCATCTGTCTGATTGCTGCTATGGAATACGCCGCAAGACATTGGCAGTGCTAGTGCAGGTGCTAAATTCTGTAGGCATATTTGATGTAATTAGAATTTTTAAAGAGCTCTAGTATGAGGGTACTTGCAGGTTCTATGGTCTTCCATTTTATTTCTGACTACAGCTGCTGTTCACAACCAAAAAGATACTGGGCAAAGTGCAAAGTTTTACACTTCCTTCTTACTTTGGATCCTGCAGTTTAAATACAGTCTCACATTTTTGGGTTGGGGTTTCAGGAGCTGGGTGGAAAGCTCTTTATTAAAATGAATGAGAAGCTTTAATCTAGTTGACTGACTATCAGACCGCTAATGACCTACTGTTGTGAAATATGTATAGCCATTACTTTGGTGTCTAAATTTTCCTGACTTTCAAGTCTTATTTAAATTCTTAATAACCTTTATTAGATAGAGGAGAAAAGATTCCACCAGGAAGCCCTCAACCTCCATCAAAACTGATAGAATACACTAATAAAATCATGTGCCAAAATTAAAGTGAGAATTATAATGTAGTATAATATTGTCTAAGTTAAACTAATGAAATTAATTAATAGAGTTTTTTATAATTAATTTGTAGGAAAAATAATCTGAAAGCTGATGTTTAATTTTTTTTATTGGCTGTAGTTTTTTTCATCAGAGTGTACCTAGAGAAATATTAAGTGGCCATTGAAATTGCCAGGGGAGTGTTTGCTTCCAGGTGAATTGGGCGTGCTGCCATAATTCAGGAGACAGCTTTTGGCATAAGGTGAAAGTCAGATCAGCTCAGGTTTAGGTCAAAATTTAGAAGCCTCTTTGGAGTGTTTATGCTTGCAACTATAGTCCAGATAACTTAGTGGAAGAAATTCCTCTCTGTGGTAGGTTGTGCGTCTAATTACCTTTGAAACATTGCTACAAGAACTTGGCTCAAAATTACCATGAAATTGGTGTCATTTATGGCTTTTTCTTTTAATTTGCATCTACTGGAAGAATAACATAGTCCATGTGGTCTTAGACACCCTTAACTAACCAGATCATATTTTTACTATAGAAGATATATCCAGGAAACTTCTCCTTCAGAGTATCTAGCTGAAAGAGGCACCGTGCATAGGTTCGCTAGGTAGTTTTTTACATAGGTAGTTTCTACTCCTAGGATTCAAAGAAAACAAAGCCTTTCTTAGAAAACCAGGGGACAATTATGGTTTTAAGTCATTAATATAGGAAGTAAATGTGAAATAGTTTCTTTTTCTTAATGCATTCACTCTAATCTGGCATCTTGTTTAGACATCTACTGACTTTTCAGGTGTTAATTCTGACCTCTGATGTTACTGACATCATATCCATCTAGCAAAGTAACCTCTTAGTGATCCGTTTTATAGTTGCTCAGTTGCTCAATACCCACAGCATTTAAAGCACATGAAGGTATGAGATTAAAACCTTAAATTTAATTTTATTATCGATTTATTAATAACTTATTAATACTATAAATATTATTAATGAGACTTAATGTGCAGGAGGAGTGCAGGGTGTCTCCTCCTTGGAGCAGGGAAGTTATATTCAGAGGAAAAGAGGCAGCTTCCACAGTTGAGGGGTTGTGAGTTTTTCTGAAAATTAATCTGTACTTCCTACGCTGCAAGGAGAAATGGGGAATTGTAGCTTATATCTGCTTATTTTTTGGGGCTGTCTTCAACCTGTGCCTTTGTTACAGTGAAATCAGTTCATGTTAGAATTTTACTGGAGTTCTAGGACAGAGTGTGTTTGTGTTGCAAACACGATTACTTTGCAGCCACACACTATGTAACCAGATGCATGGGTTTCCTTTGGGAGCTGTCACAAGTAGGTGACATGCTGGCTTAGAAACTGTATTTTTTATTAGCACAAAGGAGCATAGCATGTTGGAAGGTTAAAACAGCGAAGTCTGTTCTGTTTACATCATGTCTGACTAAAAGGTTAGGCAGGGTTGGGGAAGGAGGACTAACAAGCATAAGACTGAAAGTGAACCTTTAAATTTAATGACAACTGTAGTTTTCAGGTGTTTGGGATTTTGTTTATCTTGAACCTATTGAGTTGCCTTGGTTCTTTCATGTAAAAGGTATCCAAGGTTCATCTAACTCCTTTAGGAAACAATGAAAAAGTGAAAAGACATGTCAAGTTGTACAATAGTAACATCTCCTGTGTTCTTCAGAAGGAAATCTCTAAAGTCTCTCTAACATGTTGATTTCCTCCTGGTTTGCTCTATTTCTATCTGTGTGTCTTAGAAAGTTAGCCAAATATAAAAGGTGCTGTTTGAAAATTCCGGAGGATGCTTGAGTGGGACTGGTATTCACTGAGTAGCATGGACACAGCAAGCCTTTCTGGTGCACTACTGGTGGAGCTGTGCTCTTGGGAAATACATTGTTGAGCAGCTGTGGGGCAGGGTAAGAGCTAGATAATTGCGGATGCTGAAGGTCATAGCATGTTTTGTAGAAACGCTGGTTTGGCTTTCATGAGCTAAGAGTGCTGGGCTGCAGTTCACACCTCCTTCCGTGGTGAAATGCTCTGTTAAATGGTCCAGTTGTGACGTTTACAGGAACCCCATTTTGCTGTATTTTGAAGAACAGTTCAGCAGTCTGCAGTCTCTGAGACAGGGTGATCTGCAGGTTAAACATCCATGTTTCTCTCATGAGAAATCAGATGAGAGTGCTTTCCTAAGGGTTCAGCAAGTGGCAAAACCTATGCAGAGCTTAAAGTATTTTTTATGCATGCTTTTGAACTTCATACATGTTAATGAAATTGCTCTTCATAGTGGTTGTGTTCATCAAGTTATTTGGTCAATTAAAAATAATACTAAAAAGGAGGAAACCTAGTA
This sequence comes from Falco rusticolus, assembly GCF_015220075.1. Lineage (NCBI taxonomy): Eukaryota > Metazoa > Chordata > Aves > Falconiformes > Falconidae > Falco > Falco rusticolus. The sequence goes on from NC_051190.1 coordinate 39,958,219, forward strand.
TTGTTAAGTTCCTTGCTGAAAATGCTATGGTGTTTTGAAGTTACTGGAATCTCTTTTTCACATCGGAAACCTTTAGGAAGTCTGTGGTGTGTGACCTTTCTTATTATACAACCCCTATGTGCAGTTTTGGGAAGTGCATCAGGACATAAGCTGAGCCCCTGCCAGGGATGCCTCTGCCTCGCTGGCCTCCTGCGCTGGCTTTGGGGGATGCCTGGGGGGAAGGAGTGGAGGTACCATGGTGTGGTACAAGAGACTAATTAATTAAACCTGCTTCATTTTAATTTAAAAACAAATGCTATAGTCATTTATAGTACTAGGCCAGCCTCCAAACCAGATATATTGAAAGACTCTTATATTGATTTTCTTATGCCTTTAATTGGAAATTTGTATGATATTGGAAGGAGGAGATCATTCGATATGGGCTTGGTTTTTGTGTTTTTTGTTGTGTTTTTTTTTTAACACGTTAGGAGTGTGATTTGCTTAGAAGGCTAAAATTTTAGTAGGAAAAGTAGAAGCTAATTACAATCAGATAATATCCAAGCTGATTTTACTTCTGTGGAAATACATCTGTTTATATTTTATAGCTGAGCACTGTGGCAGTTGTGTCTTTTGTAGCATATACATTTGTTGTCGTATTTTTCCTGGATTTCTTTATGGTGGCTTTACTTAATCATTGAAAAACTGTATGCTTTTGTGTTAGTCTCTGTTCTGGAGATGTGACACAGTAAAGATGAGGATACCTAATGTTACTTAGACATGGTATTTCCTCATCACTTAGAAGATTCAGAACAAATCAGGCCAAGCGGAAAGCCACTGGGGTTTGAATGACAGCCTATTTGCTTTATTCCTTTTTTCTTTTGAAAATGACGGAAGTCAGTTTACTAAGTTTTTAACTATTGTTCCTTAACATGTACATGATATTTTTTAAATTTTATTTTAAAGAACACTTTATGACTGCTTTAAAATAGATCTTTACTTATAGATTATCTGTTGCATGTGAATGTGTGTATATATATATTTTCTTATTCCCCCCCTGACCTCACTCCCCACCCTCCACCCCAGTATCCTTGGTCAGATAAAGTTTTAGAAGTACACAGAAAAATTTGCATTAACAATTTGTATGCCTTTTCAGTTTTGATGGGACACTTTTCAATTGCTTTTCAGTAATTCAAAACAACATTCACAATTGATTGCATATGTTGCAATCATACAGGTAGATATTTGAAGACAGAATGGAGCACTAAGATATTAAGCCTTTTTAATTTGAAGGAAACTATAAATACCTTACATAAATCATAACTTATTCATATATATGTCATCGTACATCATTAAGTCATCATTAATTAGGACATGTGCTTAACATGGTGTAGGATAGAAAGCAGACTAAAAGCACAGGTAAAGCAGCTGTACTTTTCAAAGTATGCTTTATCAAAGGAGTGTTAGACTTCCTCCAAGGAGCCATTCAAGTTTAGATATTTACTCTTCCGTGAAATAAAGTAATGCTTTTTTCTTTTTTTTTTTTTTTTTGGGGGGGGAGGGGGTGCAGGGCATTTCTGATTTCTGTATTTTCTAAGTTAGTCTGAAATGTTCTAAACACATGAAAAATCTGAGAAGTCACATACCATGTTGTCTTGCTAGTTGGTCTGTAAGGTTTCTTTGCTACGTTTACAACTGTCCTAGAGTTACCATTCACTGCTTTTGCATTATTTAGGTATTCTGTGTATAAGTAGGTATTCCAGTCATTTTCAAGAAAGAGGGGGAAAAAAAAAAAAAAAAAAAAAAAAGATTAAGAGACTTCTGTCTAAGTTTACAAGGATACACACCTGTGAAAAAACGTGGTAACTATTGCTCACTAACTTCAGCATAGAAAATCACAATCATTTTCAACAGGTTTTGCAAAAGAGATGTGCTTTAACACAGTTTTAGACCTGTGTAGTCCTGTGCTCACGTGCGAGGCAGGAGTTGTGTGTGTGTCCTCTCATCACGTGACAAGATTATTTTTTAAATATTTTTTCTCATATAATTTGCCCATAGCAATGCTTCTAAACACTTGTGTTTCATGTGTTGCCAAGCATCTAATCCTAACAATGACCTGCCGCTTGGCATAACTATATACCTTCTTTAGATGAAGAAAATCTTGGTAGTAACAAGGAAAGGATTAGCTCAGGTAGCAAAGAAGCTGGCAGAGTGAATGCAGTCGTGCTGGAGGCACGGTGCCATGGGGGACACATTACAGAAACACACCTTTCCTTCAGAGAAGTGATACTTGTACGCAGTTGTAAAAGTTCTCAGTTTTAACAGAATTTTTCAGTTTACTTTTCCTGAAGTGGAGAATTGTCTTAAAGCCTGATAGAATAAGCACATCTCAACAATTTCTATTGTTATAGTTTTAAGTAGTCACACACTACACACCCCCTGCATGTATATAGCTTTTCTTCTTGAAAAGTTTCTGATATACCAGTGAAACAAAGGTACTTTAAGAAAACCCTCACAAACTCATTCAAAGTAGTGGGATTTACTTGGCATTTATTGTGGGATTAGTATGAAAAAGGAAGTATTAATTTAAACTGCATCTTCTGGATGGCAGCGAAGAGGTGGCGGTGGCGGGTGGCCTTGGCCAAACCAGCCAAGTGCCCAGCGAGTGCGGGCCTGGGGACCCACCGCCCTTGGTGCCCCTCACACTGGTTCTCACTCCCTTTGTGCCCTCCTCTCCCCATCTGGGTCCGGTGGGTTTGTGCTCTTTGACACACGTTCCCCCAGTAGCACCTGCAGCCTGGCCGAGGGGCTGAGCTCTTTGTGGGGGTGCCCCTGTCCCCTCACAGGGGGTCCGTGGCCGGCGCCTGGCACAGGCACTTGGTAAGTGATTTTCAGTAAAACTAGGTAGTTTGGGGTTTTTTTTCCCCCAATTCTTTCTTCTCTAAACCCTCTAAAATTCTTTATTTGTTCTCTTTGGTTATTACATAAAAAATATATTAAAAGGAAAATGAAGTTATGTAAATAAACTGTGGTCAGCCTTCAAAAATAGTGGGGTGAAAATTACTTAATAAAGCAGGCAGCGGTTTGAAGAAGCACTGCTCATTTATGCATATGAGTTACACCTTTAGGGCTCTATTTTGAGGACTTACGTTTTTCAGTAATGCCAAGTGCTTGTGAATTCCCACTGCTTGTGAAAAGAGAGAGACTGTGTGTGTGTATCCCCACTTTTTAATTTTTTTTAGAATGGCAGGCCAACTTAGCAAACTCCATCAGTAATCACAGTTTAATTCTCACGTGTACTCTCTGCTGCCATTTCATTGCTGAAGTTATTTTTATGAGAAATCCATACCTATTCTCCTTTTGCCAGTGGTTTAATCTGGGGGAGTTCTCCCTCCCCCCTCCAGCTGTCAGTACTGCAGACTCAGCCAGGGAGCTGAAAATCCTTTTATTCCTCACTAGCAATAAAAGTTCAACACATCAAATTATCTCCCCATTTATTACTGTGCCACCTCATCAAAAGGCTACTGCAGGAAAATTTGTGAGAAATGATATATCCTGCAGATATAACTGAGCCAAGACGTAACCAAGGGTCTCTTAAAATAAAAAATGTTACTCTCAGCTGGATCTGTTCTGTTTGCTGTTTAGTCCTATTGCTCACCTTCCTCCCCAAATTGTCCTTCATTTTCTTTCTCCGCTGAGCCTTTCTGTCACTCTTTTCCTCTACCCCCCTTTCATCCCTCCCTTGGTCAGTCCAGAACAGGCATCTACAAGTAGCTCCCCAGTTTGATCAGACCTGGAAAATGTACCTTCCCCATATTGCTTTCTTGATCATCTTTTTTTATTTCCTCCTTTTTTTTTTTTCTTCTTTTCCCACCCCCCCCCCCCCCACCCCCCCCAAAAAAAAAAAAAAAAAAAAAAAGAAGAAGAAAGGTCCTGTACTATATTTAGCAGGGAAGCCATGGCTACTGCCTTAACTTGGGCAGTGCTGTGACTCCAAGCATGTTTGGTGGTATATGTTTCTTGAATCTGTTTTTTTCTGAGAGGTTTGGAACCATGCATGCCTAGCTGGACTGCACGACATTTCTACACCCAGCTACAGGCTGTGGAAGTGGGAGGCAACAGATGTAGTTTGAAAACCTGCAGAAATGTGATGTCCTGTGCGTTCCTTAAGGCACAGTGAAGAAACGTTGCTTTGCAGAGATGTGAGACATAATGAAACGCTGCCTAGATTCAGGCTCACTGAACTTTGTGCATTACTGGAGCTCTTTTTCTCTCACAGAAATGGGTGACTTTTATTTAGCTTTTTGGAGATGTGTTGGTTCCATGAAAAAGAAGCTGAGCTTAAAATCGGATCCTTCAGTTGTCCTTGGGGCATTGGGTAATAGTGAGCTTGTGTTGGAATGCAGTCTGAGGAAAACTGTTCTTTTGTCTCTTTGATTCACTGGTCTCAGCCTTTGATGTAAAATACCTGCCTTAATATACTCAAAGATGCAAAAGAGCACTGAACTATAAAGTGGAATTAGCAAGGCAAGCACTTTCAAAACATTGAAGTTTTCCTTAGGATTTCTTCTTTAGCATCCCGGTCGATCAACTTTGTCTGTGTTAGAGGTTGTGTTGTGTGTTTTAATTTCAGTATTAAAGTTTTCTTAGGAATAGTTATCTTTCCCTGTTATGTATGATATGGTTTTTTATTTGTTTGGAGAACAGGTTTCGGTGCTTTTTCACCAGATTTATTTTTTTTTTTCTCTTCAGGGATTGTAATTTTTTTTTTTTTTAACATGAATTATTAATACTTGAAACTGGTGAGGCAGGAAACAAATTTCATTAAATCTACAGAATACTGAGCCATGGACACAGTTTTAACTGTTAATACACAGGGATGTTAACTATTTTGAGAAGTTAGACAATTACATGAAGATTTATATTGATGTCTAGTTTTTAGTATGGAACTGCCTATCTTTAAATCTGCTGTTAGCAGGAATTGCAGTGAATAACATAACGCCCATAACAGCAGTCAAAATTGCAGCCTGCTGTTGCTTCAACTTTTAAGACCTCTGTGTATTTTTCTCCGTTACCCTTGGCTGGAAGTCTCCTCCTGGTCCGTTTTGTGTCATGAGCTTTCGTAATGCTTTCTTTATAATAAGGCGAGTTTAGCTGGAATAAGTCATATATTTGTGCTCATTTCACATATATTTTTCAAAGTATAAAGGTTTTTGTTTTCAGCTCTGCAAAGATGTAGCATAACATATTATATGTTGCTACAATTTGTGGCAAATGTTATATACATGCCCTAAAATATTTCTAATTAAGCCTGAAAATGTAAGCAAAAGAGTAAATTCTGATATGTTTATGTTCTTTGCCTCATTTTGCTTTTACAGAAGTAAGCAATTAAAAATTGTGTATATATTACATTTCATTAGAGTAAAAATTGGATTTGCATATGGTGTTTTGTCATCTTTCATCTTTTAAACCATATTCCTGCTTATCAGTTGGTTTTATGATTCTAATTTCAAGTTCTTTCTATTTATGCTGCTGTGTGTTTGACATACAAAGCAGCCAGAATTCATGCTGCCCTGGCATTGTGACAACAGACTTGATAAAAATTTAAGAGTTTGCACTTAAATGCTACACAAGGAGCATTTCTAAATAATCTCATTTTTACTGTTTCGCTGTAGAAACTTTTAGATTTTTATTGGAGGAGGTACACTGTATACCTTCTAGCAAAATGTATGTGTGGCATATTGCTTATGGCATTTATTGCAAGCTGCTCAGCAGATCAATATGATAGAAATAAAACCACAAATTGCACATGTTGTGTCATGCTCATGGAGTCATTTATCTTGGATTAAATTTGGATCTACTGTATGATGTAAGTGTAACATATAGTATTGTGGCCCCTTACCAATATGACTCCTGTTTATTGATTGATTTTCTTGTTGTGAACAGTAGGTAATCCATAGAAATCAAGGAAAAAGAATTGCTAACTGATTGTGGTAATTTTCTACTCTTCTCTTGCTTTAGGGAAGATACATGAGAACATAGCTTTTTAAATACATGCTCTTATTTACTTGTAGATTCTACAGAGTATTTCTGTGTTTGTGTTGATGTGTACAGACTTCTGGATATGTGCAGGACATGAAGCAATGACTTGTATAATAGATTTAATTCATGTTGAACAAAACTTTGCCACTGAAAAATGGAAGAATTCAGGCCATTTGGAGCTTAGTAATAACTGTTGTTCTGGCACTGATTTATCTGCAGTGACCTTTTGCAGTATGGTTCAGGAGACAAGAAGCTTCAAGTTATTTTTGTTTCCCCTGGAAAATATTTGAAACACAGGAGAGAAAGTTAAGCTTGTTTCTGAGTTTCTTTTGAAAACCACTGTTCTTAAAACATAGTTTGGTTTTTCTACAAAAAATGATTAATTCAAATATAATTCCAGTCTTTTAGAGACCAAGTAACTTCCACCTGTATTTGGTTGCCAGTATGGTACAACATACTGGATGACAGAAACAATATAATGAAGTGTATTTTGCAATGATATTTTGGAAATTACCTGGTGAAAGTTGTAAATCAAACCCCAAACCTAGAACTCTTTTCTTAATGCATACAAGTATAAAATAGTTATGTCTGTTAAGAAACACCAAAGATCAACATGTAAAGTGAACTGTTGGCTTTTTTGTTGAATGGCAGATCACGAGTTATGTTTTTTTTTCAGCAATTGTGCTATACTTTTTTGTTTTAATTGATTTATGACATATCATTTCATTTAGCAGTATAAGCTCAAGGAATGACAGCAGCTCCTTACATTTCTCTCATGTGTTTGAATTTCCTTACGCAGACCATGAGACTATGTTGAAATCACTGCATTTGGGACTGTCATGGCTTGGGGAATGTACTGTCCCTTCAACTAGTTTTGAAATGCAACTAAAATTGTGAATGGGCCTTTTCATCTCCATACAATTAACCATTTTTGTATGATTTTTCCACTCATGATCAGTGAGTCAGGATCTGATAGGTTTTTTTGTCCCGTTTGCTGTCCTCCTTGCCCTATTACATTCATGCAGAAACGTATAAAAGGAAATCACTGAACCCATCAATAAACCTTTTTATTATAATAACTTCATTTCATACCAAGCCAGTAGGGGTTTATTTAGGGTCATATTACAAATATTTGCCTTACAGTTAGTAATTTAGGTAAATTCCTTGGTGAAAGTATTTATGTACCAGTGACAGAAAGATACTCCAAACGTGTTTTATTCTGTTTCTGCCCTTACCATCAGGACTTTCAGGTCAGCCTTTTGGGTTTTGTTATACTAAATAAGAGAAAACCTGTTCCAAGACCCAGATGCTCTTGACCAACTCTTGAAATGTATTACAAAATACGTTTAAGAGGTTTGCAAAACTGGCCAAATTTGGGGATAAACCAACTGCAACGTTTTGATTCTCAGCTCGAATTACCTCAGCAGCAGCATAAAGACAATAAAGTGCTCTAGGCCTCAATAGTTCCAAACCCAGTAATTTTCATCTTACTGTTCCCACGTTTCAGGTTCCATATTCAGTATAGCTAGACTGAAAAATTATTTGAAGTGTGTTTTGCAGATTGTCAGAGCTAGTATAAGAACTGGGAATTTCCTTTTAATCATGTGTTTGCACAGGATGGTGGTCATGAGCAACTCTGTGACCTGTTTTCGTGTGTGCTCTTAAGATAATTTTATAGTGGAGAGAGATAACAATGAGATGTTCAAAGTGATAGTCTTGTCATGCACTGAAAGCTGTGACCTATTTCGTAGCATGTTAATTAACAAGGAATCAGTACAAAACAATGCCCATTTATTTGATAGGACAATTTAAACTGTAATAGAAAGGAATTACTTGCAAAGTAATAATGAGTAAGAAACACAGTAAAACATTTCACATACTGTACCTTATTTCACATCCAGCTGGCCTATCAATTATAACCTGTACTCTACAGATGGTGCAATATATCAGAATTAAGTCAGTCAGTTAGTTTGTTCCCAATTAAGTGCTAATACTCCCAGTGGAGATTACCCTGAGTGTCAGTTAAGTGTTTGTCTTCTACTATCCCTTTATGGTCATATTTTGTCATTTTAAAGAGATGCCCTGTCATGTATGCCAGAACTTGTTCTGGCTTGTTCTTCCAAGTGCTACCTGCATTGCACTCCTTAGCTTGGTTTGGAAGTTAGGTAGAGGATTTGGTATTTTGGGGGGCTGGGAGTATAGATATCATGGAAAATTAATCTTAGGGTCAGTAAGGATAAGTAAGTTGGCACTACAATGTATATGACTTTACACCATATATTTACATGCATGCATGTACAAAATCTGAATGCTTGATAAGTTAGTATAATTTCTGCAAGAAACTAGCCTTACTATATCCAGCCACTCCTTCTGTGGCTTAGAAACTTAATGAACTTTTCTCCTGAAGCTCACTAGCATTACAGAGCTTGCTTTTTAAAAAGAATTACTAGACAGATTACTTGAGCCTGTATTTGCTTGCTCCATCTATCCTCTTTTACTTGGTGTTACGATATCCAATTCTATTACACCTCTTTCCACTTTTAGGTCTTAGTCTTTGCCCAGTTAAAGGCTGGTTAATTTTCTGACACCTTTCTTCTCTTGAATCTAAATGTCAAGGTGATCGTGGATTTGGTCACTTGATCTAATGGACTTGCTGTCTTCCCCTGTTAGTCTTTAAGGTGACCCTTCCCTGAGAGGAAACCCTTTGACAGAATTTGTTTTCTGAAGTGACTCCAGGGATTCCAGGCAATTACATGAGCTTTGAAATATCTTTATTTAGAAGTTTAAAAGGCATGCTCTTCCACTGCTACTTAAATTACTCTTGCGGATTTGTTGCCACGCTATGGGAAATAGCCATTATCGCATATTCACTGAATCACAGTTATTTCAGCAGTGGTCTAGTTATTCAGAGATGTATAAAAAGTTACCAAAAGTAATTCAAAGTATCTGTTCTGAGCCCTTTCTTGGCAGCCTGCTTTATAATTTGTATGACAATGAGATGGAAAAATTGCCGTGTATAGTTGTTGGCAAAAGCATCTCTTCAGTACTTTTAGTGCCACTGGGAAGTTTTGTAACTGACTTAAATTTACTAAGCATTTGAATTTCATTAACTCTCTTACATAATCTCTGGCCCCAAAAAAGGGAAATGTCAAAAATATGGTTTTTTGTGGATGTGAAATATGAAAAACTGGGAAAGAAAGTTTGCGTGTATCAAAGGAAAATCATTGTGTAGTTCTAGTCCCAGTATTAAACAGTGATAAAGCATTCTGTGGAAAGTACTAAAATTTATAATGTTCATAATGCATATGGATTCATAGGGGTGGTAATTAAAGGTTTATTAGACAATTGTGGCTTCACTTTTTAGCACAACTATGTGTTCTACAATCTGTGTTGGACAACAGTTTCATCTGTGTTAGGGAGTATTTTTTTGATATATTTTTTTTTAATTTTGATTTCATGACTTAACATTTTTGAAATACACTGTGACCATAAAAATAGATGCATTATAATATATATATAATACATATGTATAATAGATCAAAATGAAACAATAGCCTCATTTTGAGTTTCCTTATTCAATATTTTTAAAATAAACCCAAATGTTTATACATTGCATAAGTATTAAAATTTTTATCAAAGTAAAAACCCCTTTTTTACTTCACCTACATTTTGTATTTTGTTGGGATTTTTGCTGGGATGTGTTTGATTCCCAACCCCCCTGCAGCACCCCAGCACCCCTCTCCCCCCCAAAAAAAAAAAAAAAAAAAAAGAAAAAGTAAATAGTGTTATGACCAAGAGCCCAACTGTAATGGGCTCCTATTATCTTTTCCATAATTTTTATTTTACAACATGTGGTGTGTGTCTTTCCAGCATAGAGTAAGTGAAGTTGTTCCTGACCCAGGGTTTCAAAAGAGAGCTCATAATCTTGCTTACTATGTGCAACTAGATTTTCAATTTGTGTTTTGTTATAAATTCATGGAATAAACCCAGTAAAAAATATTTGTCAAATCTTTAGCGAAAACATGAAGAAGTTTCAGAAGGGAAATTGCATGAAATTTTTTAGATGGTGTTTTTCACTTCTTGAGTAGTATTTTTTTTATAGATAATTAGAAATCCATATTTTAATTAAAGTTCTTAAAGTTGAATGGGGGTTTAATTTTCAGGTTCTTTAAGCAGCAGCTTTGCCACACATTGTAAATATATTCTAATACATTTATTTAAATTATGCTAGCTTCTTTTTATTATATATTCATGCTTTTTAATGGGTGTTCAAATAGATATTCTTGACATTGTGGAATTTTGATGGAAGGGAAATGCTTTAACAGAAAGCTAATTATGATGCCATAGTTGTCCTATCATGCAAAACCCAGGAGGTAATGATGAGCTTTGTAAGGAACATAATAGTAATTATGTGCCAAGGTACAAATTATGTACCTTGCCAGCCTGCATCTTCAACGTTTCTTAGTAAACTAAGTGTATTTCTGTAAGCAGTATGGTAAAGGTACTGGTAAAATACCAGTGTCTTGGTTTTCTTTATTTTAATAGGACATTATTCAAATTTCTATGCAAAATACTTAATGACTTGACAGAAGAAAAGCATGGTATGCTTTGTTCATTTAAAAGAAGCAAACAAACTTGCTGATAGTGGCTTGCTGTTTAATAGCTAAAAAAATCAGCAGAGTTAATATTAGAAATAATTAAAATCTATTCAAATGTTTAAATAAATCTAAATAGAGAAAGAGAAATGATAGCTGGAAAATAATTGGCTGCATGGCTTTGTTTTTAGGATGCTTTTTACTTTGCATCATCTTTAATGTCCTATGAGAAGTTCGCCACTCCCTTGACTGTTGGACAAATTTTAGTAAGCACTCATGTCATAAGTAATGACAGCCCCAAATCTGGAAATGTATGGTTCTGTCATTGTGGTTTACTGATAAACAAGGCACGGCACATACCTTGGTGATTACACACACCTTTCATGGCTGCAGTCTGATGCATCTGCTGGGGTCTGGTAGATGTGACCTTGGGATTATGGGAGACTTGTGCAACCGAGGGAGCCGCTGGAGGCCAGGCTGGGTATCCCCCAGAGTCAGAAGTCCCATGAGCCATTTACATTTAGACCACAGCCTTGTTGCAATGCAAAGTACATGTCATGCAGTGAGGTCACTGGAAATGTGTCTGAAACGAACAAAAATAATACCAAAATGCCATGACAGGAAAATAAATTAGGAAAACTGACCACGACTTAGATTTGATAGGTCCTGAAAACTGGAAATATTGGTATAAAAGCATGAATATGACTCCTTTTCATCTCATTTAGGTCAGTTTTGATTCCTGCTTGCATTCAGCATATGATTTCCATTTTTTTCATTTCTCTTATTGGTCTCGCTTTTCCAAGCTGGGCTTTTAGCTTTGTCGGGATAAGGTACAATATTTGTTTCAATTGATTTTTTGATTTTGCTTTTTAGCAACAGAAAAGTCAGTTAGCAGTACCATGTTGCATACTTGGATTACATCATAAGCTGATGACTTAATGCTGGAATTTTCTATGAGGTGCAAGAATATTAGTCACCTGACTCCCTCTCATTTTGTCATTATCTGAAATCTCAGGTTTAATTGCTTGCAATGGGAGAGTGGAACGGACAAGACAAGGCTTTTGTATAGCCTGTTGGAAAGTGGCAGAAAACACTGAAGAGACATTGAATCACGTGGTTCCCTTTTAATGATTCTTCACAAATCCTCAAAGGCCTGCAGAGGATGGAAGTCTGCAGTTGCCTCATATTTCTATCGGGCTAATTGAATTTACAGATCATCAGTTCTTGCATGGAAAGCTCCTCTTCTGAAGCTCTGCAATACAAAACTGTGGGCATGCTGCAGGGGGGCTGCTGTTGGGTTCTGCGTTGGGTGCTGAGTGTTACAGTAGGCAAATTAGCGGGAACGAGATGGATCTAGCTTAAGCAAGTTTGGAAAATGATTAGAATCTGTAGTTTTCCTGTAAGAGGAAAGGATGGAGGGAAAGTATTCTGGGGGTTTTGATTTTATTTTTCTTAATAGTAGTACTTCACAAGCAAGCACTGAAAGGAGCATGGAGAATATGATAACTGAAACATACTTTCTGTGCATTGACTCTGTATTTTGTTAGTGTATGTGTTTTCTTCTAAAATTCCATTTATTGATCCTTTGCAAGTAACCAGTACATTTTATGTAACTAAGATACGTGGATACCTCATTGAAACTCATGAGGATTCAACAACTGTAAATCATGTGACTTTCTAGACACTTGCCCTTTTATTAATGCTGTAGAACTAAAAGTTTGAGCAGTTGTACGTGGTTGAGACTTGGAAGTATGTAAATTACAATTTGGAAAAATTATTATATGGGAGTTGTTGATCTTTCAGTGCAAAAAGGTAATAGCTTAAATAAACATAAAATAGAGATTAATACAGAAAACAACGTTTAATGAGAAGCTGAATCTTCCTCACTGTAAGATTTGGTTTAAATACTTAAAATTCAAATATATGAGTTTTAGCCATAAAATGGAAAAGGAAAATTCTTAAGTTTGCATTAAATATTGCAGTTATTACTAAATAATTCTCAGTAATACTAATTGTGAATAATAACTTTAAAAGCATCTGTAAAGTTGCTGTAAGTGAAGTTGTTAGTAAGCATTTTATAACATTCTGTAAAAACTGAAAAACGAAAGCACTAGAACAAGAAAACCTTTACCCTCAAAATGAGGCTGAGTGAAAAATAACTAATGTATTATATAATTGGAAACAATGGTCTATGTTGCATTTATTTTAAAAGACTGTGCAAAAAATCAAGAAGGAAAAAAGCTCTACAGCTGTGGGTCCTTAGAAGAGGATAAGTTTGCTAAGGAGAACTGGATTTATTTTCCGTGTTAAAAAAGTTCCTCTTTTAACACTCATTTCTCATACACAAGGCTAGTGCAGTGAATCACTCCCTGTTCACATGTAGATACCTTCCCCATGCACATATTGTTTGGAAATATGTCTAACCTCATTAACTGGGATTGGTAGTGGGCCATCATCCATCTTCCGATAAACTGCATAAAGCGAGAGCGTAGGCTGTGATAATACAGCTTATAACCATGTCAAGTCAAATAGCTGTTTATATCTGACTAATGACTGGGGTGGAGATAGAAGTTGTATTTCTTTTTCCAAAGGAACCTCTGATAAGATTAGAAATGTCCTTCACAGTTGCTGCTTTGTCCTTTAGCCACTCACCCTCCCTAGCCAGTTTTGGTGATTAAGATGGGACCATTAAACATGTTCTTATCCATAAGGCTAAAGGTAAGGAAACTGCCTGATAATAGAATCAATAAGAAGGATCTTTCAATGCTGCTTTTCAGCAAATCTCCGGGACAGTGGGAACATGGCTGAAGCTGAAATCCAGGAACAGTGCCTGTATATTCTGTATTCCAAATAATTTCTACTGATAATAAAAAAGAAAAAGCTTAATAATAACTTTCAGTGATTATGGGAAATATAAAATTATTGGAGTTGATTTGAGGCAAACACCATACACTGGTAAATCTTGCTTCCCCCTGCTCCCCGTTCCTGTTCTGGGCAGAAATGCCACCAGTGTCAGGGGTTTGGTATATGCCATAAACGGCAGGGAGAATTGCTGATGAGACTGTTATGTTTACTGAAAAGACTCAGTTTTCCCAGCTGTGAATTTTATGAGCAGTTATCATCCAAATTCTTGTCTAATTAACATATTTAACAATTAAGAATGACAATTTCCCTTAATTTTCACACTTGCTCTTGAGACAGGAGCATGTAGGTGGTGGTGTTAGTAGTATTACTGCTCATGTTCGTTCTTAGCAGAGATCCTGACGTTCCTGTGTAGCATTAAAAGCTTATCTCTATATTTTCCCACTTTGCAGACATTAAAGCTTAAATCATGATTCTTTTTTAGGACTTAAGGGAGGCATAATTAATATGATTGCCCTTTTTGGACACTCTGGAAGCCATGTCTGGAGCATTATGTCCAGTTTGGGCCCTCCAGAACAAGAAAGGTATGGAGTGGAGGCTGGAGTGTATAATGTACAAGTGGATAAATGGTGAGCATTGCTGTCAGCCGCTACCTAAAGGCATTAGAGAGAGGGCAATAGAGGCCAGCGCCTTCCCAGAGGTGCAGAGCAAACAAACAAGAAACAATGGTTGCAAGTGGCACCAAGGGAAATGCTCCTTGGAAATGGGGAGGGAGGAGGGAGAACACCTTCATGATGAGAGTGGTTTGCTACTGGAACAGGTTTCTCAGAGACAGTGTGGGCTTTCTGCATTTGAAGATACTGAAAGCATGACCAGACAAGACCACAAAAAAACTCATCTCTTTTGAAGGTAGCTCCTGTTTGTGCAAGGGGAAAGGCTAGTTGACCTCTGGAGGTATATCCTTCTGGCCTCAATTAATTCTGCGGTTCTGTTTGCCCTGGTAGGGTTTACAAATACACGTACAAATCTGTGTATTTATTTTAGTAGGGAGGCTGAGCTGTTGAGCCTATATTCACTACTTGAAATTTGTAGGAAAAGCAATAAAAAATTACAGTGATGGAAGTACTGCGTGAGTCAGTTTTATCATTAAAGTGTTTGCCCTCATTACTTCCTTCACATTCAGTATAAAACTCTAAACCGACTGTGTTTCAGCGGCAGCTGGCTTATTTACTTTTCAATTTGCAATGCATTTTTAATAATTGCACTAAATAAGGCATAAATTGAGTAGTTGAGGCAATTTTGGTAAGTAGAATTAATAACCTGAAAGCAGTTTTTATAAGTAGTGTCATATTAGGATTGTAGCCCTGAAGTGGCCAATCTCAGAAGGAAAAAGTTGAGGGACATTTTCTTTAGGAACAATCAGAAACAAATGTAGTTCCCATTCATCGTCTAGCCAAAAAATAATACGGACAGCAGCTGCTCAAGCCTCTTCATTCTGTTTTCAATGCCATTCTAACTCTTCTGAACCTTTGGGGAGAAAACAGTCCCGAGGGAAAACAAAAATATCTTTCAGCAAATCCATGCCCATCTATTTACTATTTTGAGATTGTGAGAAAGATACACTTTCAGCGATAATTTCCATCATGTAGATAGTCATGCAGTGCCCTCAGTTCATTCTATATGTGCTCTCCAAAGCTATTAAATTAAATTGTCTTTCAGCAGTTGGATGGAGGCATGAGGTGTGTCTATTTGGATTGATTAGCAAGCGATTGAATATGAAACCTCTTTTTACATTAATATGGAATTTTATTACCAAAATAATGCTTAGGATTTTTTTTATGCAGACCAATTTTGAAAAGAGGCAGAAAGAGGACAGTGGCTGGAATTTATCAGTCTATTAATACAGGTGATGATCTCGAGTGTGTGAAAGCCCAGGGGGAGAAGCAGTGTTGGTAACAGGTTGGGTTCTGCTACCAGTAGAATCAGTTCCTCACAAGTTCTCTGTTCTCTCATCTTTACAATGTTGGTGCTGGATTTGAACTCTGTTTTGTGTGCTAACACATCCCTCGTCTGTTTTGCAGTCAGGCATTCCTTACTTTTTTTCAGAGGGTTGCCTTCCTCTCTTTGCAAGGAGAGAATTTAGCGACCATCAGTGTTTTCATTCCCCTAACTGGCAGTCACCTGCTGCAACCATCAAAACCTCTTTACATTCAGAATAGAAAAGCATCGTCTCTGCTTGTTTGCGACTAAGTGAGCATTATGGTGATAGTATAAGTAGTAGGGTAAATGCCTGAGTTACGTAATGAATGTAAAACAAAACTAGATTTGGTGAGGCAAAAATGGGATTTAAACAGCTGTTTGAAGTGAAAATAGGTGATCCTAGGAAATCACTAGGAAACAGCATATAGTACTAATAATGTCAGTGTTATTATTTTCACTTTTCTAACATGTCAGCATGTTGTTAGCAGCATTTTTCAGAATAATAGCTTTTATTCAAGCAATTTGTCCTTAATGTGTGCAGCATAAATAGTTTATGTTGTGCTTATATATCATATTAACAGTATTTGATTTGCACTTTCTTTACAAATTAGAAACATTGATTTTTCTCCAGTTCAGATTTTGCATTTAGGCTAGTGCTTTCAGTTCCCATTTTAGGTTCCGCACTTTGAAATACGTCGATTTCTCATGAAATCATGCTCTTTCATAAGAGGATCTACAAGTGCCATATTCCTTTTTTAAACATTGCTCGCCTCTCTTGGAACCAACTAATGCCTTAAATTTTAAGTTTATGCTTGCTCCATAAAGAAAACTACTAGTGTTCTTCTCCCTATTTAGAACACAAACCTACTAGTCCTGACCTCAGGTGATATTCATCCTGGGTTGTTACTGTTTTAAATCTCTCACATTCCTGCTTTGTCCCAACAATTGTGACAAAGTGGCCTAAGTCTCAGTCTGGAGATGACCATCAAAAGTTTCCAGGTACCTGCTGATTGCAAAGGAACTTTGGTGCATATAGAACCTTCAGCTTGATTCTTTGAAGTTCTCAAATTTAACCTCCCATTCTTAATTTAACCACTTAGCAAACTTCGTTTGAATGTGTTCATTAGTTCCTGTTTAAACATTTTTGAGGTGCCTTGGGAATCTGTCTGTTGACCTGTCAGTCTCACCACATACCCTTTTTCCTTATTTTCATAACTCAGACAGAGCTTCTAGGTATATGCTATGTTGTTCCTAGCCTGTGATCAAGTTTTAAGTTTTATGACATTATTAAAAACTCTGATTAAGACTTAAATCTCCATATAGAATATTTCAAGACTTGGTAACCATGGTGAGAAACTGTAGGTACATAGGTCCTTGGTTTTATTTCATCTCATTTTCCTGTAGACTTGAGATAGTCATAAAAAAATAATAAAATAAGTAAACAAAGAAATAAAAACTAGGCTGTCAATTCCATCTCCTTTATTTAGGTGTCCTTTTGAATTTTTACATTTGCTTAACATAAGAACACATAATTTTTCAGCTGCAAAGATGTAGAAACTGTCAGCTAGAGTTGTATGCCGGTGTTTTGCATGATTCTTTATGTACACATATATAGAAGTGGATTTACTCTATCATTCAGACATTTGTGTACTTGTTTGGAATAACTTCTGAGCAGTAAAAGACTGTTTAGGAAAACTTCACAGCTTTGTAATGATTGCTTCCAAGATTTCACAAAGCAAAAATTGAGAGCTGCTAGTACGTGCCTTCGAAGGTACGTGAATGCATAGGCAGATGTATGATTTCTGTCAAGTAGGTGTCTTGCCATTAGTTCAACTTCATTGTTATATTACAAAGATTGAAGACTTTTAGTTCAGCATGCTACAAGAGTGATAAATCTGAGTCAGATCTACCTTTTTAGTCACTTGGGATTAAACCTTTTGGTGAAGAGATCCATTAATGTGTTTTAAATCTATTGAATCATAGTAGAAAGGCACAATTTAAACTTGGAAGTCACTGAGTGAACTTTCCATTAAGTTAGGGAGACTGTGGTCACAGCTCATTTGATCTTTATGAAGTAGAAAATGTGATGTAGACCACACTGGCATTCTATTAGAGGAAATCATGCATTTAACCATGTAGCAAAATACTGTAGCCAATTACATGAACATACACCTATTTTACACATGGCTGATCTTCTGAGCATAAAGTATTGACAATGCGCATACTATCTTGTTATGAGGAATATTTACTTTATAAGCCAGTGATATGGGATAAAGTTTAGAGGAAAAAAGATGAATTAAATTATGATTTATATCGAAGTTTTCTGTCTGGAAATCAGCCTCACATGGGAATGTGTTCTTCAGCTGACATCAGCAAAGACTAATTATAACTTTTATTAAACAGTATGTTCTGAAATTGCATTTAGAAAAGATACAAAAAATGTTCGACACCAAAATTAATTTCTTAAAATACTATATATTTAAAATAACTGAATCTTTTAGAGGAAATGAAGTATGTTCTGATTTATAACTCAGCTTTCTTCTACCTCAGGGTCTACATGAGGCTATCTAAAAATTTTTACATTTCAAATGTTTTCTTAAAGAGTAACAGTTAGGGTGAACTTGCTCTTAGTATTACATGTTAACAGCGTGATCTCACAGTAGGCTGGCAGGTTTCTTGCTTAATGTTACTATGCCTTTTGAATTAATTTGATTTGTTTGTATAAAGGAATGTATTCATGTGCACAGACATTTAAAAAAATGACTTT
The DNA here is from genome assembly GCF_015220075.1 of Falco rusticolus. Lineage (NCBI taxonomy): Eukaryota > Metazoa > Chordata > Aves > Falconiformes > Falconidae > Falco > Falco rusticolus. The sequence goes on from NC_051190.1 coordinate 39,976,441, forward strand.
ACACAGCTTAGTCACAGCAGACACTTTCTTGCCATCAGCAAGTTGGGTAACACATTGAAAGTTGATACAAAAGTTGAGAATTAAACTTTTAAATTAAAATGTTGTGGGTGTCATCTTAGGGTAGCTATCATAATATTCTTGATTTATTTTTCCATTCTGATTCATATGTCCCCATGCCTGCCGTCTAGGCTCTGGGCTTTTTGAATGGCAGAATATACTTTTTTTTTGTTTCCCAAGATCTTTTGGTCTATATAGTAAAATGCTACGGGGAGGAAGAAAAATCTTTACAATGTAATTCATAAGGACATAAGCTTTTTTCATCAGTGGTTTTGACTTATTCTGTTGCCAGAAATAAATTATGAGCTGGAAAGTTATAACCTCTATCATTATGGTCTTATTGTGTATATTGGCACTGCACAATTGGAACAGGCATATGAAGATTAATGTGCTGTATGCCAACATGTCCTTTCCTCTGCAAAACATTCTGTGAGTATTGAGGTGATTTGTACAGGAATTTTGCAGAGAACGCCAAAGCTAAGTCAAAGTAAATTAAACATTCCCATCTGGCTTTACTTTCTTGCAAGTGGACACAGCTATATATTCCAATACAAATAGCTCTGGTTATTATAGCTCTTATTTATAGTGTGTTTTTTCTGAAACTCTGCTGTGTGGTTCATTAGTCATGTTTTTTCCAGAAAGACTTCTGGATCTTGAAGGTGCATGGAGGAGATGACAGAACTGCACATTCTAGGTAGCCAGCATATTTCTAAAGTGTGACTTGAGTCTGGCAACACTGCATCTCATTTCAGTGGCAGAAAAAGATACTTCAGGAAAGTATAATGCACGTGGTGTTATAGTTCTCTTGCAAGGTCATAATTGAAAATGTGTAAAATTAATTTCCTAACCATATCTGAATCTGAAGAGGTCTAGGGATTAGTCTTTCATCCAAGATGATTCTTTGCATAGAATAACAAAACAGCTTTGAAGTTCTATTTTTGAAGGATTGGCCTCATCTTATTTTACGTATATGTATGGTTTATTTCAGGGGGATTTTTCAGAGTAGTAGTTAAATATGTACTACTACATATTACAGAAATCAAAAGGAAGTACAGCTTGTAACCCAGTTCTCCACTGTGGAATGGACTCGGTGAACAAACCTGAACACATTGAATTTTGGCAATAAAACCGTATGGCTGGACAAGGGAGCATTCCTCCCAGCAGCTCCATACAGACCTACCAACCTACCCTATAGACTGGAATTATGAAGAGCAATATCAACTACATGGGAAGTGAAAAAAATTACACCTTTAAGTTGCATATGAAACTCAGTGAATTGGGAACTGACCTGAAAAACTGTTACCAAAAACATGGTGATGTGAGTGTATGTATAAGCTTACATGTCCATACACCCATATATAATCTTTCCTTCAAACTGTGCTACAATGTCATGTCCTCTAATGAAGTTTTTATTTGTTATATACACCCAGTGCTTATAAGACAGAGTACTGGATGTTGAGAGCACTTTGAGAAGGAAGTTTGCATTGGGCTTCCCCATTATTATGTTTTTAAGGAAAGTTTTGCACTAGGTCTGTTACTTTTAAGATCTGTAGATCTTTGAACCTGTGCCATGTTACTTCTGACACCATGAAGCAGAAAGCTAACTCAGATATATGGATATACTCAGAAAACATCATGATGAGAAGTGAATGTGAAGTCACATTCAGGCCATTATTTTTTGTGCTCCTTTACACAGATTTTATCATGAACATTTATATTATACTGATAAAAGAAAATGCACTATATACCCAAGTGATAAGCAATATATTTTCTTTGCCATACATAGATATGTGTGTGAGTGCATGTGTGTGTGTTTATGCACAAAATGCATGTTTTGATATACCTACAAGAGACGTGTGTATTCAGAAATTTGACACACTGTGCATGCAGTGGTTGTATTTTATTCTGGGAAGGTCTTTTTAATCGGCTAGCTAGAGGATGTATTTCCATCACTGCACTTGGCTGGAATGAACTTGGAGATGACCTACAGTAAAAGAAAAAATGGGTGAAAGTAACAAGAATGAAATTCTGTTGCTTATCAGTGAATGCACATACTTCCTTTTTCTACTGCCAACTGACCAGTGTTATGTCTCATAAGAAAATAATTACAGATAGTTCTAATCCCATATTCCGAAATGTCAAGGCAAGGATTAATCCAGCCAAGTAGTTTTCTCACGAAGTTTGCTATAAATACTCCACATCAAGTCTGCTGGAATTTCCGTGTTTGTGTGATGGTACATACTAAGTGAGGGTTTGATACTGATGGGTGTTACTGAGTAGTCTCAAAGGATAAAAATAAATATTTTAACTACACAGTATTTGGGAAAATACTTTCACATTGCATTCAGCTTTTACAGTTCAGCTTTAGAAGTGTAACAAAAGTAGTCAATAATAGATGCAACCTAGCAAAATACAAATTCATATGTGCTTTGTTTCAGGAGATATGGTATAAATCTATTTAGGTTATATTCAGTTTTCTTACAGGAAGGTGAAGAGATCCAGTATTCTCCGCAATCATGTCGTATGAGTACTTACCTAGGTGTCAAGGATTATAGATTTCCATCTAATCTCTCTAACAGCATTCCTGGTTTCCTCAGGCAGATCACTTGATTACTGTGTCAGAATTCTTCACCTGTAAAAGAGGAATCAGAGTGATGCTTCACCTCTAGAGTCAGGGCAGGACTGTCTTAAATTACTAATGTGTTGTGCTGACACAGGGACTTTCATAGTGGTTAGAGTATCCTGGTCTTGTTAAAATACAAATGCTAATGATCTTGATGAAAGTTACATGAGGCGTGCCACTAATAGTAAGTGGATTTTTACTGACCAGATCATACTAAGAATTGTTTTCACAGATAGCATAAAGTAAATTAGTAATTAATAAATAGAGGTTGATACTGAGAAAGAATAATGCAGAGAAATGCTTTGTTACAGAAAAAAAAATGTAGCAAGAGTGCAGAACAGAAATGAAAGTAAGTGCAGACAACTGCTCTGGGAAGCTGTGTGTGCAGATTGTTGAGTTATTTTCTTGCCAAACTAAGGGCAAAGTAGAAATTCTTCTTCTGCCCTACTGTACCTTGTTCACCCTGACGTGGATGGAACAGATGAACTTCTGATTCACCATAGTGTCTCAGTTGAATGGCTTCACCAATTTTCTCTTACTTTGAGCTGCAAAGTGACTTGTTTTTCTTGCTGCTTTTTTTGTTTCCTCCAAAATTTGAAACAGATTTGTTCAGACAGACAGACAGACGTGGTTCTCTTGTGCTTCTTGCTTCTTCTTTGGGTAGTTGAATGCTCAGCTTAGATGACTAAGCAATTATGAGTTTTTATGTCTCCTTTCATTTTATTTTTTTTTTAATGAACTTTGAAAAAAGAGAGTAGAAAAATATGACCTTTTCTTTGAGCTTTATGGGTGGCTTAAACGCGAGGATATAGGCACTTAGAATCAGGAAAACTGGGAGAGAAACTATAAAACTAGTTTAGCAGCTGACCTTCTGCCTTATGATGCATCAATGTTAAAGATACTGAGTATGTTGAAGAATGCTTAATAAAAGAATGAACAGCAACCTAGAGCTAAACTTAGTTTTCTGATTGAGAAAGTAGAACCTTCTTCCAAAAACCTGGAGTAACTGTTGCCCAAAGAAGTAAGTAATGCCCACATACGCTGAACACTGACACAGCACAACTCTAGCTAGGTCAATTCAAGCTAAGAAGACACTTTGGACAACAGGTGGTTTATCCCATCTCCTGGGAGGTAGATCTATGTGTACATTTCTTGTATTTATTCCAAGCTTTGGAAACGATCAGCAAAGTGTATACACAAGAGTATTCCATAGTCCATCACTACTTACAGTAAAACATGAAAATACCTCTTTGTCAGAAGTCAAGCATGTTGGTACAAGCCAGAGAGAGTAGTTGGCTTTGTTTGCGTATTGAACAGCAGCCAGTGAGTTCTGATTGTTCTCAGAAAAGCTCTCAAGGTTCCAATTCACTATGACTTAGTATAGAAAGGTAAGTCTGTTTTGGTTTCTTTGGGTTGGGGGGAGGGGTGCTTTTTGTTGGGTGGATTGTGGTTTTTGTGGCTTCTTTTTTACCAAATGTTAAGATGTTATCCATGTATCCATAAAGTATAGCAGAACTTCATGGTTCTTTTGAATCATTCTGTTGTGATCGCATGAAAAAGCTTGTGATTACTGATAGTGTCTGAATTCTTACTTTTCATACCTTTAAAATTTTTGGAGACATATTCTATGCATCTTTATTCTTATAGAAAATGGTAATGCTAAAGTTTACTTGTTAAATTCATCTTCAGTACAGTTGTTTATCTGATCCATGCATTCATTAATAAAGAGTCCCTGCTGTTGTTGGCTCCAGCACAACTTAATTAATTACTATTTGAAATATGGATGTGCTAAATGATCCAACTTGGTGAAACAGGAGAACAGCTGTTACCTTCTTTTATGTTAGAAGTCACTGGCTTTTCTCCTTATTTGTGCGTGCCATCCCTTTTTTCATCTTATGACAATAATTCTATAAATTCTGGACTCAGATTCATATGTAAACCCTGATCCCTGTTTTGTTTTCCCACTGTGTTGCCGTGTTCTCCACTGTACTCTCCATTTTATCATCTCATCTTGCAACCATCCATTACTGTCTCTCTGTTTTTTTCTCTGTCATAGATTTTCAGGATCCTCATGTCCTTTTTCTTTCCTGTTCCTTTCTTCAGTTATTCTGCATTCCTGAAAGCCAAGTAAGTTGGCTGCTATTACACTGGAGAAACTAATAATTTTGCTATCTTTCCTTGTGATGTATTTTCCTAGCGGCATATGCCTATGTGGTTTCTCAAAACAATATTGCAGAATCAATGAAAGTTTTTCCTAAATATTTCCATTTTCCCTATTAGTCCTGCTGCTGTTTTCTCTGGTCAATTGCTGAACTAGATTGATTTTTGCTTCTCTGTCTACTTTCTTTTTTTTTTTTTTTTTTTTTTCTTTCTTTCTTCTTTCTTTTTTCTTTTTCCCGTCTAGAAGAGACACTGACAACTAGTTTTTAAATAACACCTTACATTGCTGCAGGGTCTCCTGTCAGCTACAGGCAACAGCATTTCTGCACAATCAGGTGCTGGAGAGAGGGAAGGGAGACATTTCAGTGCTGCACCCACAAACTCTATCAGTTACAATAGCCTCAGTATCTGTCCCATGAATATCCTGGCACCTTAGCTGTGGCGTTCTCTCACTCTGATTCTTTTACACTCAGATTTTTTTTTGAGATTTTTATCTTTGAAGCTTGCTTGTTTGCTGAGCACTGCTCTACTTGACCCTGCCCTGAGCAGGGGCGATGGAGTGTGGTCTCCAGAGGCCCTTTCCAACCTCAACCATTCTGTGATTCTGTGAAGGACAAGAGAAACATTGATGGAGAACAAAGAAATGTGTATGTGAAGCCCTGTATGTTCACTGGAAGGAATATCACACAGAACTAACAAATGTCATTGCAGAAGGAATTTAACCTACTTACCTCAGCAGAGAAGATGTAAATCCCAACTGCAGTATGTCAGAGAAACTGAAACACCCAGGGGGACACATCATACTTGGCTTAGTTCTAAACTAAAGCCAAATCACAGCTAGCGTTCTAACTCATTTAATTGTTCGGCTAGTCATGTGGTATAGCATTTTGAATATGTTTTGGTAATGTAGTTTTAATTATTTTAAGGGAAAGACTACTAGGAAAGAATATGTTTACAAATGTAAGCACAGCTTAAATCCTTGACATAATTCTTCTGTGTGAAGGCATCTATTATTTTATTATTTCCAGAGAGGTTTTATGATTTAAGAACTGAATACCCAGGGAGGACTTAGGAGTATTTATAGCATGTAGGATTACAGTTGTTGATGCTTTTATAGATAGAGAATGAAGAAAATTTTACATTCTCCATTTTGGAGACAAAAACCAGGAATATTTAATGGAAAAAAAGTTAGTTATGAAATAATTGAAACAAAAGAGATCATGAGATAGGGAAGATACTGAAAATACCATAGATATAAAATTCATTTTAAGGAGTATGATTTTTGTTCTCAGACTAGTGTTATCGAATCCAACATACTTTTAAAAGCAAGCAAGTCTTGAAGCTATTTCCTTTTTGAAATGGGATGTTGGATTACAAAAAAGACCTTATTTTCTTTATAGACGTAGGTGGAAGTCCCTTTACTTCAGTTATACTCAATTCTGATTATCCTGGGCCACAAAGTAGAAATTGGGGGAAAAGGAGTGGGAAGAAAAGAACAGAGAGAGAATGTTTCATTGTTCAAAAAAGTATTTTCTTCTATTCTTAAGAACTAAGAAAACTGTTGTACTTAGAGGAGTCAATAATGATTTATCAGTCTTAATGGGACTGAAAAAGCTCCTGGGAAGGTTATCTGTTGGGTTCAGTCTACTTATCAGGAAGATTTTTAAGGGAATAGTATGGATTACTGTTTTTTTTTCTTGTAGATATTTGGGGTAAGCTATTTAAAGGGGTGACAGAAATTCTAAAAAGTCAAATCATACAGTGTGTCATTACCACCTATTGCTCATCGTTATGCCTTATAGTAAGTGTCCCTTTTCTAATTGCTGTCCTGGTAACTTTTTTTTAATGCCTTCTAGCAGTCCTTTCCACTTCTTTCTTCTTTCTGACACTTACAAAATCAGTCGGTTCAAAATGACACATAGCTGGGCTCTAAATGTTTACCAGCTCTCGTTGAAGCCTTCTCCACGTAGCAGTACCTCTTTTCTAGTCTCTTCTGAATTATATTTTTGAAGAGACAGTCTCTGTTTCCCCTGCCTTCTGTAATGACTGATCTGTTTTGCGTGTTGTGAGCTGACCTGAGGGGTCCCACAACCACAGCTGGGGTGCAGGGGTACCCGAGCTGCCCTGGAGCAGGCTTACCTCGTGCAGGGTGGGCAGAGCTTTGCCCGGGCCCCAGATGAGGTCCTGGAGGAGCAGCGGCTGCATTTGCCTGGCACTGGGGGTGCAGACGTGCCAGTGCCAGTTCTAACTGAGCTGGCTGACTTAGATGTTCTTACTGCAGTGTGGGGATATAACTTGGTAATGGTGCAGAAATGGAAAAAAAAAATGCAAATGGGAGCTGACTTGTGGACTTTGTTTGGGAAGAACAGACAGAGTCTTTTAAAGAAACATTACCGATTATTACATTACAGCCCACCAGCTGGTGGGCTCAGCTTTCCAGAATAACACATATTTTGTATATAGCATGGCGCAGAGAAGATCAATGTAGGAATTAAAAGGGGAGAATGAAGGAAGGGGCTGTATATCGAGAGGATCATTATCTTTTGAGATGATTGAGTTGGGGGGGGGGGGGGAGGATTGTGAGCTAATTCCAGTGTTGGTGTTCCATAAGGTTTCAGTCACCTTTATTGTCTGTGCTGTGTGGTTATTGATCATTGGTCTGATTTAGGATCTCTGTTAATGCTCGCTTTGTTCTTCCAGTGGCAAATCAGACATGGGAAATTGGGAGAATTTTAACAGGTGATACAGTTTAATGTGTTTATCAAAACTTGCTGATATGTTCTGGGGTTGACTATAATTCTAGTCATGCAAAGCTCTGTATTTTTGAAGTGTCTCTTGTGGCTTATTTTTGGAGGCAATCTGAAGACTGTATTTATGTGGTTTTGTGCAGTTACAGTATATGCAGCACGTGTAGCATATCTTCTTTTTGCCAGCAGAGGTGCAGCGTATTGATGCAATGCTCAAGTTTAGAATAGAATAGACTATTTCAGTTGCAAGGGACCTACAACAATCATCTAGTCCGACTGCCTGACTAATTCAGGGCTGACCAAGTTCAAGTGTGGTGTTAAGGGCATTGGCCAAATACCTCTTAAACATTGGCAGGCTTCGGGCATCAAGCACCTCTCTAGGAAGCCTGTTCCAGTGTTTGACCACCCTCTTGGTAAAGAAGCGCTTCCTCATATCCAGTCTAAACCTCCTCTCATGCAGCTTTGAACCATTCCTATGCGCCCTGTCACTGGATGTCGTGGAGGTCAGCACCTCCCTCTCCACTTCCCCTCCTCAGGCAGCTGTAGAGAGCAGTGAGGCCACCCCACAGCATCCTTTCCTCCAAACTAGACAAACCCAAAGTCCTTAGGAGCTCCTCATAGGACACACCTTTCAGCCCTTTCACCAGCTTTGTCGCCTTCTTAAATTGTGAGGCCCAGAACTGCACACAGTATTCACGGTGAATACAGTGGGATGACCACCTTGGTTGGCCACTGGTTTTGCTGTTTGCTGCAGCCCGGGGTGGGGGCTGCCCTCGTGGGTGCAGGGCACTCTGCTGACTCACGCTGAGCCTGCTCTTGACCAGTGCCCCCAGATCCCTTTCTGCAAGGCTGCTCTCCAGCCACTCCTCTCCCAGTTTACACTTGTGCCTGGCATTACTCTGTCCTAATTGTGGAATCTGGTGTTTCAACTTGTTAAATTTCAACCCAGTAATCATAGCCCAGCGCTCCATCCTCTCTAGATCCCTCTTGCAAAGCCTCTTGTAACTCAAGATAGTCAGCAGGACCTCCTAGTTTGCTGTCATCTGCAAACTTGCTGATGGTGTGTTCAACTCCTGCATCCAGACCGTGGGCAAATACATTGAACTGAACTGGCCCTAGAAATGAACCCTGAGGAACACTGCTTGTGATCAGTCAGCTGCCAGGTGTAGCCCCATTCACTGCAACCCTCCGACTGCCGTTAAGCCAGTTCTTGACCCAGCACACTGTAAAGCCACTTATCCCACCGTTGGACAACTTGTCCAGAAGGATGCTCTGAGGGCCAGTATCAAAAGCCTTACTAATATCCAGAAAGACGACACCCACGCCCTTCCCTTCATCCACTAGGCAGGTGACCCTGTCATAGAAGGACAGCAAATTAGTTAAACAGGACTTTCCTTTTGTGAACCCATGTTGACTGTGCTCGATGACTGCACTATCCTTTAAATGCCTTTCAACAGTCCCCAGCATAACTTACAGTTTTTTCCAGGAACTGAAGTTAGACTAACAGGTCTGTAGTTCCTGGGTCTTCCTTCGTGCCTGTACACTGGAATAACATTGGCCCGATTCCAGTCAGCAGGGATCTCCCCAGGCTCCCAAGCCCTTTGGTAGATGATCCAGAGGGGTTCTGCCCTAACATCCACTAGCTCCTTCAGAACTCTGGGATGAATCCCATCAGGGCCCATGGACTGGAGAACATGTTTAGTTACTTTAATATAAATTTCTCTCAAAATGTTTTGTGAACAAAGAATTGTGCTGATGAACAGAAAACAGATATGGCTAAGGACAGGCATAAATTCCAGAGAAGATGAGCTGAGTATTCACCTCCAATATTTCTTTGTGTTTGATGAAGACATCACAATTTTAATAAGGCCAATGTGAGTTCTAATTGTAATAAAAAGTAAGTCCAGCTTTTTTTTTTCTACCTGTTATATGCTGCACTACTTTGTACATATTTTAGCAGTTTTATTATTTCCAAAGAGACTTTATTTCAGTTTGACCCTGGCAGATGAAGTTATGGCTCTACCACAGGGCTATAAATAATACACAAGGGGGTTTTGGGGGTTTTGGTTGTTCTGGCTGAGGATTTCGCCTGTGTTATTACCCCTTTGTCAGAGATAACCACTCTGATACCCACATCATCAGAATGGTATGTGCATTTTTGTTGCTAGTTTCGCAAATCCATATTCTAGTGGATATGTCATGGACATATGCTAGTCAAAATGAACAAGAATTTTTCTGTGGGGAAGGAATACTAAGGTTATGTCAGGATAATATGTTCAGATAGCTACAGATCTGTTTCCTTAATATAGGCAAAATCGACATGGAAAAATAGGGGAATCATGGGTAGAGATTATATAGCCGTATCAGGTAGTACTTTATTTTTTATCAGCATTTGGATATCAGAGTTTTGGATTAACTGAAAAAGTACAGGCAATGACTTGTGTGCTACTATCATTATCAGTAGGGTAACAAATTACAGTGAGGATAGTTAATTGTCACTGTTATATGCTACAGTGTAGGTAGGCAATGGTATGGTAGAGAAAGAAAATAGTATTTGAATATGACAACAAGTGGGAAAAGTCTGTTCTTACCAGGTGCTGCAATGATGCATGGATGGTACTCCTCATTTTCTTATACTGACAGAACCCACATTGCTAGTAAAGTTTTGCTATAATTTCGTATTTTTCTTTCCCCAACCCACAGCATATAGAAAACAAGCATGTCATGATATTCAGGCTGAGTATTTCCCAAATAGAAATGCTGTAGACTCAAGAACCAAAACTGTAGAGTGCCTTGGAACCTTTTCAGGTGTCTGTCATAAAAACACTTCAGAATATTTAAAACTATATATTTCACAGGGATTGTTTTTTTTTTTTTTTTGGGGGGGGGGTGGGTGTTTTTTTTTTTTTTAATTGAAGACTGATACAAAAATTTCTGGAAGTCAGTTGATTTGGCTGCCTTTTAATAAAGCACCTAAAACTTTTCTTTTGTTTAAGGTGGCAAAAAGTATATTCTGAAAGATGATTTTTCTCATGGTCTGTATTATGATTACATTTCTGGTTTTATTAACTTGAAAACTTAAAAAAAACAAAGAAAGAATAAAAACTTTCCTGCTTGTTGGGGTGTCAGTTGAGAAGCTAAACGTCATTCAGGGTAAATGACTCTCTTTTCCCAGAGGTGGCCTTTGTAACCAGGGCAGAGATATTTCAGTATGTCAGTGGAGATGAGTTTTATGGATGAAGGGAAGTCTTGTGCCCAGTTACAGAGACTTTGTTGAAAATTAATTCACTGTCCATCCAATGTCCCACAGCTGACTAATGGGAGAAAAAAAATAATAGAGGGGAGGGGTGATATTCTAATAAATATTCCTGATGTAGAGAGAGATTTAATGATCTGGGTACTTGGGACTAAAGCAAGGAGATATCTTCTGTCTGGAAGAGCCGCTTGACTGCATTTATTTTGAAAAATCTTGGACATGTTACATCGCATCTTTTCTTACCACTTAGAGTATGATTATAAGAAGATGTGATTGCAAGAAAATTTTGGGAATTTCTAAAAGGCTACAATAAACATATTACTTGATTTCTGATGAAACTGCTTGTTTGTATTGAGAACAGTGAACTTGCATTTCAAGAGATTCAGTTTTTTAATCAAGTGCCTTAAAACTGCTGTAATGAAAAAAGACTTCACAGAGGAGAGATTAAAAAGAAAAGTAAATAAAATGGAAATAATATAATTAAGTTTTGACCCCTTAAATTGCTAACCTTCAAAGCTAATACTGGAGAAGCACAATATTATTAGCAATAAAAATAATTTCCTTTGCCCTTTTAAAATTGCCATAAACCGATTGACTGAGATGGAATGATGTTAATATTTAAGAAGTAGGACACTAGATTCTATTATCTGTGAAACTCTGTCACCTGGTACACTCTGTAGTCCTGTTATCTAATTATTGTCCTTAAATTGCATTAGTGTGCCAGCAATTTGGCTACTGTTGGAAAAATAATTGACATTTGGGTTACTGCTTCATATTGGGGAGACTCAATAGCTCGTTCCAAAGAGTCCTCTTCTATCAAAGCAGATTAGCTTAATTTTACCTAAAAGAAAAGAGAAAGTCTGTGTTTTGGAGTATGTTGCTTATATAGTGCTCTTATGATTTGGTATTAAAATTCAGTTTATATATGAGAGCTAATTGTCAACTAAAAAGAGGGGGGGAAAGTGACAAATTAATAAATGACGCTTCTAACTTCAAATTAACTTTAGTGCAGTCATCTCTTTCACTGAGAGTACATGCAGTCATGCTGATACAGAGTCAAAGTAAATACTGTGATGATATGAATAGAGGGGAATGTTTGTTTCTTGGCATCTTCTGTTCTTAGTGTTTAAATTTACAGTGTTTGTTCAGTAGATGGTTCTAGTCTGTGCTGTGGTCACACACATGAATGACCCTCTCCATGCTCAGAAACTGAGCCTCATAAGGATGCTGAAATGCTTTACTTGTCTAACAGAGAAGCCGCGTGGAGACTTGCTTAGCACACAGATGATATTGTGATGCCTGCCTCTTGTCAGAGGGGTCAAGCACCAGATTACACAGATTTCTTTGTAAGAACTGATGCTTCTTCTGCCTTGGATTTCCAGCTGGTTAGGTAATATCGAATTCTCTTTGGCTTCCCATCTCTGTTTTTAAGGCAAGTGGCCCCGCTTTGTTTTCTTGAATTTTAACTTTTTTCTTTAATGATATCCATATATTATCATTAAAATAAAAAGAAATTAGATTTCAAATAATACTTTTCCTAACTAAAATACATAGTCTTTTTCCTGATGTTCTTTAGTACTTTTTCTTTCCTGTTTTGTTAGCATTTGGAGTAGTGCTTCCAAAATCTTTTAATAAAATTTCTTTGATTAAAATTTAAGGGTAGTTGTTATTCCTTGTAGCCTGGGCAAGGGAAGAGGCGTCTGTATTTCAGCAATTACATTGTGCTGAATATGTTTCCATGTCTTTGCAAAGGGTTCGGTTCATGACTGTGTACAGTTACATGCTTGAAACTTTCCATACTAATGTAATTTAGGATCTAAAGTTGATTTGAGATGCATGATTAGAAAATGCACGTAATAATTTGTGACTACTGGAATTAAATTAAAAAGATATTTTAAATTATTATAAGGAATGTAGTTGTCTCATGGCGGTGATAATTTTGCTAATATAATTTGTTTAGGGACTTTCCAGTTCATGTTTGAAAACAAGAAAATCCTAAATGTCTTCAAAAGTATTTTTTTCACAGGAGTGTGTCATAAACTCAAGCTTAATGCTTGAATTTATGAGACTGGTAATGTCAGCATAATCCAAATGAAACATTTAGGGATGTTGGCTAAAACTGAAAACCTCACCTGAATTTATTTTGACTATAACTTTTGAAAAAGATTTAGAGCACTGATTGCACACCTTTAGAGGTGTCTGCCAACATGTCTTTAAAATACTTCACCTTCCAATGGCAAGAGTCAGGAGTGTCTCTCCTCTTGATGGCTTACATAATACAGTCCCCTTTTTTCAAACATTATGATGATTTTATTAAGGTGTTTTTTTTGTGGACTGCGTAAAATTGGTGGACTATTTTGCACAAACCACACATTATCACTTCCATCTCAGTTTTTTTTTTAAATTTAAGAGAATCTGTAGAAAGCTGCAAATGAACTTGATAAAATTATGAAAGTATAAAAAGTTTTCTGCGATCATTTGTGGTACTGTAATTCTGCATTCCAAAACATCTTTTTGAAAACAAGCATTATGCCCCAAAAATACCTGAAAAGGAAGTAAGTTTTCAAAAAATAGTTGAGTTTATTCTACAGCCAAAGTAATAATGCAATGAAAGTTTGTATAGTCAGAATGACAACATCTATCATAAAGGAAATCTGAAAATTACGTGTTTCAGAACAATTAATGCCTGTGTACTGGACTTTATATGAATACTGTGCTACTGTAACAGAACAGCTAAGGCTGTAATCTGAGAGCATCTGCAAAGCACCAAGCATCCTGTTCCATTTCTGGACTGGTTTTTCTTCTTCTGAGATTACTTGGAGGTTATTATTTTTCAAAAAGTAATAGTGCATTAATAATTATTAGTAATGATCTATTTTTAAAATCCTAAATGTCATAATTTGAGTGAGAGAGTGAGAGCACACTCACCAAGGATATTCAGTCACAGCGAACATCTGTTTTTTATAGACTGTTAAGACTGTACACGGAGAGGCACGGGTCACTTGCAGTGACCCAGTGGGGTTACACTGGCATAAAATTTTGAGTCTCCTGAGTCAAATGCTAAGCATTATTTTGCTTTAGAATTCTAATAGTACCAATAATGAGGCAACCTTACCGTTAACTCAGAAAAAGAAAAATAACATTTTTGCCCCGAAGAAAGGTGTGTTTAAAAGGTCAGAGCTGTTCCTGGAGGCAGTGAGATGCCTCGTGGCAGTAACGGTAACCCAGAACTCTTGAAATGCAGTAAAGGTGTAAGTTTTCAGTAGGACAAAGGACATTGCAGAAGAAACAGTAATTTCTTAGATTTAGGATTCTCTCTTACAATGCTGTTAAGAAAGTTAGGTAAGGCCGGGCTTTTAAAGAGCTCAGGACCAGAATTTCATATTCTCAGCCTACACAGCAGCTGCTAGATTTTCAAAATAGCTCAACTCCTAACAGTCCCTGTTCTGCAAGGCACAGAGCTCCTGTGAAAGTCTGGCTCTCATTTGGGTGCCAAAATGAGAGCTGAACTCTCATGAAAATCTGTGACTACACCAATTTATTGGGGAAAAAGAAAAAAAGATTCCATAAAGTCGACATGAAAATTAGATTATAGCAGTATATTTATTTCTTAGTAATTAATTTCTTGGCATGATTATGGTCGTACTTTGCTAACCAGAAGTCTTATTCTCTGAGTAGTTGTTGGAAGACTACATACATTAAAAGGTGACCTGTAAAGTTATTTCTAATGGATTTATCTCTCTCATTAATGTCACTTCTCCTTACATTCTCTTATGCTGTCTTTCTGAGGGACACAGAACAATGATCATATGGATCTTTCCTCTAAAGTCTAATCTGGACAGAAACAGTACAGTATATAGAACATACGTGCACTTTTAATGCAAGTATGAGGCCAAAAATAGATTCAAAAAAATCTAGTTTAGATATATACTCCTTGAAAATTAGTTGTCTCCATAGCCATTTAAATAGAAAAAAAATTAATTTCAGTTAGATGAGAAGAGGGAGGTTTACTCTTAAAGCTGCCTATGGTAGAACTGGAAGAAGGAAACTGCTAGAAAAACTTGTATCTTCACAATGTCATCACAATTAAAATATAAAATGTTACAACAGTGTTTTGTCTGGAGTGGAGCTGGTTTCTAGTAATGTGTGGGGATTCATAACTATGTTTAACCACATGGATAACACCAAAAAGCGAAAGTAGTTGTTAGCTTTAGAAAGATCTCCAAAATGTGGTTCTCACACATATAAGAACATTGTCTTACAATTTACATTTAATTTTTGCTTGATTCCACGTGCAGTCCCTTCACCACTTTTGTAAACTTGTCTATGGCATTACTGCCATAGTGATGTATGCAGTACAAAATTAGAAAACAAGACTTACTCTGAATGTTACTTTTTAACAAATCCCAGCCTGTGTCTCTTTAATTCTATACTTTGTTTAGCAGCCACAGTTTATTGTCAATACATACTTTTATCGTTGAATGAATACTAGCTTATCTTGCAGTATATATGTAATTGATGTATATATACAGATATACTTGCACATTTATATATGCATGATATAAATGTCTGTGTGTTTATAATGTAGCTGTCACTTTATGGCTTTTCCATCTCATCTGTCGTGATGAAATAGTTCAAAGTTTTCCTCAAAAGCTTGAAGTTCTTGAAAACTATTTTATATTTGAGGATGCTTTCAAAAGTACCTACATATCACTTACAGAATCTGTGAAATGCTTACTGAAATGAGAAGAAAGCTGTGCACTCAGGTAACAATAAATACACCAGGAGCTCTACAGTGCTCTCCAAACAACTTTCTGAAAGGTTGAGGAATACGTTCACTACCCCCAGAAAACAAATCTTTTTCTCCCTTTTGTAGCATCTCCATTCAAACACATATACTGAGAAAGGAAGTTCTGCAGCAGATGCATAAGCTAACAAATTAATTTTGATGCTAGCTTTTTGGTTGGACTGTGTTTTGTCATTGTTAGCATTAGCTCTGTTATTGAAACTGTGTAAATAGTTCATGTTATGTCATTGTGTGTGTATTCTGTTCTGTATTTTGGGCAATTCAACATAACGTCTTCTTTCGTCCTACTTCTAAACTATCTTTGTGTGTGTTTGAAATCTGTGTATAATCTTCCCCCTATGAATCTGTAGGCATTAGAGAAGGCTAAGCTGTAGTTTTCCTGCATTTATCTAGAAGGAGTGAACCCTGTATGAGTGTTGTTTTGTAAATGAAAGAGATTACATTGTCATCGCCCAGTTGCAGAAATATATTTGCTGCCGACGTTTGTGTTCTTCTGCTACAATAAACTGTAGCTCTGTTTACTACCAGCTCTGACAAGGCGTCACCGTAAGTCATGGGGTAAGCTGGCGGTTGTGTAGTGGCCGCTGTGATACACGCCCTGAACTGTTCTGTTCTCCAGCCGTGAAACCTCTCCAGACAGTAATAGACAGATGAATGTAGTGAACAAAGATGACAACCTTAAAAATTCTCTGTCTGCATGAATGACTTGGAGCTTTGCTGTACTGAGCCCAAGGCTGACCTCAAGATTTTGTGGAGTTGAAGTTAAAGACCAAATTTCTTATGGCACTATTCTATAGAGAAATTAAGAAAATATGGAACTTCCTTTTCTCTTATTCCCCAATTATTTTTTAAAGGCACTAGGGGCATCTTTTTGCCTTTTACACAGACCTACTAATGCAGAATGAATATTCACTTAGAATATGTGCCAGAAGGCAAAAATCGTTATCTTTGAATAGAAGTGTTTAAAGAAAGTCACCTTGAAAACATATTTATTTATAAAAGTTTTATGTCTGTAGCCATGCGTTAGTGGGCATCTAAATGCAGGAAGGAGTTGATAACACACTATTCCTGTTGTTGAGCAGCACCCGGTAAAACTACAGGCAGCTTGTTCAACTGGATTAACAGCCAGAAACATCAAAATAAATGAAACATTTGCAGCCAAAATTAAAATATAAGAATCATTTGTCAAATACAGATTTTAGGAAAAAGTAGTGTAGCTTAAGTTGAAGACTAAAATCAAAACCACCTACTTTTTATGTAATTTGTATGCACATGTTTTGAAATGTCCCTGATGGCTAAATAGTGAGCACCACAGCGGTATTTTCTGGGTGCTGAGAGACGCTACCCACTCCTCGGAAGGTTTAGTGGTTGCAGTGGGGCAATATTTCCTCAGTCTCCTGAGATGACAGGAGCAGGTTACTGGTGCTCTTCACAGTCTAGCCAAAAACTCCTTCTTTATGTCTCTGAATAAAAATTGAAAGAGAATAAGGTGAAAATTAATAATAATAATAATAAAATACTATTTTCTTCTATGTCTTCATTTTTTTTGGCATGTGTTAAAGGATCATTTGCAAATCTCTTTATCCTGTTGGTTTTAGTCATGCAATTTTAGAGAGGATTTACCTTTTAGCCACATTTGCTTTGCATAATTGACCCATCCAAGAATTTAATTACCTGTAGGTCAAGCACTAGTTAAAATGCGAAGTTTAGTGGAATTTTTCTAGGAATATTCTTGCCTTGCACTTAGCAAGGTGCCTTGCACAGGTGGAAGATCACTTGGTACTGTGAAGCAGACTTGGAGTCTCGCTGATCGACGCTGTCCCCAAGGGACGCGGGCTAACCTAGTGCTGTGCAGTAGATCCACTTTGTGTCTTGACAGAGAAAGAAAGAAGCGAAGAGAAAATTGAGGCCTAGTTTTGGAAGGGAGGCTGAAAAAGATAGCTGAATCTTCAGTATATTGATTGTAGGTTGCCAATCCTGATACATGTGGGGGACAGTGTTTGTGCGCTCTCAGAAACCTGCCTGTGTCACTGTAATAAGTAAATCCTTATTGTGGGAGTCGAGGGGGCTCCTCTCAGAGCTATGGTCGTGCTCATAGTATAACAAAACTTTTGCCAGGCACCAAAAAAAAATAGTATTAAAACCAAAAGAAAATTCTTTCCTTGACTTAGAAATTATAAGAGTGTATGGACTTGTCAGTGGGAAACGCACCTCCCATTCGATTAGCCTCTGTACGCTTGGGGGTGGAAGCCCGAAAGACTTTTCAGTCCTTTGTTGTGGTGGGTTTTTTTCCCCCGACCTGACATGTGATGATGGGGTTTCTTTTTTTTTAATGTGCCGCCTTCTGACAATTCCCCTGCCTCACAGCCTCAGGCTTTTGCTCTCTTGGAGAGTCTCTGTTCATTTGCCAGCAGCGCTTGGGCTGGTCAGTTGGGTGAGTTTGGGATACGTTGGATTAGAGAGTAATCCACGTTTTGTTGATTCCTCACAGTAATTGTTTGATTTAGGACATGGATGTTCTTTTTGATTTGTCATTTTAATGTAAACTAGCAGAGACCCTCCTGGAGTGGCAAAGTGGAACATAATCCTCGTTTTTGCTAGCACATTTCTCTGAGAGTTAATCAGCGTTTGCTTTTCATGTGGCTTCTACAACTCTGAAATCTTAGGCACTTGTTAGATTTCAAGGAGCTAAGATTTCAACGAGCTAAGACTCCTAACTTTGCTGTTATGTAAAGGAGGATCTGTTGTTCCTATTTTATATGTGGAAAGAAAAGCGTATAGATATTAAGTGATGTGCCCAAGGTTGCTTGACAATGTAATGATTGCCCTGAGACTAAACTGGCAGAACTGATTTTTTTGCTTGTAGTGACAGACTGTTGTGAATTCTCTTTCAAAGCGGTGTTCAAAATCTTCCAGGTTCAGGGTTTCAGACAGAGAATATAAAGGTAACTTCCTCCCCTGAAGTGCTTACAGTCTGCGGATAGAAAATAGAAAGGGCACAGAGGCACAGGAAAATCATTACCTGCCTGAAGTCACGCACAGCTGCTGGGAAAAGAATGAAGTATTAACCCTTTTCTAGAATTATTTCTTTAATATAATTTTTGCTGAATAGTTCTACACTCCTTGTTATGTTTTGGGGTGGTTTTTTTCTGTATTTCTGAAGTTCTGTAAAAGTGACATGTTTAATGGGAATGGCTTAGTCGGAAGCTCGTTTTAAATATAGCTTAATAGGATGAAGGGTATGTTTAAAGATTTATAAATATTAAAATTGGAACTGTTCATTTAGCCTGTCTGCGGGGCTGGGCAGGGGGGAGATGCATACACACGCCTTTTGTGAACAGTGGTAAAATGCTGAGGGATGTACTTGTTCATTCCTATGGATTGTCTGAGATCTATACATGAAATCTATATGATAGAAATAGTGTTGGTTTTGTAATAAGCTTCAATGTTCCCATTTTATTTTTTCTTTTAGTATATTACACAGTCCCCCTTAACTAGCCAACAGGAACATAGCAATGAAGTGAAAGCTGTCCTTGGCTTCATATTAAGACCAGCTTAGGTATGTGACCTGTTGGTATTGTTTGCCTTGATAATTTTTTTGAAGGAGAACAAGCTCTGATGATTTGTGTGGGGTGTTATGTTTTGTTTTTGGGGTTTTTTTTTGTTGTTTTGGTTTGGGTTTTTTTTTGAGACAGCATCTAATGTATTTCCACTATTTATATAACATAGCCATGTATTTAATTTTCATAGCTGTTTAATGCCAGATACTTTAAGAAATTTTTATTTTTTCATGAAAGAAGGTAGTTTCCAGGTCTGTAAAGACTGAAGAGGAGAAAACTGTGTTTTAAGAAATACTTGAAGCTGAGAAGGGGGCTGATGGCAGAAATAGCTGGCTTGCGTTTATGGGTGCAGGGTGTTAGGGAATGGAGAAGTTATGAAATCCAAAGGTTACTGGACTGTGCCGGTAACGGCAGCAGGTGTTTGTCCTTGGTGCCTGGTGGATATCTGAGAAGAAAGGGGAGGTTACCAAAATCCATATTTGAAACTGTTGGGATAAAATTTTATATCCAGAGCCTCATTTGGTTGCTTTCCCCAAAACTGTTCTGATTCATGCAGCACAAAGAAAAAGACCCTTTCTACATAAATGGATGGAAGAAAAACTTCAAATATAGACAGGAACAAAAAGAATCTGTTTTCATTACACTTATGGCACTGATGTCTTTTTGTATTCAAAGGAAGAATATAGGCCTTGATTGCTTCTTGAATTTGACACAGCTATGACTACAGTCCCCAATTGGGCCATGCTTTATCCGGTGCTCTGATGGCTTTGTTAATTCCCAAATCATGTCAAAGAAAAATTCTAGATGGTGATCAAGTACAATATGGGATTCTTCTTTGGGAGAGAGGTGGATAAAAGGAATAGGTAAATACTGAATATGGAAATTGAGTCTATTTCTGATCACTAGGGGAAGACTTCTTCGGTCTGTAAACGGGGGGTTTCAAAGCTAAAGCCAAGAAGACTGAGCCCACAGTATGTTCTGAAGAATGTGCTAAAAATGGAAGCTTACATACTGACCAAACAGCTACCCCCAGAAAAACGTACAGGAAAGATACCATTCTTTTCATACTCGGTTGAGGTTGGAAATAATGTAGTTCATATCACCAATGCCATTTTGTTACTTTCAGCACTGTGTTCCATGTCCTGGGCTAATAAAAGCTGTTCTTTTTCTTTCTTTCTTTTTTTTTTTTTTCCCTTTAAAATTTACTGAGGACCAAAGCAGTCAATTCACATGGACAGCAGAATAATTTGAAACAGTAAGAAAAAAATTGCACACAATTTTTTTATTCATTTCTTCAGGAGCTGGCATTGGTGTGTGGATTGTTTCCAGTGCTGCCCAGGGGAGACCCTGTGACAGACCATGAGGTCACCTGGTGGGTTTAAAAGGCTTATTTGTGGAATTAGAGTTGAGATATAAAAAACGATTTAGTGAAGAATTTGTTCCTATTCTGGATTATAAAAGAAATTTTTTGTTTCCTTTGAATAATGGCTGCAAATGTGAGTGGAATATTTCAGCCTGTTGGTCCCAGATGATGGGTCTCTGGGGATGGAAGAGCCGTTATGCTTGGTATTACCTTTGTGAAATACCAAGTAAGAGGAGAGAGAGAAAGAATGCACATGTTAGTGTGTGCATGCGTGTGGATGTGTTTCCAGCAGCCACTTTGAAAGCATTTGTATGATACATATAAGTGAGGTCCAGGTGGTTGGTGATAGTCCCTGGGATGTGGAACAGCTAGTGTTACTATTTTGCTCAAGGAACAAGTAGAGCCTTTAAAGGATAGGGCATGAATCTTGTTTTGTAAATAAAGAGAAAAATGCAGTTTGTGCATTGAGTGGGGGTAAAAATAGCATAAAAAGATAAACATGCAATATCAGGTACTTTATTTTCTCTAATGCTTAGTACCATTTTTTTTTTTCTGCAGCAGTAAAAAAGTAATGGTGTATTTGAAAACTGCTATATTAACGACTTGTAGACAAGCAGAAATGCAGGTTTTAAACATGCGATTTCAGTTACTTGTACCCTTGTGTCAGCTCCAGTCATACACATATGTTCAGGGTGGGATCCGTCTATCAATTACATATTCAAAGACTGTAATTAAAACTTTGTGAAGTTTTGTAATGTGTATATATAAATCACCTTTTTTTTTTTTTTTCTGGATTAGTTCTGTGTGGTTTGAAATTCTGAGTGAAATACTCTAGAGAATGGGGGTGGGGTGTTTTGGTTTTTTGTCTGTCTTTTTTTCCCCTTCAAGTACAGTATTTATATACTAAGGTATTAACTGATATGTATGTAAATGTAAAATGCTTAATTGCTTAATTCTATCCATTGCCTATATTTTAATAGGCTATGGCATTTCCCTGTGCAGTGTCTTTCCAGTGCTTTCATTTTTCTTGCATCCAACTTCAGAAGGTAACTAGATATGTCCTTATTTCATCCCGTTCTTGCTTTTCCAGCAGTTGAGGGAAGTTATGCAAACCCCTCCTAGGGCCCTTTGGGGATGCTGCTGTGCTTGGGCTCCTTAGCACCCATTCATTGTATTAGCCCTCTGCCAGTGGCACTGAAATACGGAAGGGTGCAGAGCTTTTCTTCTTTCTGTGCCCCCAAACCCTCTTACCAGATGATTTGCTATCCTTAATAAAGAAAAGTAGGAGGGATAAAGGCAGTTGGTGAGCTGCTGCTCTGCTATTAGAATCCCTGCAAGATGTGACAGGATGTTATGATGCCTCAGTGGCATCGATGGTAAAAACGCCAGGACTCTGGGATTTATTGGAGGAAGGGGATTGTGCTGTGTCCCTACATCCTTCTGAGACTCAGTGGTATCATCTGCTGCCATCCTTGCTGGAAGAAAATCCAGGCGAAGTGAACGTTTTGTGTAGCTTGCAAAATGTGCAGAGTG
Organism: Falco rusticolus; assembly: GCF_015220075.1. NCBI lineage: Eukaryota > Metazoa > Chordata > Aves > Falconiformes > Falconidae > Falco > Falco rusticolus. Next base: position 39,998,547 of record NC_051190.1, read on the forward strand.
GAAACCTGTGAGGTTTGCACAACTGAGGATGGTTTTCATACCAATATTTGCTAATGGCTGTTCTTCAATATAACTTTAAAAAATCTCTGAGGGAGTTGATTTTAAGCAAAATGGAAGTAAAATGACCAAAGGTTTGCTATCAAAGTTATTAATGACAACCAGTTATACTTCAGCGGGTAAAACCTGTAAAATAATACTTACATCACTCATTTTGGCATCATGATGCCATTCTCATGGGCTGTTTCCATGAGCTCTTCATGATGCGTTCGCATCCTACGTGCCCTGTCACTGCAGGCTTGAAGTCACTCCTGGGCAGAGGCTGCTGCAGGCAGCAGGTCACAGTCTGTTTGACCTCCTTCTTCCATTGGTGTTGGGTAAAAATTCTTCTTGCCTTTTCTAAACATTTTAATCTTACATCAAATACTCATTTAGGAAGAACAAAACTGACTGTATTTCTGAACAATCTAAATTGCTTGCGGTATTTTAGTAGTATGGGAGCTGTTTAGGGTGAAATAAAAGTAATACTTGCCATTATTTACTCTGGGAGCACCTGGCTTTTGGTCACTGTGTAGTTATTCAAATAAAATGGATTTGATTGTAAAATAATACAAGGTTATTTCATAAGTCTTACAGACAAACATGCTAAAATAAAGGGGTTATAGAAGAGTGTGCTTTTTGACCTTAATGTATGGCTTTAATTTTTTTCTCTATTTCGCCTCTCTAGTTTGAGTCAAGGCTCAAAAGTGAACCTAGCTGTAAGGTGTCTTATCTACAAGTGACTGTATCTGTTATTTGTCTTCTTTCAATGGGTCAAGGCTGAACACTTATTATTGTATTGATCATAATATTTCATAGTTGGAAGTAGTTCTTAATTTAATACTGTCTTGTCTGCTCAGATACTATTTCAAGTACAGAATGGGAAATGTAGCTTCTGCCTTTACTCCTGAGATATGTTGGCTGGTATTTTTCTGTAGCTGTGTTGCTCTGACCACATTCGCTTATTGTCTTCTCTAACTTATCACCTCGCTGAAACATTAGTATACTAAACCTGTATATTTTTAATGCATTACCAGGAAACCTATTCAAGCTTCTTCAAAGCTTTTAAACCTTTGAAGTACTTCTGCCACAGTAGTTTTAATGGAGAAAAACAGAACAAGGAACATGATTCCTTTAAACATCAGCATTTCTGGACAGAATGAAAAGACAAATGGATGAAATCCCTTGGAGGCCATGGAAGTTTTCTTGTTAATTGTAATGATTTTGGATAGAAACCACAGAAAGAAGAAATAGGAGTAACAATATATAAAGTTGGGTGTATTAACGGTTAGTAGTAAGAGTTTTATGAAAATTTCTTTTTTTTTCAGTAGCAAAGAAGTTGTGGTAGGACGCGTGATCTCTCCGCAAGCAGCACAGTGCAGTCTAATAGGGGAAGGGCTGCATTTCTGAATGGCCTTATTACAAACAGACTCTATAAAACTTGACCTGATGGATGTAATTTGAAAGAGAGTTGCATTATATCAGTTAAAAAAATATAGCATAACTTGGGTTTTTTTTAGTCTTAGAAATATCAGTATATTAATTGGCATTACCCAACAACATGAAAAAAATGCTTCGCGTGAGAAAATCATAGTGGATTTCTTCAGGCAGTGCTTTTGGGATTGGGATTTTGTAAATGCCATTGAATATTTGTGCATTACTTGTTTATTAATACGGTTATGAAATATACCAAAAAGTGTTTTCCCTCAACTACATCCAACTTGCATAATTAAGAAAATAAAGCAAAATCTTCTTTTATGATGGCTTGAATGTTGAATATAGCTTTGTTCTCTACACGAGAAAATGAGCACTATTTACCTGTGTGTTGATTATTATTAGAAAAACTGATAATCAGTAACATTGAATTAACAGCTACTAATTGCTTTTAGTATAGCTAAAAGATAATAAATTTTTCCTGCACAGTTTTTCAAAGTGCCTGTTGCTGTGTTTTGATGAATTTGAGTCAGTATTGCTACTGTGGGATGCACCAATTGCCACAGAACAAGGAGCTCACAGCAATTTACTGAAATGCCGATGTATTGTACCTTGAATATTTTGTGTGTCTCACATGATACTTTCTTACTAACTTTCAAGAGATGATAAAGCGTAAATAAATGCAACAAAACGGATAAGCATATACTATAGTTTTTCTAGTATTGCAATCTCTTTCTGCCAGTGGTTAAATTAATAACATGTCATTATCACAGGATTATTCTGGTTTTGTTTATAAAGGGCAAAGGATAAATGTAAATTGTATCAGCCAGAACCATTAAACCAGGGATTTAGTCTTTGGCCAGTGGTTTGGTATCCAGGTGTTGAAAGATGAAGTACTATGTTTACAGTTCTAATTTTAGAAGTTTTCTTTTTGTTAAAGTTACAGAGCAACAGCACTGATTTCTGTGCATTTTGAGCATTAAGAAAAGCTCTTAAAACTGAGACTGTTACTTAGGAGCCAAAAATACAGACTTAAAACAGTGCTAGGAATGTCATTTTGAAACTTTTGGTCAAAGGTTTTAAATAAGAATTAACAGCATGCATAGTTATACCCCAGGGTGTCCCAATAGTACATGAAACTATGAACAACTTGAATTTGAGAACAAAATATAATTTCTAATTCCTGTGTATGAAACAAGGCCTAGCCATCACAAATTGTTTCTGAAGATACACTTGGAAATGTGGTGATTAATAAATGACTCTAGACTGCTTTTGTTGTAACAGTAGACTGTGCTATAAACAGGAATGGGAAAAAATGATTACATTTAATAGGGTAGCAGCTGTAAGGGTGCCATTATATTAAGTGACTTAATGAATACTCATCTTGAAGCAATAAATTAAAATGCAAACAATCTACTCTAATCAAGTAAGCAGAATATTTCAGTTACTTAAGTTGTATTAAATGAACACTTCAATCAAGGTATGTACCTGCACATGTTCTTATGTTTAATCTAGTTATTGTGTAACATCACTTTTAGGTTATATATTTAATGCAGACTTACTCCTTTTTCTTCTGCATTTTCTGTTTTTTGTTGTTGTTGTTTTTATTGTTGTTTCAGAGTTTGGGGGTTTTTTTTGTTTGGTTGGTTTTTTGGTTTTCTTTTTTGTCTATTTGCTGTAAGTAAAGAAATTGCTTGCAGAATAATTAATAGTCCATGTTAAATCCTGTCCTGGTTACTGAAAGGTTTTCAAAAAAAATATCAACAAGAAGGTTATTGTGAAAGCTATGACAACAGTTTCTTCAGGCAGGGGTAGCTCTGTCTCAGTGTCTGCATCTACAGATTTATTTAGGGGTGTCTGTGTATATGGGCACGTACTTACACATATGTGCCTATATATATATATATATGTGCAGAAATTAAAAAGAAAAAAAGTAAAAATTGACAGTACCATTATTTTCTGGGAAACAAGTATCTGTTCTGACATTGTAAATAAGTAATACGAAAATTAAAAGGAAATTACATTTTACATGCTGATATTCTAATTCTGGACATACATATGCAAAGGTAGTTTCTAGAGAGTATTTACAATGAAAGATCATGACCCACTTGCCTCTGTTGTTGCAAGGTGCTAGGCTCAGCCTGTGTAGTAAATATTTATCCACCTTGGCTTTTTGCTGTTTATTTACATTTGTGCAACTGTTTCAACTTCATCAAGTGTTATGATACATTTGGGTTACTTACTTACCAAACAGGTAAACCTGCAGGCCAGGAAATGATGTGTGCAGGAGCATTTTTGAGCCACGCTTGCATTTCTATTTGAGAGTTGCCTGAGAATCCACCACTGAAGAATCTATAGATACCTTTTAAGTTTTCTCAGATTATACTTAGATTTTGCTTTTTGGTTGATGGCTTGGTTTTGCTTCTTCTTCTTCTTTCTCCTTTTTTTTTTTTTCTTTTTTCCTTAAGTGGAAAATAATACCTGTAGATGATTAAAGTATTCAGAGGTCCTCAGTATTTGACTGTTTGCTTTTATTTTGGGAATAGATTGATGTTTTGCCTCATGAATCATTCAGCTCTGCTCCTGGTGTCTCTAGTTTTGTCTGAGATCAGAAACACGCCATCAACTGCTTTTTGATAGTTCCACAACAGCAAACTTGATTTTTAATAGCAGAAGTGGAAAGAAATAAAGAGCTATCTCAATTTTGTAGGCTGCTTGTCAAAGCTGTGAGTAGCAGGTGAATGTCTACATTGTCTGCAGAAGGAGGAGAATGGAAATGTGTTTGCTTTGATGGTAACTATTAGAGATGGACTGTCTTTGGATTAACAGGGTAACAGAAGGGGATATTATCGCTGCAAGGTGTAATTATACCATGCAGCTCTACAGTCTGGCTTTTCAGAATGTGCAAGATGTAAGAAGCCATCAGGAAGAAATTGAATACAGCTGTTTCTGGATTAGGCAAGCACAGATCTTCTGCTTGGGCTCCTGCAAGTACCTACCAGCGTCTTGGATGGGTAGGTTTACTGAGACACCTTTCTGTTGGTCCAATGGTAAAAATAAATTGTATGAAATAAAATTGGAACAACCCTTATAATTGGCCATGGCTGTCCGTAAATGCAAGAGACTTTGGGGAAGTGCCCCAGTGTAGGTGTTGAGGACAGATGTCAAGGGGTTTGGTGTGAGTTCTGTTTAGTTAAAACATCTTGAAGGAAAGAGTGGTGCTGAACGGATTTTCCTGTGTACCCAGCCCTACATATGTTAAGGAACAAAGTGCAGCAGGACTTGAGACTTTCTGCTTTACTTCGAAATTTTTTTGTTCCTTTTTCTGTTGTCAGTGCACTACGGCAGCAAGCCTGTCGGAGTTCAGGGAGCATCTAGGTGATGCTCTTAGTCAGATGGTTTAGGTTTAAGTAGCCCTGTGAGGCACAGGGACTTGGACTCGATGATCCTTATGGGTCCATTCTGACTTGAGATATTCTATGATTCTAGTCTATGATTCTAGTTAAACCATTTACATCAAGGGTTCAGGGGAGGGGCTGTCATGTAGATCATAATTCCTAGTATGTGCTAAAAACTGATCGATAATAACGTTGTTTTGTGAACAGAGCTGATCTTCGGTTGTCCACTGATATTGCCCCAAATTTTGAACTATCATTTGTAATAAAGAAATAAAGGATAAGACTGTCAGTACTGTAGAGTCTGAGAGTACCTTAATGTCACCTGTAAATGTTGCATACTTCCACTTCAAAAAGAACACATGCTGGTTTACTGCCTTTAAAATGATGTTGCTGCAAAAGCCAGAAAAGGACATAAGCAGTTGATAGCGCAAGAAGAATTGTTCATATTGAGATTATCAGTCTTCTGTGCACTGACGCTGATGTTACTGCCAGTTGACAGTGAGCTTTTATAGTCAATCTATTGAAGTACAAAAGGGCATGTTTTGGAAATGGCCATTAAAATTGCGTCTTTTGTAGGAGCCGCACACCCTTTATTCTCTCATATTGGAATTCCTTATAACAAATGAGAGAGGTCAAAAGTTGAAAATGTTATCGTAAGAGAGAAAATAGGTTGAAGTACCTTTATATTTGTTAATCCTTTTGTTCTTTCTGAATTAGAAGTTCATATTAAGAAAACAATAGTTCATTTACTTTGGTTAATTCACTTCTATGATTTTTATGGTCCAAAGTCACATTGCTTTCCAGCGTGATCTTTCAAAGGTTTTTCAGCAAATTTATCTGTTAATTTGAGTAATGCGGCCAAGAACTAATCACTTTGAAACTAATACTGCGTCCCGTGTCAAAAATGTTTGCTACTTCACTGCTTGTCACAGTGTTAATGACTGGCATGATTAATTGTGCAGGTAATCCTGAGAAGGGAAGAGTTCTTTATGTCTATGGCTTATTGCTCATTTTCACTTTTATCCTGATAGAGATGATAATGTCCTAGAAAGGTATGAATATGATATTATACCAGTTCATAAACTTTAACTGATTCTGTGAACACCTATGCGTTTCAAACACAGAATCTTGTGGTAAATCAATGTTAAATGAATATTGCAAAAGTTCTATATGCATTCTGTTTGTGCCTGTGCTTGACTGCTGGTGTGTCGTGTATCCAGAGCCCTGGCTCTCAGGCCAGTACTCCTGTGTCCAAGAAAAATGGACATAAATAATTGTTTTCAATAAGATGGGATTTGTGTTAGTGATTTACCCAAAAGATTACCTTGATTTCAAATTGTGGTTTTAAACTTGATGGTGTGTAGAGTGCCTTGTAAGACCTTTCTTCTGACTCTTGGAAGGATGGGTGAGGTGAAGGAGTATGGAAAGTTTCTCAAATTCATTGCATTGCTGTAATTACTTGGCTGACTGTTACTGAATGGGGTGACAAAAATGCTTTTTTGTATTTGAAGCTTTTATATTTCCTAGTGACTGAGTTGAAGATGGTGAATGTCTGCTGAATTTTAACATTCAAAATAAAAAATCCTGTCCCTGCTCTGGTAACCCCTTTGTGAGTGTGGAGAGAGATCTCAGAGGAGTGTGTGGTCCCTGAGTGGGAAATGCTTGCATTCAGGTGGAGCTATATTAGAAGCGTTCCTTTTCCTCCTGATTCCTTGTCTAAGAAAATTCTGAGAATCAGGACAAGAGAAAGGGTATGCTTCTCAGAACAGAAATCAGCTACTGAATTAAAAAGAAAAAAAAAAATTTCACTTCTGTTTTATTCATTCATTCATTTCATCCATTTATTCATTGCTTAAAAATTCTGCATTAGAAGTATAGCAATTTGAAAACTTAGGTACTGGTAACATGATGGGAACTGATGCTAACCTTCAATCCCTTTGAATGCATGGCTTCTCAAGTCTCCTCTTCAAAATGTTTCCCCTGAATATGAAGGGAAAAAGGGAATTCAATCTAGTGAGCTCCCGTTTGGTCTGTTCGTCTCACAGTTTGCCTGGTACATTGGAGGTGAGAGGATTCTGTTTGCCTGTACGAAATTGGCGTGCTGTAATAGATTAAACAGTATCTTTTTTTATATCATTATAAAACCAATACTTTTTATCGAATGAGGTAAGCCCCAGAAAACCTTTCCCTCTAAAGGAAAGAGAACTTAGAGTTTGTAAATACCTAATTTGTAAGTTAATATGTTTTATCCTCCCCCCCCCTTTTTTCCTACTTTAGTGTTTTTGGCATGTGTGGAGTAGTGATACTGATTAGTCTGGCAGCCACAAGGGTAATGGTTTCTTTCTAAATCTGTAAGAAGGTAGGGAATAATGCAAATGGAAAAGCAGCTTGAAGCAGTTAGGTGAGTTAGCGTAGAATAAAGGGCTGCAAGTGTTCTGCAGGAAACACGTGCTTCCCAGGAGAAGGTACAGGTTGAAAACTTGCCCCAGGAGGCTTGCACATCAGTCATTATTCACCTGTGCATCCAAGCAGCTAACAAAAAGACTATTTATGGAAGAGAATCTGACATCAGCAGTATACCAATATACATGTTACCATGATAAAAAAACCCCACAACATTCTAAGCATAAAATGTTAAATAATGTAGGTATTTTAATTAAAACTGTTTATCTGGAAATTTACCAGGTTTGCAGATTGTTGTCTCTTGCTGAGGAAACAGTATCAAGTGGCCCACTTTATTCTAACACTAATTTTTCTTTTAACATAGCAGAGTTGAATAAAGGGAATTGAAACTCTTGCAGCTAATATAAGCCTTTCCTCTCACCTTTTCTCTTGACAGTATCAATTGTAGCATGAAATCTAAAAAATAGATTTTCTCGGCATATGTACCAGTTAAAATGGTAAAGGTTGACACTAAAATGATAATGTGAACACCGAACTTTCTTAGGCTCAATTTTCAAGTTACAGCTTCCTTAGGCTGAATTTAAATTGCTCATCTAATAGTGAAAGACTTTCTCTTTTCTCAGGGTGTTGCTCCTTTGGTTCCTCAGCAGAACTGTTGAGTTTTAAGGGAAGTATGCATGGATGTATTAAAAGCCTGATGAGAACCTTTGAAAGTGCAAAGCACTTACTGACAAGTCCTAGAGGCTTTTTTTTTTTTTCATGTTTTTTAAACGCATGTCATACTTTTACCAAAGTTACCTCATTAACTTTGTTCTTTCATTTGAGTTCCAGCTTCCTGTATTTTTCTTCTTCTAGTGAAATAGGTAATCTTTCAAACTACTGTAGGCAATTACTTTGGGATGGATTACCAAGTTCCATATATAATAGACTTTGTATACCATATTATGGATATGTGAGTGTTAGGGGAAAGAGGGTATTTCATTCTTTTTGCTTTTTGTTTTAAACATTTATTTTGTAAATGATCTTGATTAGGTTGCCTGGAGAGAAAATATTCCAGGAACTGTTAAAAATACCCGATTTCTGCAATGTGCAGGTTACTAAACCTGCCAGTGCCAAGGTTGTTGTATGTACTTAGGGCAGATGGGTGGCTTGGTAACAGAAAGATACCCAAGATGATTGAAGCATGGAAATTTGTACTCTAGTAGTTTCATACCCTGATGTATGTATATGTATATGGATGTATATGTATGATGGAGCACACTGAGCTGCTCTGGAAAATAACTGTGGACTGGCTGTGTTTGCTGTTAACATGGGGTTCTAGCCAGCAGTAGCAAGAAAGATGATATTCATTCAATGAATTGTCATTGTCACCTGTGAAGCTTGCCTTTTTTTTTTTTTTTTTTGTCTTCAGTCCAACCATATTTATTACTTTTTTGACTTTTCTAATGTAGTTTGTTATGTAAATTCAATGACTTTTTTGTATCTATGGGCATCTTTCTAGTATTTTCTAAGCCATTGTTTCATTTGCTCAGTAGTAGAGGTTTGAAAAATTGAATTCTTACAAATTAAAAGTGTAGTTGTTTGCAACAGACCAGCTACAAGACAAGGGTCCTACCAGTTCCCTTGGGGAAAAGGCTGCACTGAAAACTATCTAGACCCTGTTAGAACACCAGAAAATTCAACAAGATGGTGTCTTTACATATGTTTTTGAGGACAGGAAAAGTTTTGTATGTTCTTAGCCACCAAAGTCCATCAACTACAAGATGTCATTCTAGAGGAGATCCTGACTTCCTTGTTTCCAGTGCTTATGTGCTACGTGGGGCTTCTGATATCTCCTTCACATTCGTGGATTCAGCCATGACTATCACTAGTGAGGGCTCTCAAATTTAACTGTGCTGCAAATAAAGCATTTCCCAAGAAGGAAATCCAGAGCTAACTTTTAATGCACAGCCCCAGCTATACCAATTAAATATTAAATGAGGCAGGTGTTGTACCTCACTGAAGGACAGATGGGGGTGAAGAAAAGAAAGGCTGATTGACCAAATGGATACAAATGGATATGTTGTTACCTTGTTAATCCTTGTTCATTACAGAGAACAACTGCATAGGTGATAAACAGGAAATCATGGTGGACCTCAAGGCAAATAAAATCCAGTATTTTATGCATTGACCTTATTAGGTGTAGTGAGGCAAACCCAAGTATATACACAGGATCTGTGAAAAAGAATAGGAATTAGGTATTGGTTTTGTATGGTTTTCAGAATCAGGACTATAACCACAGCATAAAGCTGACCTAAAATCAACTTGCAGCAGATGTAGGCTGTGACTCACCTTCACCATCTATGTACTTTGTCCTGAAGAAGGAAAAGGAAGGCTTTCAAGGCCATTTCATACACTTCATTTATCTGCAGCTGCCATAATGACTCCCATGGGCCCACCAACAGCCAGCACAAGTCAAATCAGGCTCTCAGGGACCACAGGCATAGAATAACTCAAAAATAAAAAGCATACCAGACCTTTTAAAAGCAAGTAAGCTCTCCATTAGCCAATGATACAGCCTGGTGTGTTTATACTCAGATATAGGACAGGTTTTATCTAATTCATTATATAAGTTTCTGAGGTCAAGCTGGGTTCATTAGTTTGTTCCAATTTGTAATATAAATTAAAATGCCAATTTAACATTCTAACTGTTTGTGGTTTTTTACTGGTTTCAAATAATTTACTCTGGTGTTTAGAATTATGGAAATAAAGCCTTATCTTCTACATGCCAGAGAATGATATATGCCCTGCTGATGAAATACCATTTAATGCTAGTCATAAGTGATTTAGTGTTGATATTTAAGGATGTGTTCATGGATGTATGTAGATTATAGAAAGGTTCAACAGAACATGAGCGAGAGAGGGAATGCTTATTTTTCGTGAATCCTAGGGCTTTTATAGCTCATTGAATCAATATATGTTGCCATTCAGCATTTCCATACGAACAAAATGAATGCAGTCTCTCACTCAGCATGTCCTAGGAGCTGGGAGTTGGACCTTTGTACAGCTGAACAAGGGGATTTGTGCCTAGGCTGCTGTGGTTCGCTTCCACTGTCTTTAGAGCTTTCTCTCTGCTTTCCAGTGCACAGTGACATGTTTCCAAAGGTGAAACAATGGGGTTCCTCCCTGGTTTGGGCTGGGATAGAATTAGTTTTCTTCCTAGTAGCTGGTACAGCGCTGTGTTTTGGATTTAGGATGAGAATAATGTTGGTCACACCCCGATGTTTTAGTTGTTGCTTAGCAGTGCTCGGTCAAGGATTTTTCAGCGGAGCAGGCTGGGGGGGGGGGGGAGGGGCACAAGGAGCTGGGAGGGGACACGGGGGGGGGGGGGGGGCAGCTGACCCCAGCTAGCCAAGGGGATGTTCCAGACCACATGGCATCATGCTCAGAATACAAACTGAGGGGAAAGCTGGATGCTGGAGAACAGGCTGAGCGTTGGTCAGTTGGTGGTGAGCAACTGTTTTTAATTTGCATCACTAGTTAGCAAAGTGATGGGCTTGGACTGGATGATCTCCAGAAGTCCCTTCTAACCCAGACCATACTATTTTTCTTAGGTTTATTTCTCTCTGATTTTGTTATTTTTCTTTTCATTACAATTTATTATTATTACTTTATTTCAGTTACTAAACTGTTCTTATCTCAACCCACAAGTTTTCTTACTTCCACCCTTCCGATTATCTCCTGCATCCCACCAGGGGGGAGCGAGTGAGCAGCCTTTGCCCTTCTGATTCTTTCCCCTATCCCCCTGAGGGGGAGTGTGGAGCAGCTGCATGGGGCTTAGTTGTCGGCCAGGCGTTAAGCCATGACGGTCCTTTTTGGTGCCCACCTTGGGACTTGAAGGTTTGAGGTGACGACAGATCTGGCCAGTTAACACAGATTTGAGATAAGCGTTCATTATATTAGTGTAATAGTCACCGGTCCCAATGTTGATTTATTCGCTGCCTGAGTTGTGGTGGCTGTTCTCAGAGGTGTGCTGTGTAACACCTTACTTGCTGCCTTGTTCCCTGTTGTGCTGTTTATCACCTCTGGGGGCTGGATTAAGGTTATCATGTTGATGTACTGTGTAACACTGGTTTATGATATGATAAAATGACTGGTCATGAGACTGATCTGGTATTTGTACTCAGCATTGCTGCATCTCTGTACTTTGGGAGCCATCTCTTGGAAACTATTAATAATTACACCCTTTAGCTTTTCTCCTCAGAGAGCCAATCTATGGGGGGGGTGCAAGGAGGGACACTTTTCCCCTACTCCTTCACCTTCCCTTTCTTCTTTCACCTTCCCCTTCTCCAGGCTAGTTACAGTAGCTCTGGATCATTTTGAATATCCTTAAGATGTTCAAACAAGCATGTTCCTATTGCTATGTCTTATGAATGTGTTTCAGGTCTTGTATAAGGTTAAACAATTATTTAAGAATGTCATATAGAGATCTGCCTCAAGGCTGGGTGGTTATGAGTGGCAGGGTGTGTGGGATAGCATGGGCAAGTACCTACACCAGTGGGCATCCCCAGTATTTTGGAACTTCACTCCTGAACGAGTGCAGGATCCTGAAAAACTATTAAAATACTTCAAAAAAAGTATGCTGTCCCCTTGGCAATTCCAGAAACAGAAATCACTGCAAAGTGCTGGAGCCTGGCCCATGTTGACCATGTTGACGGAGCCCTGGTCAACACTATCCAGCACCCTCAAGGGAGGGAGGAGGTCTCTGGATCTGATGACAAAACAACAGGCACTGTGGCTGCACCAGCACTGGTGACACAGGCATGGCAGCTGAGCCAGAGCCCCAGCCCAGGCTGGGATCAGTTGCCCCTGTGCACATGAAATCCTGAATGCGACAGTCAGCTCGTTTAGTAAGGGAAGAAACTCCTCCTATGAAGTGGAAGAAGGAAGAAGTGGACGATGCAGTCTAGTCCAAAGCAGAGCTATCATGAGAAGAGGAGGAGGAAGAGGCAGCACTCATAAAAGAGGCAGTAACCACCTGTTCCCTATCCCTGAGTGAGCATCAGGACATCATCCAGGTGGCACATTGTCACCTGGCTGCTCCGATGATGGGATAACGGGGCCAGTAGCCTGGAGTTAGAGGGTAGGGAAGCCAAGCAGCTGGAATCCCTTCTAGGGAAGGGGGCATTAGCAAAGCGATTGGAAAAGTGGCACAAGCTGTCAGCCTCTGGAGGACACTCCTGTCAGGCATGAAGGAAAGGTGTCCCTTCAGGGAGGATATTATGTGTCACCCAGGCAAGTGGACCACCATGAAGAGAAGTATCCAGTGCTTGAGGGAACTGACCATGCTGGAGGTGATTTATGATGACAACAAACAGTTTTCCAGAGATCCAGCTGAAGTCCAGTGTACGTGTCCTATGGGGTGGAAGTTTGTACAGAGCGCACCATGGGTGTGCACCAACTCATTGGCAGTAATGCAGTGGAAAGATGGAGAGGGACAAATGGACAAATTGGCGGGCCCACTCTGGGAATACGAGGAAAGTCTCTCTTCCTCCCTATGGGCCAGCATCTTGGCTGTGGAGAATCTGCCCTGGGAGTTCTAGCAAAGAGAACATGTCCTACTCCCCACCTGTACAGACCAGTATCTTAGCTATTAGGAGTAAATGTTCCTCTGCTCAAGAGCGGGAATATAATGGCTACAAGCCATGGGCCACCCTGGGGTTTTACCTGCATGACCATAGAGAGCATGTGAGGATGGAAAATCTACCTTGACCTTAGAGGCACAGGCACGTGAGCTGCAAGGAAAAAGTCACAAGCGGGGTTCTTACCACAGTATTGCTGCTCCAGTTTCCCGTGGGCAGATTCACAGAAATTAGTAGAGTAGAAGGGCAGATCTTATTTCCAATCTTAATAAAGGGACTTCTGATTCGTATTTACAAGAGGAGAGTAACGGCTACTATGACCAGGACTAAAGGAGCCCTGCCTCCAGCCAGGTGGAGGAAGGGAAGGACAGGGTTTACTGGACTGTGTGGATTTGATGGCCTGGAAGATCATACCTACAGGCGTGTAAGGCTCCTGTGGGCACTGGTGCACAGTGTGCCCTAATGCCAGCAAGCTGTACAGGGGCAGAACCCATCTGTATTTCTGGAGTGACAGGGGGATCCCAAGAGAGAACTGTACCGGAGGCTGAAGGGAGCCTGATGGGGAATGCATGGCAGAAGCACCCCACTGTGACTGGACACGGGGCTCTGTGCATCCTCGGCATAGACAGGACAGGTGGCCGCAGCTGGCCAAAAGGATATTCCCTGCCGTTTGGCATCATGCCCAGTATATACAGTAGGGGGAAAGCTGGCGGGGGGGCTGCTGCTGGAGAACAGGCTGAGCATTGGGTGGTTGGTGCTAAGCAATTGTTTTTAATTTGCATCACTTGTTTTTCTTGGATTTTAGTTGTCTCTGTTATTTTCCTTTTCATTACAATTTATTGTTTTTATTTTATTTTATTTTATTTCTGTTATTAAACTGTCCTTATCTCAACCCACTAGTTTTCTTTCTTTTACCCTTCTGATAGCCTCCTGCATTCCGCCAGGGGGGAGCGAGCGAGCGCGTGGCTGGGTGGCACTTAGTTGCTGCCTAGTGTTAAACCACGATAGGCCAGGACATACTGAAATGGATCATGGTCCTTGATTTGTGTAAAGATAGACACTTGCTGCTCTGAGTTGTCATTTGAGAAGATGGTGGGTTCAACTTGTAAGGCTACAGCATTCTTCATGTTATGGCAAAAAAATAGGGAATTGGTTGTCATCATCGTAATACATTTACTGACAAATTATTGCCTGTAGTTCACTTCCACAATCAAAGCATATAGTAAACATATTGAGATGTAAAATTTGGCCAATTTTCAACTCGGTCCTCTTTGTATTTACCAACCAAGTAAAGTTCAGGAGTTCCACAGTTTGCCATGCTTTTGTGGCAGTAGAAGCAGCTCTTGTCTCTCTAAACAGACACAAAAAAGTCTTTAGATGTTCAGGTGTCTTTCATGTTCCAGTCTCCCCATCTCTTTTTGAGAATTCAATATCTAACCTAGTTCCATTTTCTGCTTTTCTTACAAAAGCAGTACTCTTCTAAAGAGCCTTTATTTCTATTCTGATGCACCCGTTCTGCCTTCTAATTTTTTTTCATGTTCTACACAAAAGTTTCCAAGAAGGACAGTTACTCATATACAGGTTGGAGCTATTGTTATTTGGAAGGAGTAACAGCAGGCAATGGCTTTGTTTTTCTCTTCAGACATGTTTGAACATTTCAAAGCAGTCATAATTTTGGTGTATAATATCTTGAAACACTTATTCTGCTGTGGATAGACCTCCTTTTCCTCTTTTGACAAAATTAATTTTACTAAGTATATAATTTTCTAAATGCCTGTGTTTGGTAATTTCATACACTTGTATAGACCTTTTATTAAAGTTAATTTTCTCTCTATTCTAACATTATACTTCTTGTTTTAGGATGTTGACTTGTGCAGTGGATTTGTATTTCCCAGATGTGACACCTCAGTGGCCTGCTCAGGTCACCTATTTACTTATGTAGCAGTTTTTTGGGGAGTTTTTGTATGTTTTACAGAGGTGGTTTTAATGCCTCATTCGGAGTACTTACGGCAATGTTTCGCTGTGCAATGGAATACCTGCTAGGAGATGAAACCTTAGGAATTTATTTCTGTTGTCTACTTCAAAGACTTATCAAGTTATAACATGCTGTCCAATTCCATCTGCCAAAATGTCTTCTAGTAGTAAAAGTCTGCTATTAGTTGGCTACAGACTTTTTGGAAGATACTCAGACTTTGGCATTTGTGACATTATTCGTAGTGAAATGATTTACAACTTCAGATGCATAATTCAGCTGTTAATATTGATTTTGATCGGGTTTGTCAGTGCCTAAATTTCCCAGTGTAGATTAAATCCTTTATATTCATGTCTGATCAGCTGTGGGCAGTTCTCTCTTTGGGAACCTTACATTTTATACTGTCATCTTATGGAATGTATGTTTCAATTTCTGTATACTGAGAAAAAAAATCTATAGGTCAGATTCTTTACCCCAACCAGGGCCCGTAGCACACTGCAGTGTCAGGAAGAAAGCTGTTCCCTATTGACACCCACCCAACTGAGAACACAGCAGAATCATTGTCTGACTTACAGGGCTGTGAGCAAAATATATTTCATGATGTTCATAGACCAGTAGCTATTGACAACTTCATCGAAAAATGTAATACTGCAGGAAATGAGCGTGTTATTTCTGAGAGGAAAAAAACCGTGAGGTTGGTTCTCAAATGACACCTATCCATGTCAGGAACGAAGGCAGTCAGCTGCTTTGTTAGTTGTAAAATTTTAATTCAATAAGCTCGTTTGGTCTGTCCTTTGGCCTTCACTACAAATATAATTTTACTTACAAAGTGTCTTTGAGAGAAGGGTTTCTCAAAGCTGATAAAAATTTTAAGTTAGGTACAGTAGATTAGTTTTTAGTAATTTCCCTAGCATGAACTGTTCAAATTTAGAGTGTTTCTGTCTCGGCTGGATTACAATTCCATAGCAGGAAGCATAAATTGTAGTCAGTATGTCTATTTTTTATGTTAGTACCTACGTTCTAGTTTAATGGTAGGCTGACATGACTGATGATATCTTTGTTTCCTCTCCTTTCTCCTCACATGAAAGTAGATTGTTTGTATTTTAATTTTTGGACTAGTTACTGTATATTGACTAGGAGTTTCCAAGTATTGCTTGATATTGTTACTGTTTGAAGTTAAAATATCTTTGGACTGTCATTCAAATTTCAAGGGGATTCTGTAAGAAAGAGGTGTTGGACATAGGAAGATCTTTGTGAAACAAAGTTAGCGTAAGTTAGCTGAAGCAGGCCTTGCAGCTATGCTGAGGCATGCTGATAAGGAAGCTGAGAACGATGTGCATTTTTGTCCAGCCAGCTGGACTATGTCTATGTGACCCTTTTCAGCTAGTCAGTTATCCACAGGATGATGCCCTTTTTTCCTTATGAAATAGCTTTTTGTAACAAAACCATGCTTTTATTTCTCTTATTCTCAGTGAGGGATCAACTGTATGGGTGATACAGAACTCCTAATTTTTATGTTGGAGGTATTCACTAGAAGGTAATAAAAATGAGTTAGCCATGTTTTGCATCCCCATATCCATTTCAAACTCCTGCATTTTCCTGCAGATGACTCACAAGGTGCTGGGGCAGGCGTGAGGGGTGCTCCATGGACGGCAGCTCGCCGCCTTGCTATTACTGGAGCTGCCCTGCAGTTTGGAGCCGCCACAGCAGACTCAGTGACCCATATTTCAACCGGTCGCTTAATTCGATGGAAGGCTGCTGTGTCTCCTTTCAGTTTTAACACTGCAGTCCTCGGACCTCTAGGGATATCGCAGGTCACCACTGGACGGCAAATTAAAGTAACAGCGTTTCCAAGCACTAACCACAACTTCTGTGAACATCCTTCCCGGAGGAAAGCAATCAATTTGGATGAAAAAACGAACCAAGATGAAAACCCGAAACACAACAAAAACCCCAAACCTGCATCAGGTTTGGAACACTGAGAGTGCTCATAGGGATTTCTAATTTAGTCCAGTGGCAAATTGTATTAATAACTTGAATAGTTCTTAGAGGAAGATAAGCTGAATGTAACTTCATTTCTCACAGCAAAAAAAATGGTACTTCATAGTTTAGTAATATTGCACCATTTATTATGGTGAAATTAAGCATTAAACAAACACAGTGGCGATTTGGTAACATAACTGGCTCAGAACTCATTGAAAGTCAGACAGGACTGGGATCAGAATATTCAAATTACTTGCAGAAAGCTTCCTGTTTATAACTGGATTTGTTACATAATGTAATTTAAATAATCTGCAAAGTCTTTGTATGTTCTTGATACCAAAGCTATGCGTAGTTTGCTTACTTAATCCTGGGATATTTTGCTACTTTAGGTTATCTCATTATTTCACAACTTTAGGTCCATTTCATAGGTTCTTCTGTTCATGGCTGAACACAGAACAAATTCAGAGTAATAAACCCAAGTAAGTTTATTTGAAATTTGTGGTGAGGTGAAAAGGCACGTCCTTAGGTTAGAACGTGCGTTATTCTGAAGGTATATTTTACCATTAGAGCAGAAAAAGGGGGGGCTTAGAGGGGCTTGACATCTCCATCCTCGGAGCTATTCCAAACTCACCTGGACACAGCCCCGAGTGGCCGGCTCTGCCTACACTGGCTGGGAGCAGGGTGTGGGACCAGGGACCTCCAGGGTCTCTCCTGACCTACATCATGCTACATCAGTCTATGGTTCTGTAGTAGAAATTCTTACCAAAAAACCAGTATAAATTCATTAATATATATATTTATATATATATATTTGTGTTATATAAGTAATTTAAATAGTATAATCTTATTTTGTAAATTCCTGTAATTATTTTTCCTCTTTGTTCTTCATACTTCAGCAGACAACTTATTTTCTTTCAAAAGGTGCACGGACCTAGGGTTTTTTTTTTATTCCCCCCCCCCCCCCCCGCCGTGATTGAAATAAACACGTCAGTTGTTACAATAACAATCAATGTAAATAATTTGCGCTCAAATTCCATGCCATCTGTATGTAGTGTGGTTATAATGGTGATAATTTTTCTGTCTCCCTCTTTATAGTTAAAAGGGTTCTTTTAATTGATTTTTACAATCCAAATAATCCATTCTTAATCTGATGTAATTCTTTTATTCTCACTTAACATTGTTTATAGATTTTAATCTCTGTTGCTGTTACTGAGTAGGAACTTCTTCAGACAGACTTCTTCAGTGTTTGCTTCAGACAGTTGCATACACAACTGAAATTAAAATGGAAAGTGCATACTTCTGTGTTGGTTGCAGGAACTGTAAATTTACTTGAGCTGTAACATTATTTTAAAATGATTTCTTGTAAAAGATGAAATTACTTACAAAAACCTGTTTTTTTCTTGGAATAGTTGAAAGTGTGTTTTCAGTAATATATTAATATGTCAGGAAAAAGTGGAATAAATAAAATCTGAGGCTGATGAAGAGAAAGGAAGGAATAGGGTAATTTAGCACTGAAATTATCCTCGAGTTGATCTTTAAATATTTCCAGGAGAGGAGCTTGCTGCTAGATTCAAAACTGAAATGTTTCATCCAATTTAAAAATCTATTTCTCTTCAGTGACAAAGCCATTTTATTTCAGTTCCTCACATGTGAATGAAGAATGCAAGTGTGTCCCCTAGAATTTTTCCCAATGATGAGAAGAGGTCTAAAATATTAATGTATGCTCTCAGATGGTTTATATATAAACAAAGTGATTCAGAATTTTTTATTTAAAATAGCGACTTGTCTTATGCCTCGCATTCAGTGTGTTGCCAAAGCTGGAGCATGTGTATCGTTGCTGTTTCTGAGCTGAATGGAGCTTTTCTTCTCAGTACAGGATGGAGGTGCATTTTGTTTGCAGATATTCCAGCCTGCGCCTCTCACATGCTTATTCCTTCTGCTGACAGAAAGGCTTCTGCAGCTAATGGCTTTCACTAATCATCTGCCTCATTCAAATCTTGAACATCTGACCTGAATATCTTTTTAAATAGCAGAGTAGGGAAAATAAAGTTTTTCCACCAGCAGTTGTTTTGGAATTTTGTTAATGCTATTGAACTTAGGCACGAATTATTCAGTTCTGTGCTGACTAATGTGGTATGCTGAACCAAATAAATTCCTTTTGTAGCTCCCGTTAACAGTGGAATTACACTCAGATAAATATGATTCAATGCAATTTGAGTTACATGTTATGATCTCACACGTTTTAATAATGTGATAAAGTCTTGTTGGTCTGAGGGAAAAGATTTGTTTGAGAATTAAATAAGTTTTACAAGACAGCAACTTGGTAATTTCATTTTCAATGTTCTGGATATGGTTTTGCCAGATTCATTGTAGCATCAGCCCATTAAACTGGCCACTTCGGATTTCTGTAGAGCTTTACCTGCAGGAGAGCAGAGCTGTGTGTGGTGGGTACTTGGCAGGTGGGCAGGTTGGATAATTTTGGAACAGGTTGAAGTTTTTGCTCATTTTTTGGTTTTGGCTAGTACACAGGCATATATTACCTGTATGTTTGAGCATAGGCTTTTTTCAGGTCTTTCAGTATTGTTGGCCTGTCTTGCAGAGAAAAAATGCGTATCTCAGATCAGACTGCCACTGAAAGTTGAGGTAAGGAGTGGTTGGATTACAAAGGGTTGATAAAATACAAAATCATTTTCACTTTACAACTGTGAGGCTATGAGTAGTACATAAATCAGTCCACTCTCTAGGTGGTCAGTGCTGCATAATGGTTGGGCCACGCAGTTACACGTGTGTGTGTACACACTGTCAGACTGCTGGGAGGGTCAGGCTTGTCTTTCTGAACAACTGTCCTATTACTTTTGATGGAATGATGAGAAATGTTAGTCTTAGTGTGAATAGAAATCATGAGATTACAAGGGGGTTTGATTCTTGAAGGTGTTTAAAAAACACATAGATGCGGTGCTTAGGGAGATGGTTTAGAGATGGGCTTGGCAGTGCTGGGTTAACGGTTGGACTTAATGATCTCAAGGGTGTTTTCCAACCCAAATGGTTCTATAATTCTATGATGATTGTATGAAAAAAATGGCACAGTGGATGTAAAGTTCAACACAGCTGAGAAATGATATATGACGGAAGAAAATTGTCCTTTCCTACAGAACTTGTTAAATCAGCAGCAATCCCACTGTAAGTCATGTCCTGTTCAGTAGTAGAAATTAAATAGCAAACATTTTCTGTTCTTCCCTGTGCTCCTTCCATTCTCATTTAAATTTGAAGATGCATGGATCTGGGGACTGGCCCAGTTTCTTCTGTAACAGGGAGCATCCACTCAGCAGCACACCTGAATGTATAGCAATACGCCTGGGTAACGGTTATAAAATTGCCCAGTGTTGCAGAGGTTAATATGTATCTATTGTTTATTTGTTCTCTTTTGCTGAGTAGGCAAGTGATTGCCTGATACCTTTACTCTGACACATGTCACTTTAACTGGTGCTGCAACCAGCCCAGCCTGGGTAGCGCATTCCTAGAGCCTTCCTTGAGAAATGGGTCAGAGAACTGTGGAAGTTCACCCTTCCTGGGCTTCCTCAGCAAAACCCCTCCCAGGAAACAGTCCCCTCCAGCCCCAGGGGTGGGGGGGTGGGGGTGCTGTCTGTGTAAGTACCAGCAGCAGCAGAGAGGCAAGTGGAAGGTGGAGATGCCCCTTGTGACAGTACTGAGGATTTATGTGGCATCACGGTGCTTTGGCTGACAGCGCCTAGTTCCCGAGTTCAGTGCACTGAGGTAGTACACGGATCTGTCACCTTCACTGAAAATGAGGCAGTAATTTACACCGTGAATGGTGCTGTGAAAGTCAATGGGAGAGGGAGGATGGCGTTCAGCACAAAAGCTGACAAAATCTGATTGTTAAGTACCAGTCAGTACATTAAACTTCATATCTCTCTAAAGAGCGAGGAGGGAGAGAAATACCGTATATAATATGGAGACGTTACAGAAGACAGATGCCAAGTGAATGCTGTATAAAACTTGTATGGTTTAATGCATTTTTGGAGTCATTAGACTGCCTTTTCTGTCTACCCTTCATTGTGACAGCTGCAGTGTGTCATAGACCTTAAATCAACAAAAAGCAGTGGAATATCTTGTTCTGTTTGGTTGGCGAAGAGCTTCTGTTAAAGTCTGTGTTCTGTAGAGATGGCTTCCCCATCAGACCATCTGCCTTGACTTTATTGAGACTTTCGTTTTCGTTTGCAAATTTGCTGACATTTCAGCAAAACCACACCATGATTAGGAAATAAACTTAATTCTGATACAGAAAATTTGTAGGTATGTGTGGAAGGAAAAAAAAATGACTGGCAAAAGTAGTAGCAGAATGAAAGAAAAGTTGGGCCTGATCATCAAGTAGAGAAATAATCAGATATGGTGAGCAGTGATTTGTATACTGAAGGCAACACTTAGAAGCAGAGGGAGTGTGATGTAGTACTGTTTACCAAAATGATGTGTGACCTTACTTGGAAGGTTGATAAAGATGCATTTAAAAGTTTCCAATACAGCCTGTGATTGGGTCCATAGCTTGTTCTACCGATGTTGTAAGCCAGTAGGGAGTTATGGATGGATTATGGAAGGTTCTTGAGAAGCATATTGTTTAGAAAGGTGTTTCAAAGTTGACACATATCAAAAGAAACTGTATTATGGGAAGTGGTTTGTTCTCAGAATGACACTGAAGCAGAATGTTACTCAACTGACTAATGAAGTCTGGACTTTTGCCGTATCAACAGCCACATTCCATTAGATCACAAAATGGCAGTACTTGTACTTGGCCACCAAATCTTTGTGATCCCCAAATCTCTCCCAGTTTATTTAGAAGCTCTTTTCCTGGCACCCACTGAGTGCTGGAGACTAAGGAATGAGTAAAAAGGCTTGTCAGAAACACTTCTGAATGAGCAAAACCTTCAGAATTGAATAGGCTCAGCTTATTTTTCACTCAAACCAAAGAGTCAATTAAAATACAAATTGAAACCAAGGTTCTTAAATAATTGCATTTCTGGAATTGGAGGGATTTTTAAAACATGGAAATTTGTGGTAAGCTAGGACAACTATAATTACTGCATCACAATTTATCATCTTCTATGTGCAAAAGGAATAATGTGATCTGCCAGTGTACATCGTAGAGTTTTCAATAGGTTAAACCCACAGCTGATCACCTGTGAAGGTAGGCTGGGAAGCTTGAATACAGTCTGTAGGTCATTACCTTTTATAGTTTACCTAGAAATGATAAGGTTAAAACTAAGGTTTATCTTGCCCTCGTCAACCAGCTTGAAATAATTAACCTGAATGCATTGAAACACAAGGATTTTCTCATTTTGTTATTAATTTCTTGTAGAGTCCCTTAATATTTACATTTATTCAGTCTCTGATGGAATCTGTTAATAACCATACACAGTGTCAAGAAGAATCATTGGTGCAGTAAGATGCTTGGAAATGGAGTTGTCAAATGTTCCACTAGTTTTCTTTGTTAAAAAAATTGATCTCTCAATTTGTTATGTAACAAACCTTAATTTATTAGTTTTCCTAAATTGCTCTTTTACTTTTTTGTTCATTTGGAATTCCCTGAAATGGTTGGTGGCAGACAAGCAAAATTTTTCCTAAATCACATCATTTTTTATACGCTAGCAACAGGAGAGCAATAACTTACTTGGCTTCCAGCCTTTCCACAACCTCGACCTGTGTGCTTTCACCCTGCCAGTCTGCCCCACTCTGAATTGCAGTTTCATATTCCAGTCTGTAATGGTAGGCTGGATTTTGTTTTCATGTTTACTTTGATGGATCGGAAGTCAGTCGTACCAAAATGTCTCCCCTTGAAGAAAGAGGGAAATTGGGATTTGCATGATCTGTTTGGACCCAGCCACTCATAATGCAGTAGGTGTCATGGTGGGAGGCACGGTACCTGGCAAGCGTGTGGGCTTTTTTGTTCTGTTTTGATTGAAATGTTTCTTTGGTAGTTTGAGGAGGAAGGGCTGAGGCAGGAGGACATCATCCTTCAGCCTTTGGGAGGCGTTTTGGTATTTCAGGGCATGCACAGTCTTCCTCTCTGTTCTGTATAGTAGGTGACAGTAGTTATTCCTTCATGTCCTGGACCTCATGGCTTCCTTCCTGCATGGAGATACTGTAACATGAAGTTCTCCGGGTGGAGATATCCTGTCCAAATCTGAAAGCTGAGCTGTGCATCCAGCCTACCAAACCTAAAGCTGCTGGAGCCTGCCTTCTCCAGATGGTGTCCGTGGTGTGCTCTGTTCAAGAATACTTGGGCGAAATCTGACCGGTATATCAAGAGCAAAACTGCATTTTTGCCATGCAAATCTAGTGTGGTGTGATTTGAGTGTGAGCCCCCAACAGGAGTTATAGCTTTGTATTGTCCAGTATATTCCTGTGCAGGTAAGATGAGAAAAGAAGTAACAACTTCCAATTACTATCTTGCATTACTATATGTTTAATTTACCATTATGAATCTCATTGTAGTCTATTTACTACTTCATGTTCTAGTGAATTAACATAGGGGTCACAAACATTATTTTTTTCAGTTTTAAGTGATATCAGAAAATGTAAAACTGAAGCTTCAAATCAGATTTTTAATCTCAGAGAAATAGAAGTGGTGGCATTCATATGTTTTTCCATCAATAGCAAGCATATTAAATCTCAGTGCCGGCTAAAAATTCTTAGCACAATTACAATACAAGTCTATTTTTGAAAAACTAAAACTACTTATCAAAACATTATCAATATTTAAATAGACACTCCAGAGATGCATTAATATTTCTGAAATTATTCAGATTGTGCTGTAGATATTTATTACACACAATTTGGATGATATTCCCGGCTGCTATTTTTTGCTGTGCATCTGTTTATGAACATTTTTACACTTGCTTAATACCCTGGAAGCCACATGATGATGTGAAATTGAGGTGGGAGAAAACATGTACTCCAGTAGTATTCTCACATCCCATCGTAACTGCAGTCAGCAGTTATAACAATAAAAAAAAGCTCAACTGATCTTAGTTTTTGGAACATTTCCTTTTTTGTGTGAGTTTAAGCCACTGTTTATGTGCAGCTCTGTAAGAATGTTTTATCACTTTTATTTTATTTTTTAATTTGTTGACTTGTATCTCCTATGCTGAAGTTTTGGTTATCTAAGGAAAAAAATAAAACTCTAGAATCACTTGCTGTAGGAAGATGCAGTTGTATTCAGCACCCTTAAGAAGATCTAAAAGTGAAGCTACACAGAGTTTTTAATATGTATTATTTGTTAAGATACTTATTTCAATCTATGAATAGAATATTTTTTTTAAAAAACTGTTTTTATCTCTGTATTCATCATTTCCAAAAAAAAAAAAAGTATTGGTTGTTCTTGGGATGGGTAAATGGAGGAGGAGCCATACAATGGACAGGAATTGATTGTGGTCATAAAGAATGCAAAAAGTGATTGCAGTGTAGTAGCAATAGCTTTGCAGATAGCATACAAGAAAAATCCTAACTGTTCCAGCTGGGCTGCAGTAATATATCTAATTATGTGCTTTGTATGAAGTAGATCAGCAGTCCTCTTTATTTTATTATTCAGTAATACAAATATTAGTATTGCAGATACATTTAGAACTAAGCACATAACTTGTCAGTTTGGGGACTAATGGTCCAAGCTTGTTTATTTCCCAGTGAGATATTTTCATACTTGCTTCCTTTATTTTTATATCGTATTGTTAATATTTTAAACAACATTGTTATTTCTGGAATCCAAACCTGTATGGTGGGTTTTGTTTTTTTTTAAATTCACCTCCAGAACTTCAGAAATAAAACTCAGTGAGAAAAAGATGTGAAATAAGGCAAACCAGCCTTTACAAACTGTAGAGTAATTCCAAATTGTTATTTTACTGCTGTTTTCCTGTTATCCCTGCCTGGATTAAGAACAAACCTTTGTAATATAAGTCTGCTCTGAAGTTTTATTAACCAGTTACTTAGTGTGAAATTAATTTGTTTGGGAATAAGTGTAAATCATCTGAGGCGAAAGAAAATTGATTTTTACACCACCTTTCACTTGTTGCACTCTTAGTAGTATTGGCTTCATCAGACTCTCAGAGTGTTTCTAAGTATCATAAAACCTTTAAAACTTGATATATTGAGGTTCTTGAATGGCTTGCAGACATCTGAGAATTATGTTGATGTTGCATTGTTACCAATCTAGTATTTGGTAAGGAAATGTGTGGTTTATTCTCGTTACAGCTGTAAATAGAACTTTTTTTGTCTGACGCTAGAGAAGAACAGATACATGCAGGGAGAAACTTCTAGACTTTGGAACAATGCTGTAATAATAAAGATAAAATTCATATGAATAGCATTTTCACAAATATGTTTGGAGTCACAAAAAGCATTCCAATCATTCAAGAATTCATAAACACTCTAGTTCGCTGGGCATTTTGCTTCTCTGTTAGGCAAGCTGTCAGTCAAAGTTACCAGCCATTGCAGAAAATCCCCAAGAAATGAGATATTAGACACATTTCTCCCTTGCAGTGCATGTATAATTATACAACTACTAATATAATATACATGCTAACATGGCAAAGTACTTCTCTATGAAATAAAAGGACAACCTAGAAAAGACAAAAAATACTGAAAAATCAAATCCCAAGACTTATTATACAGTTTGCTTATATATATCTCAAAAATTTTAAAAAAACCCAAACTCGACATATGAAGGAGCATAGTTTACTCTTTTTCTGTAGATGCTATCTAGCTGGTTTTGTTGTCATCCTACATTCATTTTAGCAAAATATTAGAAATTAGCTGTAAGCATTTGATTTTCTAACTATTTCTAATATTTTGGAGGTATTAAACAGGATTTTCTAATTTAAGTGTGTCAGTATGATAAATAAATATTGCAGGCAGCTCCTTACATTTTTTGGCTTTGGCTTTGTCCACAGAGAATTACAACTTTTTATCAAGTTGAAGTGGTTTATTTTCAGTTTATTTAGCAGCGTAATGTCAGATAACCCGATTCTATCAACCATATTCTCATTTAATGTTGATTTATTACACAAGCAGTGTATTTTTGTTTCATTGAAAGTCCTCATTAAGTAAGTTCTGTAGAGTCTGAAAAGAGACATGCATTTTTTCTGCAGGCTTTAGCTATTTTTTTGCAAAAGGAATCTGCCCTGGTGAGGATGATGGTGAAATACTTCCTCAAGGCCTGAATCGAGGTGCTTGACATTCAGTAATAGTGGAGGCATGAAAAAAACCACCCCAGCACTCTGTTTTTTAAAGATCTGGCAGTGAATTTAGATTTAGATTATTAGTTTATTTCCCAGAGGCATGAATTAGAGCTACCTTTAAGCTCAAAGAAACCAGTGCTACTTATTTCTGGAGCAGAGATCCTGTCTAACTTGCCATCTCTCAGCTCCCACCAGTGTTCACATTCTACTTATAAATTCTGTTTCCATAGCTTCAGGCTGTTTGCAGTGATCTTCTGCCACACCTTTCTTTCCAGGTGCATTAAATAAGGTATATTTACATTGTCTAACTAAATGCTGTTTGTTATAATGCCATGTCTTTGAGCAATTATAATGGAGGCTTAAAAATGTCTCCCACCTAGCTAGAGTTTTAGAACTCTTGTATTGTTTGAAAAACAGAGCATTTCAGAATACGCTGCCATGGTTGTCCTGGACTCAAACTTTCCAAGTTTCACTTTGGGTGCTTCTAATCTTCTCTCCTGTAGCTCTGGAAGCACTGGGGACACAGGAGTTACTCCCCCCATGCTCAGCGAAAGTTGGCACAGATGTCTTCTGATAAGTGCAAAACAACTGATAGTTTGTTTTCTTTCACATTTCTTATACAAAGGAAATAATGTGAATTAAAGTGGGTATATAAGAAAATACAATTAAAACTTGCCACTCTTGCTTACAAAGATGTAATATGTGCTGACTGTAACAAAAGTTACTTTTTTGTCTGTCCGTCTTAGGTAATAGTTGTCTTTCCAAATAGGTCTGAATTACTTGTGCAGTTTGCGTCTCAAAATTATTTTTAATATGTTTTCATTTTTTATACATTTGATGGGAAAATAGTTTTATATTACTATTGAACAGTAATTGCTTTCTAAATAGTCTTATCAGTTTTACTTAATAAAAAAATCCACTCAAGGATAGCAATATTGTGCAGTTTATTACTGTATGTTCTAAACTTTTGAAAACCAGCAGGTTTTAAATATAACGATGGTAGTTTTCTCTTAGACAATGTAGTAACCTTATGCTTTCCTAAAGCCAGGTAACTAATGGAAAAAAATGTAATAGTAACTTCTAAAACTTGTGTTATATTTCTTGCTTTTGAGGTTTTGCTTCATGTGCAGCATTTATGATCTTGGAGCATTGCTAGTCTTTTCTGCCAAGTGATGTTAAGTTTTGAAAATATTTCCAGAATGCTTCTATATAGTGAAAAACCTCACTTAATAGGTTCTTAGTGAAGTTGTATTTGAGATAGCTAATTCTGTACAAATGGTTGCTCTGGTGTCTGTACGGTAGGGGAGTAGTTCATAAATGAGTCTACAGTCATTCCACACCTGTATTGACAGTTAATGCTCTAATGTTCACTGGTAGCCTGCCAGTGTGTGAGAAACAGATGCCACTCTAATTAATAGTCAAAATTAATACCCTTCATAAATGAAAATGAATGAGGGGAGACAGTATAAACAAGTTAATTTTCTCTCTGTTTTCAGAAATTTGATTTAGTATTTCCTCCTGTGGCTCCACCCTCGTTTACCTTAAGTGTTATCTTTACAAGTCTGGAGAGCAGACATCCAAAACTCTTCTACATGACATCAGTACGCTATCCTGTAACCTGCAGAAATGACGTTTATTTGAAGAATGCCGGCTAATGTGTTGAGTCTTCATATTTCTAACCAAAGATACGTATTCACTAGTAGCAAACAAGAAAATGCGAGATCAGTTTTGCTTCAGTATTGCTTGTTTTCATTTCAAAATCTTAATATATAACTTATAATCGCTTGGGCAAAGGCCTTCTGAACTCAAATTTGAAAAATGAGGGCGTATTTTAGTTGTTTTCATATCATTTTGTATGTCTTTATTCACCTCTGACACTTGTTAGTGGAGTGCTTCTGTTTTTCTTATGCTTGAATAATAGCACATCATTTCTGTTTTGTTTCGATGTGCCAAGGAAAGTGTGCAAAGATGGAGCACGTTGCTGGCATGCCATTAAAAGGAGATTTTGATTCCAAGAAAGTACAAGCAGTGTATTCCTTTTGCAATAAATATGCTAACTTGATTTTTAAGTTTCCTACAAAGAAACAGCTAATTACATTGCTAGCACGTTAACAGAATATGTAACTTGAGTAAAGGTGGAACAATAAATCAAGTAAAGTAATTATATAAATTGAAGCATCTTTGAAAAGGAGGACAACAAGTTGCATGAGTGTGTTATTTATTTAGTACCAACTTAATATCACAAGAGCAAACAGTACGACAGGTAAAGTATATCAAAATATTAATTAGATGGATTCATGCTATAGCTTATAATAAATGTCTACTTACTGCTTCTCTTCAAGGGAATTGCTAATAGAAGTTAAAGCATAACATCTTGAATTATTCACAAGTATCTGAATTATGATGGGTAGATGTAAGTGATACCCAGAAGAGCTTTGCTGTTCAAACAGGACAAAGATATCAATTCCCTGGAAGTTGTGTCTATGAGATTTCAATCATTCCTTCCTGTGCACGTTTCAAGCTATAAAGTATTGTTTGTACAAACTATAGTTTTGAAAAACTAAAATAGTTATGGTTTGGTTTGGTAGGCTAGATCTTTATCCTGCTTTAAAATTAAAAAAAAATACAATGAAAATATTTTCCAAAATGTTTTACAAGGTGAGAATTTTTAAAAAATAAATATATATTTAATATAAATGTTGCCGTAATTCCTTTAGACTAATCATTATCCATACGTCCAACAGCATCCAGTATCTGCAGCTTTCAAGGTGATGGGTTTCAGTAACAAAATATTGAGCCATTTTTAATTTAACTTGGTAAAATTCTGTTTAAGCAGGCAGTTATCTCATAGTCCTTCTAACAATTTCTCTTAACCCCTTTAAAAGAAGACGACACTGCACTGCATCCAGGCGGAATTGTTTGTTTCTTTTTTTCCACAGAAGGCTATGGTTTGCTCCTTTTAGCATAGGTGACAGCTTTTGGAATTAAATCTTCAGAGTGTAATTTTTGATGAGTTATAAATTAGAGATAATAATTTAACCATTTTAATTGGCAGATACTATTGGGCACTTGGGAACTCAGTGGGAAGCTGTGGCAGACACAGTGCAGAGCAGCAGTGCCATGGCCGTCAGGCAGGCTCCTGTTCCTCCTCCCCATTCCCGCAGGAGAGGGTCAGCGACTGGAGCAAGGGCACGTTCCCAGAACCACTGGGTTAATTGCTCTTAGGTCCAGCAGCCAAGGAACAGCAGAGCGGCTTTCCAGTTTAAATTAGTTTTGAGAAGATTCTGTCTTCTAAAAGTTACTAGTACTGGCGAGAGCATTAAACCAGCAATGATATTGGCAACAAGGATTTTTCAGAGGCTCTTGTTCAGAAGCCACGTGGAGGGGAGTTTTGAGAAGCATGCATTTTTAGAATTGTTTTAACAACTTTATCCTTGGTTTGAGCTCACATTACTGCACTTTCGTATCTGCACTAAAGACACTGATCTGTTGCTTGGCATTGGAGATGATCTTTTTCTAAGATTCAGTCAAGAAATGTGTGAAGAAGATAATTTATTTTTTTATGGGAGTCCAGAAGTCATTTATGTGTTTAGTTTGAGAAGTGAGTGCTGATTTAGAGTGAAATTCCTGAGAAATGTAGCTTTGGCCAAGGAGAGAGTAGGAATGAATAGTACTTAATGCTGTAATAATCATATTTGTGTCTCAGATTGTGAGATTCAGGATATGTCCTTATTCCTTCCCCATACTGAAAATAGCAACATTTTCATTGTAACTACATATGGCATGAGCCAGATTCCACTCTGCCATGATCATTTATATCTCGGCTCCAGCAAACCTTCTGATCCTGAACCGCGTGGGCAGGTGGATGGAGGCAGACTTCCCAGCGGAATCCCTGTACAGTTCAGGGCAGGTACAGCAGCACACCCGTATTTTATTGATGCAACAAATATAATTTGAGTTCTTGTAGT
The DNA here is from genome assembly GCF_015220075.1 of Falco rusticolus. Taxonomy (NCBI): domain Eukaryota; kingdom Metazoa; phylum Chordata; class Aves; order Falconiformes; family Falconidae; genus Falco; species Falco rusticolus. Next base: position 40,028,607 of record NC_051190.1, read on the forward strand.
GCTGGCTGTCTTGGTGAGTACAGGATGTAAATGAAACAAAGAGATGGGATTAAATGTGTAAATTTGGAATTGTTTTGGAAGGTAGTTCTTAGGGAAAACTTGCAAATATACAGGGAAAACGATAAAGTGTCAATAATGGGAGTTACGTGAGGCTGCAGTATAAAGAATTGTTGCACGACGTGAGACTTGTCATTTTCAGAAGTAATAGGGGGAGTAGGAAAAGAAATGGAATAATTTAAATATGAAAGGCAATGAAATGGAATGATTCAAAGTATGACTAACAAGGTGATGTAGTGAGATGTAGTTAAGCTGGATGCAATGTGATTTTGAAAGAAAGGGGTACCTTTAGTAATAAAAATGTAGATGTTCAAAGCAAAATACAAAATAAGCAAAAGATTCTAAGTGAAGCTAATGTTTAGTAACTATTTCAGTTTATATACTGTTAGACATCTAACTATAATCTAATTAATTTTAAACTGCCTCCTACATTTATAAACATTCGGGAAAAAAAAGGGGGGGGAAGGGAGGGGGCGGAACAAGGTTGTTGTAATGTAAATTCAACATTGAAAGGGAAAAAATAAATGGGCCGTGACTTTACAGTGTCACTGTAAAAAAACCAATGAGTATTTTACTGTGAACTAAGCAATGTCGGATAAAATAAAAGATGAGTAAGACTGAGAGATAAAAAATTAAAAGAAAGTGTAAATACCACTAAGAAGCTAGAAGCTTGCTCTATATGATAGGCAGAAAATCAAAACAGTCTGGAGTTTATGAAAGAATACTGGCCACTGCCACTTTTTGGTGACCTAATATTAGATTGGCTAGACCACTGGTTAGGCACAATGTTTGAGTAATGTATTTAGGGTTTTAGATTCTATCCAGTGACTTTTAGCTTTCACAGCTGACATGCTAAGTACATACCATAAATTATCTGAAATTTCGGCACATTCTTAAATAGGTTAAAGTAGTGGATTTCTGGCTCAAAGGATTTGGCCCTGCAAAAACAAAATGTATGTCTTATTTCATGTATTTCTTTGTCTGATTAGCAAGGCAAAGACTGCATACACAATGTACCTATGTTGTAATAAAATATGCATACTTCTTTACCAATATCTAAATATAGAATAAAAATTTATTTTCTCATTCCTTGTTTCCCTCACTAAATGGGAAGTGCTGTTGTTTGTTCAAAAACAGAAAAAATCCTGATTCCTTTTTAGATTAAAAGATATTCAGAATGAGCTCTGCATAGGGAATTTGTATGCTGAGCCTGTCAGGCTGTGAATCTTTATTATTACTGAGCTTTATCCTTGAGTACATAGCTTGCAATCCAGTTTGAATATTAAGTGTCAGGCTCAAATGCACTGGTGAGAGATTTGCAGCAGCCAGCAGGTTCCTGTTCTAACCTTCGACGCCTTTGACCTCTGTCTTCATTGATAAGTGGTCTTATTTCACGTGTGTCAGCTTACTGGTGTGAGGCTCCTGATGCTGTGAGTGATGCAGAAGGTACCATTACCTGCGGTTTGTGATTTTCATAGTACACAGGGAAGGGTACAGATGAAGAAAACGATGTGTGGAGCTGGTCATTCAGAAATGTGGAGGAAAGGGAGTGATGCTTACAAACCTGGTTCTTTATCTGCTTGGATGTATCACACCTAGAAAGAACTGTAGCTAAAAAAAAAACAACTTTTTGTTGTTGTTTACAAATTGGAAATGTGGGACAAATGGTTCTTTAGAGCTGTATTCTGGGTGCCTGGGCTATGGGTTTCATCACTTATGCTTTTTGGTCCTTTTTCCTACCATGAAAAGTAAAATTTTATTAGCACAGGCAGCAGTGTTTGTAGGGTGTGCTGCACTTGGGGGAATCTCCTGCTTTTCCTTGTCACAGCCGTGCTTCCTGCTTGCTTCTGATCAGAGGTGGAATGTGCATGGACTTTCTCTGGACCATGACGTTATATTTTGTAATCATAATCAGTTATACTCAGCTGGAAACAACAACAACTAATTCATTTGAAAAGAGACCCAGCCCAAGGTTCTCCTGTTTGATGTAAAATAAACACTAACTTCATTTAAAATCAGTTGTAGTTATTATACCTAGCAGAGGTAAATCTACAAACATGGAATACTTGTGTTATTTTACTGTTTGCTTCTCTTTCATACTGAAATCTTATTTCTTCATAAACAGTAAGAATATTTTTGATGAAATCTGTAAAGATACCTCATGTGCAAAGGTATATACAACTTTGCCTTCTCTATAGAAATAGGTCTGTGACGGGTCCCACGAACTGTCTGGGATTCAGCATGGTTTATGTGACATCTGGTGGGAAGGCTGGACCCTTTCTAAAGGCTGGAACCTTACAAAGGCAGTTTTCTGAAGACTGGTGACTATCTGCTAACCCTTCCCACCCCCGCTCCATCCAGTGTGTCAAAGGATGCTTGTGTTTTCTGCAGGGATAAAACTTTCTTTGGATCAGAAGATTTGGAGTGCCTACCCAAATTAGACTTTTTTTGTCCACAAGAAGCACGTTTCAGTCGGTGAAATGTGCTGTACCCTCTAACTACAGGTTTTCTGTTAGGGCTCATAACTACTGCACGCTACTGCATCTCTCCTGATGTGCTGCAGTTTCCTGATCGCGGTGATAGATGCAGACCAGAGCTGAGCTGTTTTGGTAAGAATAATCATGTCATAAATCACAAAGCTATGGATACACGGCTTTTTGTGTTTTCTTTTTTCCTTTTGGCAGCTTAATTTTCCCTTGTTCTGGGCATCGATTTCAGGTTATATTTATTAGCAACTAAAGTGCATAAGCAATGTCAAAATTTTCATTAAAAAATTACAAAAAAATGGGCAAATTTACTATTCTTTTCCCTCTATATCTGAAATTTCTTTCAAAACTGCATTGCTTATGCAGGCATGATTCATTTCTTGACCTATGATAGATGAGAGAACCATTAGTTTAAAAATGCAAAATGTAAACTCCCTATTCTGAAACTATAATGTTCCTGCTTTTTAGTCTTTGTCAGTATCAGGGTGTTCAGTGCTAAAAGCTCACCATTGGAATTGATAGAAAGACTCCTCTACAGTTGCACTTAATAACAGTTAAGCCTTTTTCAAATTACTTGGTTATTTCAGCATCTTCTTTGAATGCCTTGGTCACTTGAATTTGTGATAAATGCTCTTTCACTCTGGCAGGCGTATGAGCATATTACCATGGTTAAGCATATGAGTAATGCTGCTGATGTTCGTGGAATTGTTCTTTCTGCTCAAGAGCTTTGGTAGAACAGTCTTTGCTGCAGAAAAGTGAGGAAAAAAAGAAACAATTCTGAAGAAAAGTTTTAAACCTGTCATTTGTGTAAGTAGTAGGCATGATGACTGTAGTAAGAGAGAAACTTGGTGCCTGGGACTTTGCCACTTTCCTGCCCGGACTGGGGAGCTGGTGTTCCCAGAGCAGTAGGCTCATGCATTTGTAGCAAGCTGCCTTTCCAGCCAAAGTTTTGAAAGATCCTTTTTTTTTTTTTTTTTTTAAGGGATCTTTTTCAAGAACTTACACTAATAAAACAGTCAATATATAGAGGGTTGATTCAGTATTTTGTTTGGTTGGGTTTGGTTTTTTTGGAACTGCTTTTGAAAATATTTTCAAAGAAACAAACCAATTTGTATTACTTGTTCAGTGTATGTAACTCTTCTCCTTAATCCTGAATAATTTCCAAAGTTTATTTTTTATTCTTCTTTCATACAGAGTTAGTTTTTAGCTCTAGGTGTTTTATGCATCAGGAATAAAGAAGCGTGTGGCTGTATTTTTGGTGTAGCAGGCTCATATTGTCAAGAATGCTTTTAGGTAGCCACATAAACATAATTCTCATCATTCTGCTTTTACTGCACCCATCTGTGTGTTGTCTGTCCAGATGATGCATGGTTAAAAAAAAATAATATATATATATGCTTATAATTGAAAGGATCATTGAATGTCACTGTCAGTATTACAGACTTTTTCCCATTTTGAGGTGTGAGTTCTGGAAGGCTGCTGTGTGCAATAACCTCATACTTCTCATGGTACTGCTCAGCCTGTACTTTGGGCAGTTTGGGCAGTACTACCGCAGGTGAAGATGGCACATTTTGACATTGTAGTAGCATGAAAAGAGACTAACAGGTGTTCCAAAAAAGCCTGAGAGATAAATGATATTAGGTCTTGATAAAACCATGGTCATGATTACAAAAAAATATTTTGACAGCAATTAGTGGTGTTTGTAATGACAGTGGTACTACTCTATTATGAGGAGAGGCTTGGTGGTCTGCAGAGTGCTGACCGATTGATGACTTCTCTTGAAAGCTTGAGAACACTGAAGACTTTACTCGTTGGCTATGTATGCACACAGTCACGATAGCTGATGTAAGGCAGATCTGGTGCATAGCACTGTAAAAATACAATTTGACCAGGTTTTGTTTGGCTTTGTTGTTGTTGTTGTTGGGGGGGGGGGTTTGGTGTGGTTTGTTTTTTTTTTGGAGTGTGTGTATGTGTGTGTGTGTTTTGTTTTGTTTTTTTCCTGAGCTTTTTAAACCTGATTTGAAGTAAAGAAGTCAAACCCACTAAAAACCACAAAGGCAGGACTGAATCTGTCGTATGTAGGCTTGGAAAGGAGGGGAATTACATTAAAAGACCACAACTTTTCCAGATTAAACCCTCTAAAATTGTATTTCTATATTGAGGATTTCATTAGTAATTTGTGTGAAGAGGAACTGACTTCTGTTCCTATGCAGAGGGAGGTTGCCTGTGGAGGCCAGGCAGCCACCATTTAGCATAAATACAAGCTGTAGAAAATGCTGATCATATCTTTAGCATCACAACCATTTAGACAGTAAGATATTTTGATTATCAACTTGTGCTTTTTTTAATAATAATTTTGTCAGAGGCTGAGGTTGTTCCTAAAGGGCTCTTTAGTATGGTGCAGGAAACAATTTAAATTTGTATTTCTTTATTGAGCAAGCATTGAATTATGAACCAGAAAGCTCAAATATTGTTAGGAATATAATCAGTGAAGTACATCACAATGCCTTTTTTCTTTTCCTCTTTTACTTTCTCTCCCACGGTCCAGTTGATGTCTTCATGTATTGTTGGGAC